>NC_134356.1:247140412-247449877 GCF_048569485.1 Anomaloglossus baeobatrachus | reverse complement strand
CCCATACAGCTTTTCCTTGTGCAAAATGCGCTGTATTGTTGACCGATGCACATTGACACCATCTGCAGCAAGATGATGCTGCAGGTCTTTGGAGGTGGTTTGTGGATTGTCCTTGACTGTTCTCACCATTCTTCTTCTCTGCCTTTCTGATATTTTTCTTGGCCTGCCACTTCTGGGCTTAACAAGAACTGTACCTGTGTTCTTCCATTTCCTTTCTATGTTCCTCACAGTGGAAACTGACAGTTTAAATCTCTGAGACAACTTTTTGTATCCTTCCCCTGAACAACTAGGTTGAATAATCTTTGTTTTCAGATCATTTGAGAGTTGTTTTGAGGAGCCCATGATGCCACTCTTCATAGGAGATTCAAATAGGAGAACAACTTGCAAGTGGCCACCTTAAATACCTTTTCTCATGATTGCATACACATACCTATGAAGTTCAAAGCTCAATGAGGTTACAAAACCAATTTAGTGCTTTAGTAAGTCAGTAAAAAGTAGTTAGGAGTGTTCAAATCAAGAAATTGATAAGGGTGCCCATACTTATGCACCTGTCAACTTTTGTTTAAATGCAGACTGCACATTTTCTGTTAGTACAATAAACCTCATTTCAATCCAGAAATATTACTCAGTCCATCAGTTATTAGATATATGAAACTGAAATAGCTGTTGCAAAAACCCAAATTGTTATTAAGAAAAAAGGTTCACATTAATAGGGGTGCCCAAACTTTTTCATATGACTGTATTTATAGAAGAAGGAAGTTGCTGCAGCTAAGGTTACGACTAACTGTTAGAACACTGCAGGATAGAAATGCACCTTAACCCCTTCAGTACCAAATGGAATTAAATACACTCCGACTCAAGGTAAACGATGGGCAGGCACTAAAGTGGGTTTCCGATCCACAATGCGCTGTGACCTTCTGATCACAGGTCGCTCTGAGATCACTTCAGCCCGTGACACACTCATGACTCTTTGACTATTGTTGCACAGAATTTTCTTGAGAACTATAAAGAAGATAATTACAGTGAACTAGTAGAAAGAATTCCATCTTATTTCCATCACCTTGGCTATACAAAGAGTATCAAGGTGTACAGTCATGGCCAAACGTTTTGAGAATGCTACAAATATTAATTTTTACAAAGTCTACTGCTTAAGTTTTTCTAGTGGCAATTTGCATATACTCCAGAATGTCATAAAGAGTGATCAGCTTAACAGCAATTACTTGCAAAGTCAATATTGGCTAAAAAATGAACTTTAACCCCCAAAACACATTTCAACATCATTGCATTCCTGCCTTAAAAGCAGCTAACATTGTTTTAGTGATTGTTCCATTAACACAGGTGTGGGTGTTGATGAGGACAGGGCTGGCGATCAATCAGTCATGATTAAGTAAGAATGACACCACTGGACACTTTAAAAGAAGGCTGGTGCTTGGTATCATTGTTTCTCTTCAGTTAACCATGGTTATCGCTAAAGAAACACGTGCAGCCATTATTGCTCTGCACAAAAACGGCCTAACAGGGAAGAGTATCGCAGCTACAAAGATTGCACCTCAGTCAACAATCTATCGCATCATCAAGAACTTCAAGGAGAGAGCTTCCATTGTTGCCAAAAAGGCTCCAGGGCGCCCAAGAAGGACCAGCAAACGCCAGGACCATATCTTAAAACTGTTTCGGCTGCGGGATCGGACTACCAGCAGTGCCGAGCTAGCTCAGCAATGGCAGCAGGCTGGTGTAGGTGCTTCTGCACGCACTGTGAGGCGGAGACTGCTTGAGCAAGGCCTGGTTTCAAGGAGGACAGCAAATAAGCCACTTCTCTCCAGAAAAAACATCAGGGACCGACTGATATTCTGCAAAAGGTACAGGGAGTGGACTGCTGAGGACTGGGGTAAAGTCATTTTCTCAGATGAATCCCCTTTTCGATTGTTTGGGACATCTGGAAAACAGCTTATTATTAGAAGAAGAGGTGAGCGCTACCACTTGTCTTGTCTCATGCCAACTGTTAAGCATCCTGAAACGATTCATGTGTGGGGTTGCTTCTCAGCCAAGGGAATCAGCTCACTCACAGTCTTGCCTAAAAACACAGCCATGAATAAAGAATGGTACCAGAATGTCCTCCAAGAGCAACTTCTCCCAACTGTCCAAGAGCAGTTTGACGCCCAACAATGCCTTTTCCAGCATGATGGAGCACCTTGCCATAAAGCAAAGGTGATCATCACTAAATGGCTCATGGAACAAAACATAGAGATTTTGGGTCCATGGCCTTGAAACTCTCCAGATCTTAATCACATTGAGAACTTGTGGGCAATCATCAAGAGACGGGTGGACAAACGAAAACCATCACATTCTGGCAAAATGCAAGGAACATGCATCCAGGTTTTCTTCTGGCCAGCGTGTCCGGCTACTTTCCAGGAGTGTCCCCATTGGAGGACCTTGAGTCGGTCAGTCTCCGTGACGTAAGTCTTCCCAGCAGGGATCTGTGCCAGAGAGACGGGAGCCACCGGGATGACCTTGCTAGGACAGATGATGGGCTGGTTTGGCTCCTCCTCTTGGTCCACCGGAACGAAGGACCGAGACAGGGCATCCGCCCGCACGTTTTTGTCCACGGGCCGGTAATGTAGCTGAAAGTCAAACCTGGCGAAGAAGAGAGACCAACTTGCTTGGCGCAGATTCAGCCTTTGACCGGATCGTATATACTCCAGGTTTTTGTGGTCAGTATAGATGATCACAGGGTAAACCGCTCCCTCCAAGAGATATCACCATTCCTCCAACGCCATCTTAACAGCCAAGAGCTCTCAATCACCAATGGTATAGTTGCGTTCTGGGGCTGAGAAGATCTTGGAGAAGAAGCTGCAGGTGACCATCTTCCCGGTGGCGGACTTCTGCATAAGTACGAACCCTGCCTCTGCGGAGGAGGCGTTAACCTCCAGGGTGAATTGGCGGTTCAACTCAGGTCGGTGAAGGACGGTAGAAGAAGCAAAGGACTGCTTTAGAGAGCAGAAGGCGGCTTCGGCCTCGGGTGTCCAAGCCTTCGGATTGGCCCCCTTCTTGGTCAAGGCAGAGAGTGGAGCAGTTAGGGTCGAGAAGTGAGGGATGAACTGGTGATAGTAGTTAGCAAAGCCGAGGAAACATTGGATGGCTTTTAGTCCCGAAGGAGAAGGTCAGTCGAGGATAGCAGAGACCTTCCCGGGATCCATCTGCAGACCGGTGTCCGATATCACATATCCCAAAAAAGGAAGGGATGATTGTTCGAACACACACTTCTTGTGTTTGGCGTATAAGCGATTCTTCCTCAGCCTCTGTAGCACGATCTGCACATGCTCTCTATGGGTCCGTAGGTCTGGGGAATAGATTAAGATGTCGTCCAGGTATACGACTACACAGATGTAGAGGAGGTCCCTGAACACGTCGTTCACCAGCTCCTGGAAGACTGCCAGGGCATTGCAAAGACCGAAGGGCATCACGCAATATTCATAATACCCATCCCGGGTGTTGAAGGCGGTCTGCCATTCGTCCCCGGAGCATATGCGAACCAGGTTGTAAGCCCCACGTAGATCCAATTTGGTGAATATACGGGCCTCCCGGGCCGGTCGAAGAGTTCAGGGATGAGAGACAGGGGGTATTTGTTTTTCACTGTGATCTGGTTCAGTCCCCGGTAATCGATACAGGGCCGTAAGTCGCCTTCTTTTTTCTTGACGAAGAAGAAGCCTGCACCAGCTGGGGACGAGGACCTTCGAATAAACCCCCGTACCAGGTTCTCGGTGATGTAGTCTGACATGGCCCTTGTCTCAGCAGGGGACAAAGGGTATATCCGTCCCCGAGGGGGTGTGGTTCCCGGCAGAAGGTCAATGGCACAGTCGTAGGGTCGATGTGGAGGCAATACCTCCGACTCCTTTTTATCGAACACATCTGCGAAGGACCAATAGGCTGGAGGAAGGCCAGGTAAGGAGTCCGGGACCGGAGAATGACGGGCTGGACTGACTGGAGGCAGTTCTCATGACAAGACGGACCCCAGCGGATGATTTCTCCAGTACGCCAGCTGACCGTAGGTTCATGTACCCGTAACCAGGGTAAACCCAGCAGAAGTGGATGAGACATGCATGGCAGAACATAGAAGGCGATTTCTTCGGTGTGTAGCGCACCGATACGCAGTTTCACAGGTTTGGTGATGAACAGGACGGTGTCAGAGAGGGGTTCCCCATCCACAGAGGATATCACAAGGGGTGTCTGCAGCAGGGTGACAGGTACCTGGTACTTGTCCACTGTGACCTGATGGATGAAGTTACCCGCTGCCCCGAAGTCGAGATACGCCTCTGCCGTGAAGCAGGTTTCTCCTGTTGTCACCTGTACAGTCCATGTCACTGGGTCAGAGAGCTTCCCAGTACCTAGGGTGGCCTCTCCTACCAACCCTAGGCTTTGGAGTTTCCCGGTTTCTCTGGGCAATCTCGCACCTAGTGTGCGCCGTCTCCACAATAGAAGCAGAGACCCTTGGTGGCTCGTTCCGCTCGACGCTGCTCGGAGGACCGTAGCCGGTCCACTTGCATGGGCTCATGGATGGAGGAGCCAGAGAGTGTGGATGAGGAGAGGATAGGCTTCTGTGGAGAAGCGGAGAGCCTTACAGGGCACCGCTCGTGGGACATTTCTTTACACCTTTCTTGAAAGCGGAGGTCTATCTGGGTTGCGAGGGCGATCAGGGCATCCAAGGTGGAGGGGACGTCTCGGCCGGCCAGCTCGTCCTTGATACGACCGGTAAGCCCCTCCCAGAAGGCAGCATTCAAGGCTTCATTGTTCCACCCTAGCTCAGAGGCTAAGGTACGGAACCGGATAGCATACTGTCCCACTGTCAAAGTCCCTTGTCGTAGTCTGAGTAACGAGGAAGCCGACGCGGAGGCGCGTCCGGGTTCATCAAAGGTGGTTCGGAAGGTATGTAGGAAGTCCCGGATGTCGTTGGTTACGGGATCTTCCTTCTCCCACAAGGGATTCATCCACGCCAGTGCCTCGCTCTCCAGGTGGGACATTACAAAGGCCACTTTGGCCTGGTCACAAGCAAAGAGGTGCGGCAGCAGCTTGAAGTGAAGCGAACACTGGTTCACGAACCCCCGGTAGGTCTTGGGATCCCCGGCGTACTGGGGAGGAGAAGCCAATCGGAGTTTTGAGGCCCCGGGGGGGTTCCTACGGGGTTTGTGGACGTGGCCGGGGTTGACAGGGACGTGTCGGTTGTCTGCATTGTGTTTAGGTGGGTGTCCACTGATGTCATGAAAGCCAGCATACGAGATTGTGTTTCGAGTTGACGGACCAGTTCCTGCTGCATTCCGGCTAGCTGGGGCGCTAGTGCTTCGGCGGGATCCATGGCCTGTTCTATCTGTTACGCCCGGGTGGTGGATCCTCTGGGCCGTGACCCTGTCCCCTCCGGCGAAGCAGCTAGAGCTACCCCTAGACTGGGATAGTCCTGCAAGCCAGCCAGAGGGACCAGGGACACGGTTGCCAGAGCAGAAGGCGGCGCAAGGGCAGAGTCCTTCTAGAAGCAGGAATGAGGAAGTCCGTGAGGACACAGAGTTCTTGGTGCCAGGTAAGATGCCGGTGCCCAGGTACTGGTGCCAGGTAGAGTCGGCAGACATGAGCAGAGTCCAACCAGGAGGAGGCAGGGGTCACCGGGTGAAGCCGAGGGTAGGAAGTGGGTTCAGGCTGGAGAAGATGGTGGAGTCTCAGCTGACAGCCCCCGTAGGACCACTCGGACAGGTTGTGGCCCAGGCCAGGTTAGTTTGGCAGGACAGTCCCTGTAGGACCTCTCGGACAGGTTGTGGACAGGACCAGGTTAACTTAGTAGAACTGGTTCTGTGGAAGACACAGTGTTAATGCAAGACACAGCAAGCGGGACCTGAACTCCTAGCTATAGAACTCGTAGAACAGGCGACGCCCTCCAGGCAGGAAGCTCCTAATATACCTGACCCTGACTGATGCAATATCCTGTTAGGGAGTGCTGGGTCTATAAGAGGAGGACAGTGACCGCGCGCGCGCCCTAATGTGCATGCGCGACGCCCGGGTGCCAGAGGCCAGAGCAGGGAGCGGTGCCGAGAAGGATGTGTGGCTGCAGGCAGGGGACCTGGGAACTGGAGCGGTGAGTGAGGAACAACGTCGGGACCCGGGGAGCGTGACAGTACAGAAGTGACGTCACTGACAGGAAGAGAAAAACAGCTCTGGATACCGGAAAGAGCAGTAGTTGGTGAGCATATTAATACATTAACACTACATTACATGAACATACACACATTTAAAATATGAGTTGCGGTGGCTGTGCTGGGGCTGCGGGCGCTGTGCTGCTTGGCCTGTGAGCTCTGTGCTGCTCAGGCTGTGGGAACTGTGTTGCTAGGGCTGCGGGCAGAGGGGGCTTCAAAAAATGGTGCAAGGAGTCAGCGCGTGTGCAGCTTTTGGCTCAAAATCTCATCTGCGCACCTTTTTTTTCTGTAAATTTGGGGTGCATCTTATTATTCGGTAAATACGGTACATGGGAGTGCTTCTTTAAGTTTTTTTTTCTCAAAGTTATTTGTTGTTCTTCTGTAAGCATGTGCTTGATGAAAGTAGTCTAGTTCAGACATGCATTCTTTCATATTGGCCAAGTGTTCCCTTGGGGGAAAAACACATCCTACATCATCCACACAGGCAGGCATGAAAGGTCAAGTCCGGTGTGTGTGTCAGCCGGTGAGCCCTTTCCTCCTTTGATGCACTAAGTTTCGGATCCCCATGGCGTGAAGCACTTGAGGATCCCGGTGTCAGTAAAGTGTCACATTCTGTATGCTGATAGCACGGTTCCGTTGAGGGGCCGGTCCTCAACCCCGGATCCTATATGCTATTTGGCTGCAGACTCATTGGGACGGGTCCGGTGACTGTTCTAACCGTTTCCCGCGACCCTTTCAGAGTTGGTAGATAACGTGAAGTGTATCTGCCCTAGGATTCTGTATCCCGACAGCGACGGTCCTGTAGAATTAGCCGCCTGCTTCTCCCCAGCGACCGTGTTGAATGCCCTGGCCAACACAGCTGCTTGCGGTACGTCCACTCTGTTTTGTGTCTGAAGGTGTTCTCTTTCTCGTTTGTTGTTGTGTTGTGTGTTCTGAGTTGTTCCTCCAGCCGCTGCCACAGGCTGGTTCACTACTCTCACTAGGTCAACAAGCTCTTCCCACTGTGTGCTTCTCATTCCCCCTGGTGGTGGCTTCTCCCTGACCCTGAGTCCCCGGTTCCAGTGAATGGGGGGACCCCTGGTGCGGTGGCGTCCTGTAAACCCACTGCTGTAGTGACCCCCTACTATGATCCAACCCTGGCCCGGTCCCCATTGGGGACGGCAACCCAGTGTTACTGCATGTATGTGTAAGTGGAAACCAGTACCGACCTTCCTTGGACCCAGGATAAATACTAGACCCAAATGGAGGTGCAGTACCCTGTGGCGCCTGAAGCCTCAGAAGCGCCACACATTTGCGGGCGGTCTTTGACCATTCCTCGCACCTACGCATTACAGTACTTTGATCTGCCTTTAGCGGGGCAGATCAAAGTGCTCCTGCGCAGGACCATAATGCCGGCCTGTGGGGATCAGAGAAAAACTGTGGAGAAAAAAAGCGCACATAGGGTCTTAACCGATGATAAAGCAGATGTGTGGTAATAGGACAGGTACTCACCTGCTGTAGTTATGACAGGCACAACTCCTAGAAAAACAGAAGCAAATGAATGCAAATGGTGTGGTAAGCTGCAGCCCCGATGTAGCCGTAGAGAACACAGATAAGGATAAAGAATCGGGTTTGATGCTGCGCTAAGAACCACAATTCCAAATGTTGTAATAGATTCATTTCTTTATTTTCAAAGGTCAACGCGTTTCAAAGACATTTCCGCCTTCTTCATCAGGACAAGGAGAACGACAAGGCTGTTCTTTTCGTTCTCCTTGTCCTGATGAAGAAGGCGGAAATGCCTTTGAAACGCGTTGACCTTTGAAAATAAAGAAAATAATCTATTACAACATTTGGAATTGTGGTTCTTAGCGAGGCCTGTGGGGATGACATAGGATGTGTCATCCACAGGGTCCTCAGAAGAAGGAGAACAGCTTTTGAGCAAAATGAAGGAGGTGCCAGAAAGAGAGCAGCAGCACCCATCAGACTGGACCATCCCCTAAATGAGTATTATAAAGGTGTTTTTTACATTATACAGAGCAGCCAGGGTTCTCATATACAGTGTTCTAGTTAGCTGTATATAAGAGCTTACTGGTTGTGGCCGCAGCTCGTAAGGGAAAACCCTGATGACAAGTTCCCTTTAATTTTTTGGAAGAGACTCGTCCATTAAATACCTATCACTTAATTAAAAACGTTCAGTTAATTTCTTTGTAAAAATCCCTGAGCTCACCTTAGTCTGCTGCTCTTTTACATTTTGCACATTGCAAAGATATTCATATTATTTTCCTTGTAGAGTGCACTATGTTATATCTATCTATCTTGCAGTCCAACTGAGCATTTCTTCAGTTTTCTTTGGGAGGTGTGCTCTTTTACCCCTCACTCCCAGACACTGGGCAGAAGAAAAACATAATATTATCAGGATGAACTTTAATTGTTACAAGGTGTTATCAATTTTGTATGTGACATACATATCTGAGGGATGTGAGTAATAATCTCCACTACAATAAATTATGAACTAGCCATACTCACTTCTTCAGCTAAATTGGATGTAGGAAATCCATTGAGGAAGATGCAATGGAAGAGCTTATAGGTTATTTATTAAATGCACGATACTTGCCTGAAATCAAAGGAAAGGTTTCTTTCTGTCTCTGAGTTTCATATAGCAAATGTAATATGTATTGTACACGCCACCAATTTGCTAAGTATATTTCTAAAGGTGCTATTGACATTAATTACTCACCAGATGTCAGTTACAATCCATCCTTAGGCGGGCTTTGCACACTACGACATCGCAGGTGCGATGTCGGTGCGGTCAAATTGAAAGTGACGCACATCCGACATCGCATGCGACATCGTAGTGTGTAAAGCCTAGATGATACGATTAACGAACGCAAAATCGTCGTAATCGTATCATCGGTGCAGCGTCGGCGTAATCCATAATTACGCTGACGCGACGGTCCGATGTTGTTCCTCGCTCCTACGGCAGCACACATCGCTGTGTGTGAAGTCGCAGGAGCGAGGAACATCTCCTACCGGCGTCACCGCGGCTTCCGTAGGATATGCGGAAGGAAGGAGGTGGGCGGGATGTTTACATCCTGCTCATCTCCGCCCCTCCGCCGCTATTGGCCGCCTTCCGTGTGACGTCACTATGACGCCGCACGACCCGCCCCTTAGGAAGGAGGCGGGTCGCCGGCCAGAGCGACGGTCGCAGGGCAGGTGAGTGCATGTGAAGCTGGCGTAGCGATAATTTTCGCTACGCCAGCTATCACACGATATCGTACCTGCGACGGGGGCGGGGACTATCGTGTGCGACATTGCAGCATCAGCTTGCGATGTCGCAACGTGCAAAGCCGCCCTTAATTTCATGCAAAGGCCTTTGTTGGTAAAGAAATGTCTGTCCCAGATTTCTGCACCAAATTTGCATCTTCTGGCAGAAAACTGCAGCAACATGGAATTAAAACCACAGGTTTTTTGTGCAATTTTGTGCTTGGAGTTGCAGATTTGGTGCTGAAATTTATACACCAAATTCCTGCACCATATCTCCATCAATATCGCATAAATACTCCATGATGTTTAGATGCAATTTTTTTGCCAGAAGATGCACATTTGTTGCAGGAATTGGTGTATAGCTTCCAGCACCAAATCTCCATCTCCTGGCAAAAAAATGCGGTTTTCTGGCGGGAGATGCAGGTCTCATTGAAGTTAATGAGTTCCCCTGAGGTGACGTCACTGAGTTCATTAAGTTTACTTGAGATTAGTTTACAGGTCACAAGTGGGAGACCTTGGGAACCTCCAGCGTTGACTGTAGGTAAACTCAGTGATGTTACCGTTTACAGGTGCAGTCTGCTTGAAGCTGCAGCAGACAATCACATTTTCTAATGTGATCATGTCCTGCGACTTCAGTACGTAGCAGAGCCGTGATTATTGTAGGACTTCGTGTGAATTAAGTCGTATCTCCAAGGGTGTTTGGTGGGTTAATGAAAGGGGGAAAGATAGTGTATATTTTATTTCAACTAAAGAATTTTTTCTGTGTTTGTGTTTTATTTCTTTTCACTTACAGTAATTGTAATGGGGGTCTCATAGACACCTCCCAATAATAATCTAGAGCAGCTAACAAATTATAGATGTAATTAACCCCTTATACTGCCCTGATTGCACCGCACCAGGGCAATCAGGATGAGCCAGGTAAAATACCGGAATTGTTGCATCTAATGGTTGTGAATATTTTGGGCAGCTACAGGCTGTTTCTTTTAGGCTGGGGGGGGCAATTTTCATGGCACCTCCCAACCTGATGATACCAGACCCCACCTATCTGCTTTAAATTGGCTGGATATCAAATCTGTGGGGAACCCTACGTCTGTTTTTTCCCATCCATTTGATATCCAGCCATGGTAAAGCTCACAGATGGGTGCTGCAACCTGCAGCTGGTGTTTTCTCCATGCTAGCTATCAAAATATGACGGGAAACCAACCTTTTTTTAAAAAAAAAATACTTATTTATTTTATACCACTATAGCGCAAACTGACTGCAACCAATCACAGATGCTGACACAGGATGGGGGGCATGTATAGCAGTCTGCAACCAATCACAGACACTGGCATGAAGGGTGGGTGGGGGAAACAGTGAATATTGAACCTTAATTAGTGGGCCCAGAAGAGAGTCTGACTGCAGTGTGATCATCTGTGAAACACGGTATGTATAACTGTCCTGCTCTTACTACTATTGAACTTACAACACAGCCCCCTAGCGCTTACTACGACCATTTTACAGCCCTGAACATCTCATCCCCATTGACTTGTATGGGGTTCATTGTTTGGGGTCAAGTTCGCTTGCTGAACCTGATTTATTTTTTTATCCTGTGCTGGTTTGGCGAATTCTAATATCCATGAGTTTGCTGATCATAATTCGTGAGATGTTTCTTGAGTGGCACTTTGGTAATGAGACACCTTTTTATAGGCCATCAGTTGACCTAGCGGATATTGTTAGTGGCAGCATTGCTTTCTAATAACTGATAGATTTCATGATGTTCCATGGCTTTTTCATCTCTCTTTCTGCGTGTTCAATACTTTTTCTCTATGTCATTTTTTATTATTACACATAACTTAATTTATGGACATCTATGGGTTATTACCAATATCTGGTGAGAATTTCATGTCAAAATCTTTTTACAAAATTGGTGAGGTGTTCAATAATTATTTCACCCACTGTATCTTAACAAGGTAAGATGGTATAGTGAAAAACCAAATATGGCAGTTGATTTATTTTTTTGTATTGACATATATTCATTGAATATGCCCCTCTTCATACTGGTCTTGAGGGGGCTGTTGGAGTCAGACACTGAGGTGCAAGGCTCTCAATGACTCAGGTACAACTAAAAAGTGACATGTGCCTTGCTACAAATCTTATTCCAGTCTGAGACTGTAGTAATTTTTCTGGTATAGGGAAAATTAGAAGAACCGTGCATCACACCCTCATTCCACCCTTGTTCTACCCCAACACTGCCCATTTTGGTGGAGTTGAAGTAACCACCGGAGGCCCCACCGAGGCTGGGGGGTTATAGTTACTTTACCATACAAAAAAGGAGGAATCAGGGCACTGCCCCACACCAAAAGATTTTAGAACATCCTATATTAGACCGAAAAAAATGCACATGCTCTGCGGTGCCGTTGATGTATTAGAGCAAATGAACATCAGGGCAGTTGAGAGAAAAAAACATCAGGCACTCACCGGCTTTAGCTTGTGCAGGTTTCTTATTTTATTCGTGCAGGTTACAAGTGCATGGGGTGGAGGGGAGGGAGCAGACGCTATGCACGTCCAACGACGACGGCGGCCATTTCACACCTGTCTGAGACCAGCTGAAGCACCAGACAGGTGCGAAACGGCCGCCGTCGCCGTCACCCCCTCAGGGAAGGACAGACACACCAGTGGGCGGGACGAGGTGGAAGGAAAATGCCCACCTAGGCGTCTGGAGAGCCCGGAGCGGGAAAACAGTTAGTGAAGTTTGGAGTTGGAGGAGTGAGGAGTGAAGTTTGGAGTTGGAGGTGTGAGGAGTTTGGAGGTGAAGCTGACAGGTGCCAGGGTCAGAGCCCTGACACATTGGCTAAGTGGCAGACAGTGGTTAGTGCCAGCAGGAGACGGAGAGACGGGTCGGCAGATCCAAGGTGGACCGGGGCAGGGTTGTAGCCCGCCGGTACCGACACCGGAGAACCGACCCGGAAAGTGTGCACAAAGGGGGTATTTGGACCTTGAAGCCAGGACCGGAACCAACGGCCTAGCTAATTAACCAATTGAGGGCAGAATTTTAGGTCCTGTCCCAACCTAAGTCCCGAAAAGAAGACAACCACCCACAGAGAGGGATAGGGCATCCGCCAGGGCCCGGTAGATCCCACGGGTCAGCGTCTGACGGGCACGGCTCCCAATCAAAGGACTGGGAGCGGACTCCTGCGTTACACACCAGGAAGTCCACCACAGAATACACAAAGTGCAGAGGAAAGGGGCATTGACAACCGGCCCGGGTGTGGGACCAGATACACCCATCTGCGGCAGGCAGCCACCATCACCTTGGTTTACCAAATTAATTGTGTGATTTATTCAACTGTGAGTAACATTCCCGGTCTGACCGGGTGCGCCGGCCCCTACCGCTTTCATTCCCTGCACAGAGACATTGGGCCCTGGGGCATCCATCCCTGCCCATGGAGGGGTTAACATCCAGATGCCAGCCCATCATCCCCGGGACTCCCACAGCAGCAGCGGTGGTGCTACATCTCACCACACACCGTGGGTAGCGTCACAGACTGTTTTCAACGACACCCGTACAAATACGTCCCCTTTTTATTCAAAGTGTCCGCGTGACCCCCAGGTCCGGTAGAGTCCCTCGAGCCATACCACAGATCCGGATCCGAGCAGCATGGCTCCTGGCGTGGGGGCGGCACACAAGCATATTAGTTTGCTTGCTACTCTTACTATTCCGGCTGCCAGAGCTTTCCGTCGGCCTCCTGGTTTACCGGTCTCTCTCCCTGTGAATATGGGTGCTCTGGCCATGCTGACTTTCCTCTTCCCGGGGAACCTCAGCAACATACTTCCAGTCCTCAAACAACAGGGCGATCTTCTTTCCTTCATGACCAGACTATCCTCCACTCCACACAGTATTGCTCTGCAGCCTACTGCCTCCTTGTCTCCTTCACTACTCTCTCTTCTCTTTCCTTCTCTCCCTAGATAGTGCCCTCCCCACTCTGCTAAACTCTCCCTTCCCCCTCCTACAAATAACTATGGGGACCCTGTGCCCTCCAGTGATGAATCACACTAACTACACCCTAACCTACCCTTCTATTTAGCTCCTGTCACCCCCTTACAGAGTGATGCAAAATGCTACAAAAACCTCAGAAGTCTCAAAATATTTTCTCAATCCTCGAGTTGGGCAAACCTTTTGCAACTTAAATTGTTTTACACCAGATTTCTGGTAAAAAAAAATGATGTACTATAGTGTACAAATATGACTGTGAATGAAATTACAGTAGACTATGGAGATGACCTTTATATCAGCTGGAACAACAAACCCACAACAACCAATTAGGCAATAGTAAATTTTAAAATTTGTTATAAAAATTGAAATCTTTAATGTAAGGTTTTGCTGTTAGAAACATTCTTACATCCACTATCATCTGAAAAATTATAAATTCAGTATACGTAAATAAAAATTAATAACTAAATAAGTAAAATTGTTATTTCCTTTCATGTATTTTACAAAAAAGAAATTCAGGTTTCAAAAAAATTGCAACTAATGCGAGGATCACACATTTCATCAATACAGATTCACAAATGCCCTGCCCTAGTACCGTTATTCCTACAAAGACGTAGACACAATGTAAGCCATTTTAATTGAGTATTATAAAACTGATGTACGTTTTTTTTCTGTGTACATCATTACCAGGTGAAGCTGTTGAACCAGAATAATGATGAAGCCATGATAGGTTTAGACTTTTATTTCAGATTTCAATTATCATCATCTCGTGCCAAAGAGCCAATTGTGTTCAAAAACAAGAAGCTTTTCTGTTTATCTCACATAAAAGAATGAATTCCCTGTTCATCCATTCAACCATTTATTTGAAACATATGTAATAGGAAACTCCTGTGGGCACCACAGAAAATGCTTGTTCTTTCTCATTTTCATATTAATTGCCCTAACTATTACAAATAGCATCTCTAATTGGCTTTTGAAGACTTTTTGGACTTGCTAATTAACTCCATGAGGTGCTCTTAAAATTGTTGGCTTTGACCGGCTGTCGTCTCCTTGTCTGCATACACACAGTATAATTCATACAGAATATTCTCTTTCTGTATAGAATATCTTTTAATGGGATGCTTTTAGGATGAAAATCTTTCTTTGTTTTACCTCTGCTCAGTTTGAGGCTACAATTCTAAATATGTTTTTGTCTGGTAGCTTAAAGGAAGTTGAGAGATGGTCTTTATAGACTATTTCAGTAAGTTATGGGTAGGAAACTGAATCAATTTCACACAGACATCTGGTTTTTATTTCCAATGCTCATTATCCTCTTAGCAGTGAATAAAGATGAGCACATGTACTTTGGACATGGACAATATGTCAATAGCTCGGAATGTTTATGTGATGGAGAATTAAACAAGGTGTAGTTTACTTAATTTGCATTGATGCAAACATTGACGGTTGAGTCTTTACTAACAATTTTTGGGGCTTTTTTATTGTGGTTCCATGTGATTGTAAATAGAGATGAGCATCAGGGTGCTCAGGTACGCTTATTACTTGATCGAATATTGCCGGTAGTCGAGCGCCATGCTTCAGTCCCCGCCCCGCATGTTTTGTGTCTATTAGACAGCTGTAATGCTCACGGCCGGTGTAAAGACAGCAAGCGGGATTAATGGACCCACTGGACCACAGGTTGGACCCAGGCTTACCCTTTAGTGGAAGGGGCTTAACTAAGCACCCACCGCAAGGTGGACGCCAGGTACCACTCCCAGACCAGTGATCGGGACTCTGGCAGCTGACCCCCAGGGCAGGTGACGGACTCTTCATACTGGTCTTGAGGGGGCTGTTGGAGTCAGACGCAGAGGTGCAAGGCTCTCAATGAATCAGATGCAACTGAAAAGTGACATGTGCCTTGCTACAAATTTTATTCCAGTCTGAGAATGTAGTAATTAGAACATGCGGGGCGGGGACTGAAGCATGGCGCTCGAGTACCAGCAATATTCGATCGAGTAATGAGCGTACCTGAGCACCCTGATGCTCATCAGTGTCATCACTATTAACAATCACACGGAACTACAATAAAAAAGCCCCAAAAATTGTTAATAAAGATGACTACATGCAGGGTACATAAAGCAGGCTGCACAGGCAAGTATAGACAGGAATGGTAGGCACAGCAGGGGTAGTCAGGTATGGAAAGGCAGTTACAGTAGATGGACACAGGGTTAACGGGATCTGACAATTAGCTATGTAGCAGGCTGGAACATTGACTGACTAAATAAAGGTGTTGGGCAGGCACCTCCTCTAATCGGAGGGTGCGTTAAATACACAGTGCCTCTCAGCCATTAGCTGAGAGGCATTTCCGCGAAATAGCACGCTGGCCCTTTAAGAAGAGGGTCAGAGTAAACGCGCGTCTTAGGTGCACTCCCAGGAACCCTGAGCGGCATGTACAGGGCCAAGGAGGGGAAGGAGGCAGTAGCACACGTGGATGGCTAGGGGAGTTCGGGGAGGACACGACACGACTGGGGAGGTGAGCAAGTCAGCGTATCTGCAGAGACGCTAGCACTGCAACAGTCAATCAACATGTGGGGATTGCTGCCATATACGGTAATGCCGTAGCCATATTGTGTTGGCTACTGGCGTTACCATAACTGGTCAGCCGCATCGAGTCATTGTGTCTTATGTAGGATAGGATACTTGGCACAATCTCCTCTGGAATGCAGTTGAGGGAGAGTTTATCTAGGAGGGAGAGTTTAGATTAGAGCAGGCATATAGGCAGTGTTTAATTGATGAGCAGCCTGACTGGGAGTGATCTCTGAAGTGTTGTTCTTAGAATGACTCTCCATAGTTGTATTACAGAAATAGTGAACGTCGTGGGTATGCAACAGACTATGTTGGAGCTGAGGGAATTATTTTTTTAATAAAAAATTGGTGAACGAGATACAGTATCTTGTCTTTCTGTGTCTCTTTTTATGTCTTTCAAGTTTTTATTTGTGGACTACGTTGGATTTAGTGGACTACTTTGGATCTCCATGGTTTTTTTAATAAATTGGTGAACCAAAACTATAGTCGAGGTATGTTTTTTTTAAAAACATTTTTGTGTCTTTTTGTTTCTATTAACTTATTGGATTAGTAGTAGATAGGCACCTATCCATTACTAACACCAGGGCTTGATGCAGCTGACACTACACAGCTGACAGCAACCCCAACTATCATTACCCCGATTGCCAATGCCCCAGCACAATCAGGAAGAGCCGAGGCAAAGAGCCAGAATTTTTGCAACTAATCTGATGTCCAGGTCACGTCCAGGTCAGCTGTGAGCTGCAATTTTTGGGGTGGGAAGGTCCCAATAAACATGGACCTTTGCTGCCTGATAATATCAGCCCAAAGCTGAATGTTTTACCTTTGCTGGTTAAATAGGGGGGATCCCATGTAGTTTTTTCATGTAAAAAGCTATCCAATAAACTGCACAGGATGCAATTTTATAATATGTCAGGGGGTTGTGCAATTACAGTATATGTCTGTCTATATGTCTATATATCTGTATCTATCTATCTATCTATCCTATCTTTCTATCTATCTCTAATATCTGTCTCTATCTATTAGTTAGCTCTATGGCATTCATTGGTGTCCAAAAACACTAAAAAAACGCAAGTGAAAATCCCATGCAAAAACTCAGTCAAAATGCATTACAAAAGCGGCAAAAAAAAAGTGTTTTTCACAAGAGATGCAGAAATAGTGCAGAAATATCTGCATTCAAATACTCAACATGTGCACATAGCCTAAAACTTTGACAAAATAGTTCCCAACAGCGACCTGGCAGTCAGAGATGTATCCAGGCATCTTCCCCATGTTATTCCAATTTCATTCGGGAGCAGTTTCCATCCATTTCAGTGATTTTCGTCCCCTCCAGCCCTCCTGTTAGGCTCTTCTGAAAAAATGCTTTAGTTTCCCATTGATTTCCATTATACTCGGAACTCGAGTAGACCTCGTCCATGCATCCGACCTGCTCAAATGACCCTAGGAATAAGCCTTGCCTAACCGCAGAGATTAAGACACTCTAAAATAGACGATAATGGCATCCCACTTAATGTAGGCTGGCCCTAATAAATCCCCATGTTTTTCTAAGTCCTACAATCCCCAAAATACTCAGACCATTATTACAAGCCACAGCAATAAACCCAAGATAAAAGACCAAGGGCAAAAGAAAGGTGGCACATAGGTATATAGTAATACCAAAATATGCCAGGCAGCACAATCACAAGCACAATTATAAACCAGATATCAAGTGCCAATTGAGATTAATGCAAACAGGTGTATACCTAATCTGTTTCCCTGGTCATCAAAAACTACTAAGCCAAATAACAAAGGTAATACTTCCCTTTTGTTCATGTTTTATGGCAAGGCCGCAAATGCGTTTCTCCTTCCTGTAAATGTTCCTATGGACGTCCAGAGACGCATGGCAAGATGCTCAAGTATCAATAGAAAAGTTCTGCTAAATCCAATATGGAGGGGTCAATTTAAATAGTCAGTGTTAGTACACATCAAATGATAGCATTGAAGCCTACCCTGTGTATCCTATATGGAGCTTGTCTCCAGGTACTTAATGTGAATGTGTAGACTAGGTAAACACTAGAGCACAAAGTACATGTGTGTAGTAGCCAGTTGCAACATTGTACATTATTGGGTAATTCCGTATTCAACAATGTAATAGGCAAGTACATGCCCCCCATCACAGCGACGCAATTCCTGTGAGGTAGTAGATTGTGAGTCACCAGGGGTACGCGCCATGACCCATGACGTGCATCGTGTGAAAAGTCACATGGAAATTGTGTCATCAATTACCAACCCCGCCTACCCAACATCACAGGACCGCACTACAGTGAGAGCAATGACCGACAGTTAGTTTACTTATGCAGGGCCACCTCTCATAATATCGGCACCTCATTGGTTACTATACAGGGGAAGAGAACCATTAGCAACAATGGACTATGCATGATTATAAACAACCAGGGTCATTCCAAAAGGAAAGAAATATACTTAGGGGAAATAACATGGGGAAAGTATTTAATAAAGATAATAAAATAAAAAATTGGGGTCAGTGGACAAAAGTTAGATTGTCCTATTGTGTGATGGTATTATTTTATTTTAAAACTGTCCATAGCCATTAGGACCCCTGTAATGAAACTCCTTATATGCATCGACCTAAGTATAAACACACAAAATAAAGTAAAACGTGAATGGCTTTATTAATAAAGAGGACCAAGGAGTGGAGAGTGTTATTTGATAGATGCTCCCTTTAACCATTAGACCCTCACCATGTGTATATAGGCTAGTCCAGATCAATAAATACATTCAAACCAAATATATAGCAGTTAGAAAGAATCCTCCACCCACAATATATAGCTGTATAATCCTTAATAATATTTCTGGAACAATTCAGGGACAGAGATATAACAGAGTCTCAAGAGCATCATAGTTTATAATAGATACAAATAATGCCAAGGAAAGGATCCCCAAAAGAAAAGGGGGAAAAGCCTAACCATCAATGGAGAAATTACAAAAAAGACAATGCAAGACCTATGGAAACTTATTGCGTACCTTCAAGACGATAACCAGTACTTTATCATAATGTATTAGATTGCGGTCGAAGACACCCTCATCGCATTTGAAAAGGGAGGTTGTTAATTAAGTCCATGTGGGCTCTGAGACCCAACGATAAAGATCCATTAGCATTCTTTTTCCAAAATCCTCTTGTTTCAATTGCCCTTTCTGGTGCTAGGTCTTATAACTTCAATTACGCAGTAAGCTTCCATAGATCCTGCATCACAGGGTAGGTTTAATGAGTGTCAGATCCTATCTGCCCATATATTTGTAGACTTAAAGGTCCATAACACTAGAATAGCACTAGGATAGGGTCTCATCAGAGAAAGGTCACCTTGCTGCAGTTGATGAGCACATAAGAATTGGCCAATTTTAACGCAAAGAACCTTCATTTTTCTAAGTATATTCCACATAGCATCTATATAGTTTAAATTTCATATATTCTGTTTGCATATGTCTTGGCAGGTACAGAATACTGCTGTATCCTTTTGTTTGTGCTTTGTGTAGTTATAGTGTAACTTTCGTGGGTGCGAGCAAAAGGGAGTAGACACACTGGATCACAGAGGGAACCTTGGCTTGCCCTGATGTTTGTGGGGCTTAACTAAACACCTACCAGGTATTCCCTAGACCTTCTGATGATGATGATGGACGTGGCTGCTGGTACACGCCAGGTGCCGCTCCCAGGACTGTGGAAGCTGACCCCCAGTGTAGAAGATGCAGGGACAGACTAAGGTGCAGGCAGGTATATTCTCTGGTGCAGACAGGTGCAGCAATAACAACTGCTGCAGATTGAATGGCTGTTTCATGCAAGTAAAGCCTGCTTTACATGGTACGACCGATTGTGCGATTTCACAATCGATCGTACCCGCCCCCGTTCTTTTTGCGTCACGGGCAAATCGCTGCCCGTGTCGCACAAAGGTAGTAACCCCCGTCACACATACTTACCTCTCGTGCGACCTCGCTGTGGGCGGCGAACGTCCACTTCCTGGAGTGGGAGGGACGTTCGGCGTCACAGTGACGTCACACGGCCGCCGGCCAATCAGAGCGGAGGGGCGGAGATGAGCAGGATGTAAACATCCCGCCCACCTCCTTCCTTCCACATAGAGCCGGCGGCGGCCGCGGGAGGCAGGTGAGCTGCTCATCGTTCCCGTGGTGTCACACGGAGCGGCGTGTGCTACCACGGAAACGATGGTCAACTAAATTAAACGATTTTATGGAACCTAACGAGCAGTACCCGACTCACGATTTGTGAGCAATACTGCGTCGCTAGGAGGTGTCACACAGGCCGGCATCGCCAGCGATGCCGGATGTGCGTCACAAAAACCGTGACCCCGACGATCTATCGCACGATAGATTGCCTGGTGTAAAGCAGGCTTTAGAGTATGTCAGATACTGACAGCTACCACAGGATCGGATGGTACAATAGGCACTGTGGGTACGACAAGCACTAGGACACAGGTATGAGTTAGAAAGCATAGTTAATGGGCACAAGATAAACGGGACCTCTCAACTAGGTAGCAAGCACAAAACTAACTAAACACATTGGTCATGCACATCCCCTAGGGTGAGGAGGCAATGAATACCTAGTGCCTATCAGCTTTAGGCATAGAGGCACTTCTGGGTAATAGTGTTCTGGCCTTTTAAGAAGGAAAAAGAGTGCACAGTCCCAGGGAGCAGGAGGCAGCAGGGGAGCTCATGGGCGGCCATAGAGAGGTGAAGCAGCATGCAGTCTGGCCACGGCACTGAGTATGTCAGCGTCCCTGCTAAAGGGGAATGGCGAGACAGTGCAGGGATGCCGACATTACATATAACAAATGCTGTCTGTTCACACATGCTATGTTTTATTTGGAGATGCAGTTTTTTTTTTGGGGGGGGGGTTGCAGTATATACAGTATTGGAGTTGTAGACAGCCTCTTATTCTGACTGTGCTCTCTGCCCATCAGCCACAGGGTGGTTTAAATTAGTACCAGATCCTATCTACTCAAATATTTGTAGACATTTAGTCCCGGAGAGGCATGACACTAGAAAAAAATCCCATCAATGTTGATGAACACATAAGAATTGGCCAATTTTGGGGTAAAGAAACTTTATTTTTCTAAGCATATTCTATATAGCATTAATGCTGCTTAAATTTCATATATTCTATGTTTGCATATGTCTTGGTGCTATATCCTTTTGTTTGTGTTTCTTGTTGTTATAGCAGTACGCACCTGTTCACACTTGCTATGTTTTGTTTGCAGAGGCAGTGGTACGAGGGACTTTGGGGATAGCAGGAAACCGAGGTCCCAAACTTGGAGTCCATGTGTTATCCCTATTCTCAGAAATACAGTAGTCCTAATGATGGAGATGTCTGAGTCTCATTCCTGGCTAGAGTTGAGCGCGGTTCGCGGTTCGAGGTTCTCCAGTTCGGGGCTCGAGTGATTTTGGAGGCTGTTCTAGATCGAACTAGAACTCGAGCTTTTTGCAAAAGCTCGATAGTTCTAGATACGTTCGAGAACGGTTCTAGCAGCAAAAAGCAGGGCTTTTTACAGCTACAGTGTGCAGGAGCCATCGCTGGCAGCCTGCCACAAGCTGGTAACCAAGATAAACATCGGGTATCCAACCAAAGCGCTTTGGTTAGTAACCCGATGTTTATCCTAGTTACGTGCAGGAAGCTGACACTTCCCCGCTCAGCTCACTCCGCCCCCTCCTGCCCGCGGCATGTACACACGTACACACACACACACACACACACACACACACACATGGTCACGCTCGGCTTACGTGCGCTGATGAAGTCCCGCCATCCCGACCTCAGCGCTGTCACTGTGCTCCATGGCCGCCGCTTGTCATATCACCTTCTCTCGCTTCCGACCCGAGACTGACTAGTGGTGACGTCACAGGCCTCTCGCGATACTTGGTGTGAAGGCGCCGGTCATTGAACTCAGTGACAGATGCTGTCAGTGTGCTGGAGATCAGCGCAGGTAATGTACCTCGCTGACAGCAGCACTTGTCATGCCCTGCAGTGACCTGGGCTGACCCATTGATGTTAGCTCAGGTCACTGCATTGCTCTCCCAGCCAATGGGGAACATCCTGCTCTTCATTGACTGGGACAGTGTGGATCGTCATGGCAACCCCTTGGATTACACCAGACCTGGATTTGTTTTTCTTTCTAATAAATTGGTTAAAGAGAAATGTATTGGGGAGTGTTTTTTCAAATAAAAATGTGTTTGTCGTCTATTTTTTATTATTACTGACTGGGTTGGTGATGTCGGGTATCTGATAGACGCCTGACCTCACCAACCCCAGGGCTTGATGCCAGGTGACATTACACATCTGGTATTAACCCCATATATTACCCCGTTTGCCACTGCACCAGGGCGCGGGATGAGCTGGGGCGAAGCACCAGGATTGGCACCTCTAATGGATGCGCCACTTCTGGGGCGGCTGCGGCCTACTATTTTTAGGCTGGGGAGAGTCCAATAACCATGGACCTCCCTAGTCTGAGAATATCAGACCCCAGCTGTCTGCTTTACCTTGGCTGGTGATCCAATTTTGGGGGGACCCCTACGTGGTTTTTTTTTTTAATTATTTATTTAATTTAAAATAACAACGTGGGGTGCCCTCAGTTTTGGATTACCAGCCAAGGTGAGGTTGCCAGCTGTGGTCTGCAGGCTGCAGCCGTCTGCTTTACCCTAGCTGGCTACAAAACTAGGGGGAACCCTACGACATTTTTTTTTTCATTTTTTTTGGCTAAATACAAAGCTAAGCACCCCTTAGTGCCACATGAAAGGCACCAAAGGGTGCAAAATTACAAAATGCAGGAGAGTGGGACATTATGTGTCTTTCTGCCATTATAATGACAGAAAAGATTGATATGAAGTGCACAAGCACAAGAAAATCACCAGAGCGCTCTACGCTGTGAAAAGCAGTAGAAAATGGCACTGGAGTGAACATGTGACCGCCTCATGTAGGATGAAGCTATGGATCCTGGGTAAATTTATGCATTTACCCTCATTCAGTTTTTTTGCAGTACACAAAAAAAACGGAAGACACACGGACGACAAACAGATGACATACGGACCGTCTACGGAACGGAAACGGATGCCACACGGATGCACCCGTGAAAAAAAACGGAATGTTTTTTGCAGACCACAAAAATGGATCGGTCGTGTTAATGTAGCCTTATTCTGATCTGCCGTTTATAAACAGCAGGCAGAATTAAGTGAATAACGCCCCCCGGCGTCAGAAAATCTCCGGGGTTTCAGAGCTAGCTGAGACCCTGGAGATCATGATTCAGGACGGTTTTTCCGGTCCCCGCTCACGTGATCACAGGTATACACCGTACACCGATGATCACGTTACAGTAAATGACAGCGCCGGTAAAAAATTATTTATCTCCCATCTGGCATGAACAAACACTTCTCCACTTCTTCTCCACTTCTTCTCCACTTCTCCACTTTTTCTCCATTTTTTCTCCGTTCTTTTTCTATGGTCGGTCTACCCATTAGCTCTGCCATGCATAGTGTAGCTCTACACCTACTGCACATGTTACTTTATGATTGACATCTCTTTCGTACCAGAGCTGTCTAAGCCTACTCTGACCCCATATTTGTCATTACTATATTGTCCTTGTACTGTATTATGACATTTGTATCATGTGTTTCATTTCTTGCTGTGTTGCAATTTTTTTGCTGCATCCCAATTGTACCTCTACATTGTTCGAGTTTATGTTATTGTTCTCTCACTCTTATGTGATACTGATTATTGTCATTTTTCATGATTACATGCAGATAAGTCCAATCTTACGAAGGCTCAGGCCGAAACGTCATTTGTAACTTGTTTTGGACAAAACATATATGCTTATGAAAACATTTTTTTTCTTAATACGGACCAATAAAGAGTGATTTTGCATTACTATCCGTTGTGACTTACTGACTTAGTCTGGGAGATTTAGAGTGCCGAGGTTACTCACTAATTTTATCTATTTCTACCTCTGAGCACCTATATACCAGTGAGCAGAGCTTCCTCTACAGTAGTTCTCCTGATAAGGCATGCCCTTACCTCATGAGCAGGGCATTGCAGCTTTGGTAGCAACCATTACGACATGGACTCTGCTGCTGTGGGCCCGGGGAGAGTGAGTGCAGATTCATTGCACCCACACTCCTCACATGAAGGGTCCGCACTCCTAGAAAATTGGGGATACGTTCCCTGAGTGTCTCCCCCCATGTTCTAGACGGTCCAGAATCGTCGTGGGACCCCTTTATTTTTTTTCTTACAATAAATTGGTGAAAGAGGAAATGTTTTGGGGACTGTTTTTTCAAATAAATTTCTTTTGTCGATTCTTTGTTTTTGTTAGTACTGACAGTTTATGATGTTGGGTATCTAATAGACGCCATGACATCACAAACTGCTGGGCTTGATCTCAGGTGACTTTACAGCTAGTATCAACCCGATTTATTACCCCGTTTGCCACTGCACCAGGGCACGGGATGAGCTGGGGTGAAGCACCAGGATTGGCGCATCTAGTGGATGCGCCATGTCTAGGGTGCCTGCGGCCTGCTATTTTTAGGCTGTGAAGGCCCAATAACTATGGACCTTCCCACCCTGAGAATACCAGACCACAGCTGTCTGCTTTACCTTGGCTGGTGATCCAATTTGGAGGGGACCCTACTTTTTTTGTGTAATTATTAATATTTATAAAAACATTATAAAAAAAGAGCCCGGGGAGACCTCCACATTGGATCCCCAACCACGGTAAAGCTGCCAGCTGTGGTTTTCAGGCTACAGACGTCTGCTTTACCCTAGCTGGCTATCAAAAATGGGGGGACTCAACGTCATTTTTTTTTTAACTATTTTTTAAATAGAAAAAATTAATGGGCTTCCCTGTATTTTGATTGCCAACCAAGGTAACGACAGACAGATGGGGGTGGCAACCCATAGCTGTCTGCTTTATCTGCGCTGAGAATCAAAAATACCGCGGAGCGCTATGTCATTTTTTTTAAAGATTTATTTTTACAGCACTGTGATGTCCAGCAATCAAAATACAGGGAAGCCCATTTTGTTTTTAGTTATTTAAATAAATAATTAAAAAAAATATATATGGGCTCCCGCTGCATTTTTTGTATTGCTAGCTAAGGGTAATCCAAGCAGCTACTGGCTGCTAACCCCCACTGCTTGGTGTTACCTTCACTGGCAATGGAAAATCCAGGGAAGCATTTTTTAATTTTTTGGCCAAAAAACTACAAAAAAAGGACGTGAGCTTCGCCATATTTTTGTATGCTAGCCAGGTACAGCAGGCAGGTGCTGGAAGAGTTGGATACAGCGCCAGAAGATGGCGCTTCTATGAAAGTGCCATTTTCTGAGGAGGCTGCAGACTGCAATTCGCAGAAGTGGGGCCCAGAAAGCTCAGGCCAACCTGTGCTGCGTATTCCAAACCCCAGCTGCCTAGATGTACCTGGCTGGACACCAAAATGGAGCGAAGCCTACGTCATTTGTTTTCTAATTATTTCATGAAATTCATGAAATAATAAAAAAAGGGCTTCCCTTTATTTTTGGTTCCCAGCCGGGTACAAATAGGCAACTGGGGGTTGGGGGCAGCCGTACCTGCCTGCTGTACCTGGCTAGCATACAAAAATATGGCGAAGCCCACATAATTTTTTTCAGCAAAAAACTTCTGCATACAGTCCTGGATGGAGTATGCTGAGTATGCTGAGCCTTGTAGTTCTGCAGCTGCTGTGTGTCTGTATGGAGAAGAGCAGACAGCAGCTGCAGAACTACAAGGCTCAGCATACTCCATCCAGGACTGTATGCAGATGTTTTTTTCCCACCAAAAAAATGACGTGGGCTTCGCCATATTTTTGTATGCTAGCCAGGTACAGCAGGCAGCCACGGGCTGCCTCCAACCCCCAGTTGCCTATTTGTACCCGGCTGGGAACCAAAAATATAGGGAAGCCCTTTTTTTTTTTAATTATTTCACTTATTTCATGAAATAATTAAAAAACAAATGACGTGGGCTTCGCCCCATTTTTGTGTCCAGCCGGGTACAACTAGGCAGCTGGGGATTGGAATCCGCAGCACAGGTTAGCCCGAGGTTTCTGGGCGCCTCTGCTGCGAATTTCAGTCCGCAGCCGTCCCAGAAAATGGCGCTCTCATAGAAGCGCCATCATCTGGCGCTGTATCCAACTCTTCCAACAGCCCTGGAGCCGGGTGGCTTGTTGGGTAATCATGAGTTAATACTGGCTTTGTTTTACTAGCCAATATTAAGCCAGAGATTCTTAATGTCAGGCACGTTTGACCCGGCCATTAAGAATCTCCAATAAAGGGTTAAAAAAAAAGACACCACACAGAGAAAAAATACTTTAATAGAAATAAATACACAGACACATTAGAGACTCCATCTTTATTACCCCCTGTCAGCCCTCCACGATCCTGCTCTTCTGTCTTTCTCGTTCAACAAATGCAGCTCTGCTACATCACTGCTGCATGGGGGAAGACGCTGCTTCCCGTGGAGCCTTCACTCCGTGAAAGCTGCACGAGAAGCAGCGTGCAGCCTTCACTCCGTGAGTGATCAGTGCTGCTGGCTGTCAGCGGTAACGCTGACAGACGCGTTACCATAGCAACGGTGCTCTCGGAGCCGCGGTTAGCGGTGACGTCACCGCTAACTGCGTTGCTATGGCAACGGTGATCTCCGTTAATGACCGGCTGTGTCAGCCGGTCCCTAACGGAACGGGGAGTCGACCGTGTGCTAGAGCATGTCGCCGGTACACGGCGATACACAAATGTGCACCGTGTACCGGAGAGATGCACTCGCAGGTCCTACATGACGCGTCATAGTCATGTGACCAGTCTGTAGCCAAAGAGATAATAGCCGCATGACTGGTCACATGGCTATTTTGACGTCACGATAGGTCCTGCATCACTGCTTGCAGTGCCGGTCACCGGGAGGATTCAGCGATCATCGGATGGAATAGCGGCAGGAGACAGAGTGCAGGAGGGATCGCGGGGACCGGTAAGTGTTATGGCAATGTTTATTAACTGTTTGTGTACATTTATCATGCATTTTTATGTGTTTGTGATTGCCTCCCATTATAGCCTATAGGTTCGAGTTTGGTTCGTCGAACGTTCGACGAGCCGAACTCGAACGGGACCCCCGTTCGGCGAACCGACCTCAAGCCGAAACGCGACCGGTTCGCTCATCTCTATTCCTGGCCCTGCTCCTGACTAGCCATGATTCTATACCCCCTCCCAGGTGAGGCCAGGACAGGAGTGTGATTATGTGGCGCCCTGGACAAGCCAGGACGTCACAGGTACTGCAACAACACACCCCACACCTTGGCTAGGCACATCAAGGTCAGACAAAAATCCTTGTTGCCTCCCTCCAGGGGCTGATGTCCACACCAGGGGGTGGAGCCAGGCAGTTGGCCCCACCCACCGAGGAGTTCACAGTCCTGGAGGCGGGAAAAGGAAGCAGAGTTGAGTAGAGAGTTGAGTTTGAGGAGTTGAGGAGTGAAGTGGTAGCGGAGCAGACTGACAGTGTCCGAGTGCGTAGCCCGGGCACATACAGCAAGGTTGGCAGATGGTGGTGACCGTCGGCAGGAGGGGCTGATTGACGTGAACTGTAAGGACCGGGGACGGGCAGTGGCCCGCCGGTACCGGACTGGGGAGCGAAGAGAAGCCAGCACCATTCGGCAGGGCTTACGGACCCCGACCAGGCTTGGAGTCGCCAGAAACTGGTCAAATCCGTTAGCGAAGGGAACCTCCGGGGTTTCCCAGCAGTCAAGACCCGATTGAAGGCAACCGCTTAAACCGTGAAGGGAAATACAGTCACCGCCAAGGCTACAGTTCCCAGGGCCAGAGCCTGCGGGCAAAAGGGGCTCCCTCAGCATCCATCCAAGCTGGGGAGCGGGTTACTGGTGGGAAGCCACCAGAACCGAGAACATAACACAGGTGCAAGGAAAGGCAGTCACCGCCAACCTACCAGGAGAAGAACCACCGCAGCCGTCTGTGGAACCCGTCCATCCAGCCATTTGTTTTACCGGAGACTTTGCATTCATCATTGGCTGAGTGAGTATCACCATGCCGTGCGGCACCGCGCTGCCCCTGCGACCCTGCACCTCACCAGGCCTCGTAACCCGCCTGCCATTCCTCCCTCACTGGGCCCCGGGACAACCAATCCCCCTACCTACGGAGGGGAAAAACAACATCCAAGCTGCTCCCTGTCATCGCTCCCGGGATCCCCGTCCAGAGCAGCGGTGGTGTCACAACCTCACCACAACCGTGGGTGGCGTCACGAACAATAAATCCCCAAAACCATTCCCCTTTTCACTCACGGGCGAGGAGCACCGCTCGAGTCCCCGGATCCAGCCCACCGCTCGAGCCACCGAGCAGCAAGCGAAGCAGCAGCGCCGGACCCGAGCATGGTGAGCGCAGCGTCCCCTCCCCGCCCGCGACAACTAAACCCACAGAAATAGACAAACAGGGGTAGCCAAAATTCTGTCACACAGCACACACAGGGGTATAAGACAATTAGAGATTAGGAGGAAAACAAGAGCACAGTGGAAACAGCAAGACAACAGGTAAACTCCATAACACCACCAAGACCAGGCTACTCGCTCTACAGCAAATCTGGGACACAACAGTACACAAACCAACACAGCAGAAACTATAGTCGGTATGGGTGGAAGATCTCCTCCACCCTAAGTTTGAGAGGAGCAGATGTGATAGGCTTCTGGGATCACATGTTGTAAGGAAGCCTAACAAGTAGGCTAGCAAAGGTTAATTCTTGCTAGCCTGTCTATGAATGAGCAGACAGCTGGTCAATGCCCGAGTTTGCCTGTGTAGATCAGAAACACCAGAGAAACCATCGGCGAGAGTGTCAAAATCTGTAATGTGAACAGTGTCTGATGCCGCCATGACAGTCAGTGAGTTTTGTGTAAAACTCAGAGTGACCTGCAGTTTTCTTTTGTAGGATACACAGGGTAGGCTTTAACTCTATCATTTGATGTGGACCGGCACTAACTCTTTAAACAGACCCCTGCTAACTTAAAACAAACTCATAAGTTTTATGAGGAATGTTTTATAATTAATACTATTGTTGGATCGCTAAATATCTATACAATCATTATTTCAAAAAACAATACTTGCAAAAATAACATATTGCTCCACCACTCCACAGGCATTATCTTACTTCTGTATGTCATGCATGTGGGTGTGGACCCACTGCGCCATGGGCTTTCCCAGCAGGGGCATTACTAAATGCCTACTAGGTATTCACCAAAGCCTCTGATGATAAGGAATGGACTTGGCTGCTTGTAGACACCAGGAACGACACCAGGACAGTCCTCAGTACTGTTGCAGCTGACCTCAAGGGTCAGGAACACATTTGCGTACTAGGAGTAACAGGCAGGTTGGGTACTGAAGTGCAGACATTGAAGGCTGAGTATCACAGGCTGATTCAGGGTCATAGGACAGGTTCTTGTATACAGACTTGTTCAGGGTCAAAGGACAGGTTCAGGTTCACAGGCAGGACTGGTTCAGAGTCGCAGTATGGATAATGTGCAAGGACACTAGATGGGTATTGGTTGGTTAAGAACTTACTAGGACCAAAAGTTTCTCCGGCACCTCTCTACAGGGGAGAATGCCTTAAATAGCCAATGCCTACCAGCCAAAGGCTGGGGACACTCTTCCAGAGTGTTCACGCTGCTCCTTTAAAAAGTGGGGAGCATGCATGTGTGTGCCCTAAGCATGCTGCCAGTAGGTCTGTGTAGGCCCTGGGAGCTGGAAGCCACGGCGGAAGCCAGGAAAGAAGGGGCATGTGTGCAGCCGTGACAAGTGCATCAGCGTTCCTGCCAGCAGGTAGTAGGAGGAAGGCCGGCATTACAGTACCCCTTCCTTATGCCCCCTTCTCAAGAAAAGAATCTCTTCAACAGAAATGGGGCAGAAATATTTTCCCTAGGCTCCCAAGATCACTGCTTGGGGATAAATTACTTCCAGTTAACTAGGAATATCATCTTGCCCCTCACCTTTTTCTTGGCCAAGATACCCTTGATTTCAAAGACTTCAGAGCAAACAGGCTCAAGCGCAGAACAAGGGTCCTTCAAAACATGGCACAAGATGACTGGTTTAAGAAGACACACAAGAAAGGAGGTGAGCACACGTTACGAAGAGGGAGGCTTCAACTTGTAGGACACTGCATTAATTTGTTTGACTTCAAAGGGACCAATAAAGCGAGGGCACAACTTATAAGAGGTAATTTTGAGACAGATTTATCTTTAGGAGAGCCACACCTTATTTCCTGTACAAAAAGATGGTGGATCCAAGCATCTTTTGTTTTCATGCCTTTTCATCCACCGTAACGATGTCTCAAGAGGGGCATTGGTCTCCACCCAGAACTTGGAGAAATCTTTAGTAAAGAGCATCGGCTGCAGGTATGACAGATGTTGTAGATACCCTCCATATTGGATTTAGCAGCCCTTTTCTATTGATACTTGGGCATCTTGCCATATGTCTACAGGCCTCCTGATGAACTTTTGCAGGAAGAGGAAACACGTCGGGACCTTGCCATTAAACATCAACAAAAGTGAAGTATTACCTTCCTTATTTGGCTTAGTAGTTTTTGGTGACCAGAGAAACAGTTTAAGTATACACCGGTTTTGTCTTAATCTCAAATGGCACTTGATATCTGGTTTATAATTGTGCTTTTGATTGTGCTGCCTGGTGTATTTTGGTATTACTATCTATACCTATATACCACCTTTCTTTTGCCCTTGATCTGTTATCTTGGGTTTATTGTTGCAGTTTATAATATTAGTGTGTGTTTTGAGGATTGTGGAACCTATATAAAAACACAGGGATTTTTTTGGGCCAGCCTACATTGAGTGGGGGGGCCATTGTCATCTATTTTAGGGTGCCAACCTTCGCAGTTAGGCAAGGCTCATCCCTAGGGTGATTCTTCAGGGACAGTTATAGACATCATACTGTATATCATTGACTTTTACCCTTAATATTACTTGTTAATACAATTCCTAAACCTTATCTGTGATACACCGATACCATTTTTTAACTAAATATGTAATGATTTGTTTACATGTTTGTGCATTTTTTGATATCTTAATACATATCTAATAAACATATTCCTGTAACCCTTTCCTACTGCATGCAGTTTTCACTTTCCTGACTAAACCCCAGTTTTCAGATCTCGTATGCGTCACTTTATGTGGTAATAACTTTGGAATGCTTCTGCATATACCAGTGATTCTAAGACAGTGGTTCCATGATATATTGAACTTCATGTTAGGGGCAAATTTATGTCTATATGTTTTTTGTTTATTTATACAAATTACATATCTTAAATCTTCCAAAAGGTTTGGAAATTAGTAAGCTAGTTTAAACAACCAATTTTTATGACTTTAGAGTCCAAACAGATCATATTATACAAATGAGTTAATAGATCACATTTACTGAAAGTCTACTTTCTGTTAGCATCAAAAGGCTTTGAAATTTTACCAGCAGTTTTTAATTTCTAAACAAAATTTACAAATTCACCTTTATTAGGGAAGTAGTCACATTTGAAGACATTTTGAGAGGCCTACATACTAGAAAATCTCTAAAACTGACACTATTTATAAAAAAAACCAAAAAAACCCGTAGTCCTTAATATAGGTCAAAATCACAAAATAACCATTCAGATGCTTTTCAAAAATTGATGTATATTGGAATGAAAAAAATTACAAAAAAAGTTTCTTACAACATGTGATCCCAGGAAATGAACTTCACAATTTGTTATGCTATTTCTTTTGAATGCCGTAATTCTTCTTGTGGTTGCACACTACTGCCTGGGCAAATAACAAGGCTCAAAAAGCAAGATACAGTATTTGTTCTTTGAACTCCACATCTTGTTATCGCGTTTGTAGGTGTAATTCGGAAGTCACCCTATGGTGCCAGAATAGCAGAACTCCCCACCCAATTGACTCCATCTTGGAAATAATACCACTCAATTTACCTGTAGATGAATTTCCTAACGATTTTGACCCCACTGGTGTTTTTCCAGAAATTAGTACTCAGTCAGTATATCAGATTAAAAATTTTAATTTTGCCATTTTAGAAAGCAATAAATTGTTTCAAGCTTTTGTTTTTCAAGATATGCACCACATAAATTGTTAAGTGTACCTGTAGACACTAACTTCAGTTTGGCCATACAGTATAGCTCAGAGGGGGTAGGTTGGGGGTGGAGGATTTGACTCTGAAAACATGGATTTTGATAGATTGGTTTTCTTTTCTAGAGTCTCTGAGTTACCAATAATGTGGAGACACTTTATTTTTCCATTGCCAGATGGCAAACCCAACTGCAAGCTTCTTTTTTTGTGAAATGAGTTGCATTCTTACCATTTCAGGAACCTTTTTCTTTTTCTTACAGTGTAATTTATAAAATAACTTAATTTTTTTGGGTCAGTATGATTACAGCTCTACCAGATTTATAGCATTTAGTGCACAATACTAAAGGCTTTTTGCAAAACAAAATAATTTGCTTTTCAATTGCTATATTTTGAGAGAAATCTTTTCTATTTTTATATATTTCTATTGTTCCACTAAAAAAGCTTTATCGGGACTTGTTTTTTTGCAGGATAAGTTGAAGTTTTTAGTTTTACTATTTTGGAGTACATAACATTTTTGAGCGCTTTTTATATTAATTTTGAAAGACAGAATGAACAACAAACAACAATTCAGAAATTGTTTTTAAGTATTTCTTTATACTTTGTTGATTTGTTCATTTTATGGTAAAAGTAACAATGCAACATTGTTGTGTCATATAACAAGTTAACATTTGTGGGCAATGCTACACACCACCTGCAATTGTTACGGCATGTGCACACAATGAGTATTCGGTGAGTTTTTTTTATGTCAGCATTTATAAGCCAAAACCAGGAGTATGTAAAAAATGCAAAAGTGTTGCCTGTGTTTCTATTATACTTTTCCTTTGTTCAACTCCTGGTTTGGGCTTAGAATACTGATGTAGAAAACTCACCAAAACCTCAATGTGTGCACATAGCATTGGATTCCAGTCTTGGATGTAACACACAGCCATTACCAGCCTTGTATGAGGCAAGTGACTCGCCCACCGAGGCCGTGGGGCTACTCGTTACTGGGCCATAGTCTTGCTCTCTGGGAAGTCACGGCAGCAGAGCCCAGTTCCGTGACCCCGGCGGTGGTCATTAAATGGGGGTTATTTACAGGGGAATAAAGTAGTATTTCGTGTCGCCACCTGTGGTATGCATCAAGATAGGTGCCGTCGCTGCTCTTCTTGTTGGTAATGCAGCTGGGTTGGTATCGCTCTCCTCAGGTAGAGCTGGGCCCCAGGGCTGTTGTGAGTAGTAGTCTATGGTGTCAGAATGTAATGGCGAGGTGAAGGGCCGAAGGTGCAGGCAAATAACTGGGTGACACAGGGGTGCAGTCGAGAGATGTTTACTCACTGTTGCTCCAAGTTAACTGGACCAGTCATATGCCACCCATGGAGTGCCAGATTTCGCTGTGATGGGCTCCAGCTGATCCCAGATAATTCGGAGGCACAACCCGGTACGCCCTTCAGTGTCTTTTCTTGGCTGTCTGCCTGTGCTGACCTCTCCTGCCTGTCCTGCGCCTACACACACAGAGCCCCGAGCCAGTGTCCGTGGATCCTTCAGAAGGGGAGACTGTCGGCCTAGTCCCTTGGTCCTATGTGGTCACATTTTCACGGGATGTGTGCGGATTCGGCTTAGGTACTTGCAGTATTCCTCGCCTCCGGTTTACAAGCTAAGTATGATGGTTCCTCTCCTCTAGCCTAGGGACCAGTGCCTCGATGTGGCAAAGTCTCTCCACTCTGGTACGTTGTCGTGGTAAAGAGCCACGGGAGTTTGGCGCACTTCCCGTGGACTCTAGGACCCCTTCTGTCCTATGATCCTGGGTCGAGCTGATCCAGCCCTCGACCCTAGGGCTGTTCTCCTCCGCATCTCCTCCAACTGCCTTATGTTTTGCAGACTGCTCCCACTAACTACACTTCACCCCCAGGCTGGCTTCGGACTGTGCGTTCCAATGGTGACATCAAAGCTGCAATTTGCCCTAACGACAGTCTAGTAGAGTGTTGCTAAATAAGAGTTTCTGTGTTTGTGTATACCGGTTTGTGACCCCCTCCTTACCGATGAATGGGATACCACACCTCTGGATGAGGTGCAGTACCTCTGTGGCGACTGAATCCTCAGGGGCGCTACAGAAGCTCACCACATGAGCCTACCTCATACACCTGCTGCAGACTTGTGACGTACAGTACAGACCAAAAGTTTAGACACACCTTCTCATTCAAAGAGTTTTCTTTATTTCCATGACTCTGAAAATTGTAGATTCACATTGAAGGCATCAAAACTATGAATTAAAACATATGGAATGAAATACTTAAAAGAGTGTGAGACAACTGAAAATATGTTTTTAATTCTTCAAATTATCCACCTTTTGCTTTCATTACTACTTTGCACACTCTTGGCATTCTCTTGATGAGCTTCAAGAGGTAGTCAACTGAAATGATTTTCCAACAGTCTTGAAGGAGTTCCCAGAGATGCTTAGCACTTGTTGGCCCTTTTGCCTTCACTCTGCGGTCCAGCTCACCCCAAACCACCTTGATTGGGTTCAGGTCTGGTGACTGTAGAGACCAGGTCATCTGGCGTAGCACCCTATCACTCTCCTTCTTAGTCAAATAGCCCTTACACAGCCTGGAGGTGTGTTTGGGGTCATTGTCCTGTTGAAAAATAAATGATGGTCAAACTAAACGCAAACCAGATGGAATAGCACGCCACTGCAAGATGCTGTGGTAGGCATGCTGGTTCTGTATGTCTTCAATTTTGAATAAATCCCCAACAGTGTCATCAGTAAAGCACCCCCACACTATCACACCTCCTCCTCCATGCTTCATGGTGGGAACCAGCCATGTAGAGTCCATCCGTTCACCTTTTCTACAAAGACACGGTGGTTGGATCCAAAGATCTCAAATTTGGACTCATCAGACCAAAGCACAGATTTCCACTGGTCTAATGTCCATTCCTTGTGTTCTTTAGCCAAAATAAGTCTCTCCTCCTTGTTGCCGGTCCTTAGCAGTGGTTTCCCAGCAGCTATTTTACCATGAAGGCCTACTGCACAAAGTCTCCTCTTGACAGTTGTTCTAGAGATGAGAAGGTGTGTCCAAACTTTTTGGTCTGTACTGTACATGTAGTATTACAGTGCCATTACAGGTCTTTACTTTGCAAAATTATGGTGAAAGGTTTTCATTAAAATGTACAGTATGTCACTATCTTAATTTATATGTTCAATGATCAGCAAGAGAACTCTACTTAGAATGGCATTAACCCCTTCACGACATTTGCATTTGACTTAGTTATATGTCATGGTCAAATAGAGGTTTCCGATTACTGACTTATAGGTACGTCTTGGTGATCACTTGGGGCGCATGAGCTGTGCCAATGAGATCGCCACCAGAGCTTGGAGTAAGTTATAGCAGAGCTCCGGCTGTCACAGCCAGGGACAGTCCCCATATGGTGCCTGGCTGTTTAACCCCTAAAGGCCACAATCAATAGCGATCACAGCATTCAGGAGGCTGAGAGGGAGTACACTCGGGATCATGGGATCTAATCACTGCCATGGCAACCCGAAGTCATCATGATGACGTCATGACAACCACTGTGTCAGCCAGCTAGGGCAAACTTCTTAGACTATGCCAGGATCATGGTCTAAGCCGCTTATGTCAGTACAGAACTGACAGGTATAATGTATTGCAATGCTGCTGTATTGAAATATATTATGTCAGTGATCAGGGTGCTAAAGGTTAATAGTACATATACTGTAGGTACTAAGTTAAAAAGTTTAACAAAAAAATTAAAAATGTGTAAAATTTTTTTTTAAAAAACAGAAACTTAAAAGAAAAAAAAGAAAAATATATTATACCAATAAATATGTATACTAATGTAAAAACAAAAATATAAAAAAAAGTACATACATTTGGTATCGCAGCTTCAGGAACAACCTGATTTATAAAATAGTCATACTAGTTAACCAATTCAGTGAACACAGTAAAAAATTAATAATTAAAAACATAGCAAAATCTGTCTTTTGATCATAGAGCTGATAAAAAGGTGAGATAAAACACGATCAAAAAGTCATACTGTATGTGAATAAAAAAAATGGCACCACTGAAAATGTCCCTATTAGGGATGAGCGAATGTGTTCGCCACTATTCGGTATCCGATGGATAATAGGGTATCTGAGGTATCCGCTATCCGACGGCTAATATGCTATTCGCTCCGGTACTTTCATTTTCTTTTCTGGACTTCCTGTCGCCATTTTTCAGCCAATGAACACATCTGATATTGCTTGCCCTCACAGTAACACCGCAGCCATCTTTGTTGTGGTGTTACAGTGATTGGCTTGGCCGCACGGCGTCATAGGGGCTATATAAGCCAACGGCCTTTATGGTTAGTCGGTCTCTCCCTCTCTCTTTCTTACTCACTGATCACAGGCGCAGGTTCACCAGCTTTTGAAAATGCCAGCCACACATTAATGTATCTCATATTCCCTGTTTTGTCAATGAAAAAATAAAAAAGCTATAGCTCTCAGAATTCAGCAACATTATAAAATTCTGGACATGCTCTTGATCAGTTTCAAGCATGTCTTGACCAAAATCTGATCCGAGGTCTCCTCTATACATTCCGAATGTTGGTGTATATTGGTCAATTCACTTGAGCATGCATACAGCTTTTTCTTCAACTCTACCCACAAGTGTTTGATTGGGTTGAGGTCTGAGGACTATGGGGGCCAATCCAATACCTCTACTTCATTGTCATTGAACCATTTATTTGCCAATTTTGACCTGTACTTATGGTCATTCTCCTGCTGGAACACTATGTTGTCCTTTTAGTACCCATAGCACTTATAGTACTTGAATGTATGAAATAACTCTGGAAGGATACTCACATATACTGTAGCTCAGCATTTAGGCCACAATTGATCCTGTCAAGTATCCAATGCTTTGGCAATTTTTTTGTATTGTATCTATCGATGCCTATTTTGGCAATTAGGGAGTTGAGATCACTCTCCATTTATTGTAAGGGAGAGTGTGGTCTATATTTCTAAATGTTTTTATAGTACTTAATTTTACTGTTCTAATAAAGTATTTTTAGTTATTTGTACATACAGGAATATATTTACTTATTTATATTTATTTATATTTTGAGCTGCTTATGTTGCGGGTGGGGCCGCAGCCGTTTCTCTCGGGGGCCTGCTAGGGTCCGGGTTTGCTGCTGCGGCTCGAGTGGTGACCAGACCCGGGCTCGCACAGCCGCCCGTCCTCACAACTGTCGGAAACGGGGATATTTACAAGGGAGGTTGTCTGTGACGCCACCCGTGGGTTGCGGTGAAGGATGTTGGCACGGACGCCGCCTGTTGATGGGGGCGCCTGGGGCTGATGGAGTGGGGCAGCAAGTTAAGATCCCCTCCATGGGTAGGGGAGGTGAAGGTCCGGGTCCCTGGGATGGAACACGGGAGAGATGGCTGCTGGAGGCGGCACGCCAGACCGGACCGGGGGACAGTGGTGTACTCACAGTTTAATAACTTCCCACAAGTCCAGTAATAAACCAAGTTGTCAGTGGCCGGCCGCCTCTGGAGGGTGCATTCGGGTCCCGCACCCAGGTTGATGAGCAGATAACCTTTCCTCCTGCACTTCGTGTTTCCTTCTCTTTTGGACAACTTCACTTGGAACAGAGAAGTCCACTCCCGATTCTGTGTTGGGAGCTGTGGCCCGCGAAAGCTGACCCTTGGGATTTTAGTGGGTTCTTGACGGACACCCTATACCCCGCGTTGGGCTTCCGTTTCGCTTTATCTGGGCAGTAAATTGGGACAACATCTGGTACCTTGTCCCCGGCTGGTTAATTGAAGAGGGGGCTTGCAACCTTCGTCGCCCTAGGGTCCAGGCACCCCGACTGTGCACGGCTTCTGGACCGGATTCCCGCTGTTGGTACCGGTGGGCTACAACCCTGCTCCAGTCCACTTTAGGTCTCTCGCAACCGGATCTCCATCGCCTGTGGCTCTCCTCAACGTCTGCCACCTAGCCAAGTAGTCCAGGGGCTACGACCCCTGACTACACTACAGTCAGCTCTCCACGCTTCAACTCACTACTTCAAAGTCTGAACTTGATCTACTGTGTTCCTGCCCCAGACTTCTCAAGACCCCTAGGTGGGCATTCTCTTCCCCCTGATCCCGCCCACTGGTGTGTCCTAGTTGTCATGAGGGGGTGACCAGGGTTTTATGGCTGTGTGTTGCTTAGGTGCGGGTTGTGATGGTAACAAGGAGGATGTGAGCTATTTGTGACTAACTGGTTTTGCCAGGGCGTCACACTTATGCTACTACTGTAACATTGCCTTTCTCCTCTTGTTCTAAGTTCTTGATCTTTCACATCATGTTCTGTTTCTTGTTATCTCATATGACTATCATGTGATGGAAATAGTAGTCGCATAATTCTCTCACACAGTCCACACAATGATGTCTTTTCTCCATGCATTCATTGACAAATTCCGTCTGTTTTTAAAATCTTTTTAAAATGTATTTTTTTTCAAATAATTTATTATGAGGCCTTCCTGTACATGGCTTCCAGAGAGTATTGCATTCCCTCCATTACATTTTTTGGGGCAGCTCTTGCCCTTAAGGGTGCTTTACACGCTGCAACATCGCTAATGACATATCGTCGGGGTCATGGTGTTTGTGACACACATCCGGCGTTGTTAGCGACATCACAGCGTGTGACAGCTAAGAGCGACGATCAACGATCGCAAAAACGTCAAAAATCGTTGACACTTCGCTCCTTTTCATAATATCGTTGGTGGTGCATGCCGCTGGTTGTTCGTCGTTCCTGCGGCATCACACATTGCTATGTGTGACACCGCAGGAACGATGAACATCTCCTTACCTGCGTCCACCAGCAATGAGGAAGGAAGGAGGTGGGCGGGATATTCCGCCCGCTTATCTCCGCCCCTCCACTTCTATTGGACGGCTGCCGTGTGACATCGCTGTGACGCCGCACGAACCGCCCCCTTAGAAAGGAGGCGGTTCGCCGGCCACAGCGACGTCGCAGGGAAGGTAAGTCCATGTGACGGGTGTAAGTGATGTTGTGCGCCACGGGTAGCAATTTGCCCATGACGCACAACCGACGTGGGCGGGTACGCTTGCTAGCGATATCGATAGCGATATCACAGCATGTAAAGTGCCCTTAAGTGCATAGGCTTTATGAGTAAGCTCTTTTTACTGTACAACTAGCTGCTAGGCAAGACATAGTTTAACATTATAGGCCTATAGGCTATATTTAATTCCTTTTAGTCCATGCTGCTGCAACCTACAACTGAAAGACCTTTTCTGGGTTACATTTATTAGATTCTATTCCCTATGAATACCGTTCTTAGCGGCATACTTAGTTTAATATGTGCAAGAAGTGTGGAAAGGAATGGAGAAGTGGACATGCTGCTGATGGCACATGCCTGTACAGGTCTAGCTCATTAGCCAGGTGAAACATGGCTCTTGCATGAGCACAAGAAAAACATGCTTATGCACAAGACCTAGCTTCCTGTCCTATTTTGCAGGAGGCACAAGACACCACTCTTAAAGACCGAAGAGTGCAAACAGGTCGTCGGTTGGATGGCATATAATACACAATCCCGGAGACCAGAATATTTTTCAAAGTGTACTAGAATTGAATCACAGTCCTCTCTCTTCATGTATTGCAGGATGTACTATAATGCCTCTTTGTAATTTCAGCTATTCCTCACACTGAGTGTATAGGCTTTTCCTATTTCAGATTGTTTTTTTAAAATTGTAACAGAATGGAATCACAGTCCCCCCTCTGATTTGGATCAGAGTCTCTACATCTCTTGCGGTGGGTATTTCAGTCCCTCCTTTTAATTTTTGGCAGTTCTTGCATTTAGGGGCACTTTGCACACAACGACATTGCAAGCCGATGCTTGCGATGCCGAGCGCGATAGTCCCCATCGCAGGTGCGATATCATGTGATTGCTGCTGTAGCGAACATTATCGGTACAGCAGCTTCACATGCACTAACCCGCCCTGCGACGTCACACTGGCCGGCGAACCGCCTTTTTCCTAAGGGGGGCGGGTCGTGGGGCGTCACTGCGACGTCACACGGCAGGCGACCAATAGGAGCGGAGGGGCAGAGATGAGCGGGATGTAAACATCCCGCCCACCTCCTTCCTTCTCATTGCAGCCGGGACGCAGGTAAGGTGATGTTCCTCGCTCATGCGGCTTCATACACAGCGATGTGTGCTGCCGCAGGAACGAGGAACAACATCGTACCTGTTGCTGCAACGTAATTATGGATTTCCCAGACACTACACCGATGATACGATTACGACGATTTTGCGCTCGTTAATCGTATCATCTAGGATTTACACACTACGATGTCGAGTGCGATGCCGGATGTGCGGCACTTTCGATTTGACCCCTCCGACATCGCACGTGCGATGTCGTAGTGTGAAAAGTGCCCCTTAGGGTCCCACTACCTAACTTTTTAACAGATTGTGTATGTGGACCTCCTTTTTGCCTAATACAGGATGTGTTGGAGTCCATTTTCTTCTAATTTTTGTCAGTTCTTGCATTGACCACATAGGCTTTGTGAGTTCCTTTTTCATAAATTAAACAAGATATGTCTGACACACACCACATGCCCAGATAAGTTAGTGAAATGTTAAAATTACATTTAGTGGTGAATGTTTTTTTCACCATTAACCCCTTCACGACCATGGACGGATATATCCATCATGGAGCGTGTCCCATTAAGCCCCGCCCCCTGCCGCGGGCAGGCGGCGGGGATCGGCGCACATATCAGCTGTTATCAACAGCTGACATGTGTGCCTACATGTTCCGAGTGGAATCGCATTCCACCCGGAACATTAACCCCTTACATCTCGCTGCCAAAGTCTGGCAGCGAGATGTATATGCGCGCAGCCATGTTTTTTACTTACCGCCGACCCCACCGGAAGTCACGTGAGTGATCACGTGACTTTCGGGGGTTGCCATCGTAGCACAGGGTCATGTGATGACGCCTGCAGCTATGACGTTTTACTTTCGTTTTCACCCAGCCGGGAGCAGGGTGAAAACAAAAGTGACTGAATCTGCTGTTTACAGCTGTATAGCTGTGATCAGCAGATAGATAATAGCGATCGGATTGCTGATTGCTATAGCCCCCTAGGGGAACTAGTAAAATAAAAAAAAAGTAAAAAAAAGTTTTAAAAAATAAAAAAGAAACAAAAAACCTAAAAGTTCAAATCACTCCCCTTTACCCCCATTGAAAATTAAAGGGTTAAAAAAAAAATAAATATACACATATTTGGTATCGCCGCGTTCAGAAATGCCCGATCTATCAAAATATAAAATCAGTTAATCTGATTGGTAAACGGCGTAGTGGCAAAAAAATTCCAAACGCCAAAATTACATTTTTTAGTCGCCGCAAGTTTTACGCAAAGTGCAATAACAGGCGATCAAAATGTAGCATCTGCGCAAAAATGGTACCATTAGAAACATCAGCTTGAGACACAAAAAATAAGTCATCACTGAGCCATAGATCCCAAAAAATGAGAACGCTACGTGTTTCGGGATATGGCGCAAAACGTGCACCACTTTTATTGGACAAACTTCTGAATTTTTTTTAACCCCTTAGATACAAGTAAACCTATACATGTTTGGTGTCAACAAACTCGCACCGACCTCAGGCATCATGCCCATACATCAGTTTTACCATATAGTGAACACAGTGAATAAAACATCCCAAAAACTATTGTGCCATCACACTTTTTTTCCAGTTTTTCCCCACTTGGAATTTTTTTGCTGTTTTCCAGTACACCATATGGTAAAACTTATGGTTTCATTTAATAGTACAACTTGTCCCACAAAAACAAGCCCTCTTATGGCAAGATTGACGGAAAAATAAAAAAGTTACGGCTCTCGGAAAAAGGGGAGCAAAAAACAAAAATGCAAAAACGGAAAGTGCCCCGGGGCTGAAGGGGTTAAAAGCAATGCGAATATACAAAAATGCAGCAAAAGTGCTACGTGTGAACATAGCCTAAAGGATGGAGAAGTTGTTTTTTCTATCTTTTGAAATGTGCCTTATATACAAGTCATTTTACCGGATGGAATGTTTCCTAAAATGTTTTTCTTGTAAATCCATGTTTTCTTCAGTTAGGTATGTTTTATTGTCAGCCTGTAAAAGTGGCGTAATACTCTGACAACATTGTTCACAACAGCACCTTGGGAGTTGGAGATGTGTCCAGGCATTTTCAATATGCTGTTCTCATTTCATTTGAGTACTTTTTCCCTCCATTTCAATGCTTTTTTTGCCCCCCTCCCCCCAGACCTCTTATGAGGGTCTGTCGGAAAAATGCTTGAGTTTCCAATTAACTTCCATTATACTCGTTACTAGAGAAGAGCGCCTTAGCATTTGGATTTGCTCCATTTGAGTACCGAGCATCCGAGCATCATTGCTCATCACTGTTTGCAACTCAAAAAAATGAAAAAGTTTGGTAACTTGTGAGAATATTTGAGATACTAAAAAATGTTTTGGCAAACTGAAAGTCAGACGTAACCCCTAAGGAGCTCTCCTAAAAGCATTGAAGCACATTGAATATTAAAAGTAACATTCCATATTGCCACCTTGTGGGTTTTGCTAGCAATACATAGCTATAAATATCAAAAGAAACATCAGAACTCACGTTGTAGTTTGCTTAAGTTATTAGTGGCTGGTGGCTTTCCGAACAAGTATGGCATTCAGTCAAGAGCTCTGCTTTATCATGCTGACTGAAATTTCACTTTCACCAAAACAATGTCAGGCTAACCAAAGAAAGATTTCTCTTTTCCTTAAAATGTACGAAATCTTTGAAAGATTTGCTGTGCTCCACATATTATGTTGGTTGATTTATTCCAAATGACATTTGATGAAAAGAAAATGGACTTCATATGCAAAACGAGACAGAGTAATCCATTTTCTGCAAAGATAAACATAATGAAATAATGTGGCTGTATTTATTCAGTGGGAAATAGTTATTATCAGCCTCTTCCTGTCCAGATCAACTCTCGCAACACAATGAAAGTCATTAATATATTTCAATTATTATAAAGGCAAAAGGGTATCTAAAGGAGATGTGGCATTTTTAAAACTATTTCAACTCACCTCAGGTCTACACTAAATTATCTGACACTTGATCCTGTGCAGGCATGGTCTGCTGTTCACTGGTGGTCTAGCATTAAAAATGTAATTACCGTAGATGGCTTCCTTAATTCATTAAATTTGTGTATGGGTATGTAATGTATTGTGAGTGAATTAATATAATCACTTACTCACCCGAGGATTGCATCGCACTGCCCAGACCAGCTTGCTTCTCTCCTGACAAGAGTGAGTCAGCTGCATGTATTTCTATGCAGCTGACATGCTCCTGTCGGGACAGAAGCCGGCTAGTACGACCAGTGCGATGTGATCCTCACTCTAGTCACACACAAGTGTAACTCCAGCCTAAAAGAGACTTCTGGCTCACGCATAGAGCATGGCGTGAGGCAGCTAGTTGCAACTGCGGTGACTCAGATAAGAAATGGAAAAAGAAGAGGTTTAGCACCATGTAAACAAGTTGAAAAAGATGATTGCTCTCAGTGAGAGGAACAAAATATTAATCTTGCATTTATGCTACCTTATAATGGCTAACAAAAATAAGTAATGTTACAAGTCAAGCTTTTGAGACTACTTGGGTCTCCTCATCAGGTATGGCATAACAAATTATTGTTACATGGAGATTTTTACAAACTTTGCAGACTGTCATGGTAGCGTCAGGATCTTTTCAGACTACTGATTCTAACACTGCGTCCAATAGCTTCTCTGGTGTCTGCGATCAATGCAGGCAGACTCAAGTTGTCAACCTGCAGAATGGTAGTTCACAGGCAGGCTAGCAAGAGTTAATCTCTGCTTGTTGGTCTCTTTTGATCACATATTGTGGAGAGCCAATTACATCTGCTCCCTTCCTATATAGGCTGGGTAGATCCTTCCTCCTTTGCCAACTATAGTTTGTCTTAGCTGGTCTGGTGTGGTGTTGTGATCCAGACTAACTTGTTGTCGAATGCAGTTACGAAGTTAACCCTTGTTGCTACCTTACTGCTTTTGTTTTTCTTTTGATTCTCTCATTCTCTATTCCTCTGTGTGTGTGTGTGTGTGTGTAGTGTGTCTGTTTTTTGCTTTTCCCTTGTCAGTCATTATCTGTGTTTCCATCTCACTCCTGCCCTTTCCTTCCCTGGTGGGAGGGACCAAAACTGAAAGCAAGGAGGAGGTCTCATCTCTCTCTCTCTCTCTCTCTCTCTCCTCCCCATTCACTTACATGGGTCCGGTTCGGATTCCGGATGGGATCTGGACTTTTTTTCCAAGTCGCGACGGATCCGCTGGACACGGATTATTAGAAGTCCGCTCAACTCTACTCATCACCAAACGATTACAGACACAAAAATCTTCATTTCCTTGTGGCCAAACATTTCTGTTCTCCAGAACACAACACAAACAATATAAAAGTTGTTGTATTAGGGTATGTCCACACAATTAGTGCTCGCAGCATTTTTGAAGCAGTGTGTTTTCTATAAATCCCATCCACTGTGCTTCTTTTCCGCAGCATAAACTGACATGCAGTGCAGCTTCGCGAGCTGGAACATGTTAATTTATGCTTGCGGAGACGTGAGTGTCCTCAGCGAAGGGAACACATCGAAAGTTCCCAGAACCCTGATAGTGGGCAAGAACACTGTATACTCTTGTGGAAAACACTCATGTTTCCGCAAGAGGAATGACACTGGGTCTAGAACACAGTGTCATCCCGATCATGGGAACATACCCTTAAAAGGCATCCTCAAATTACAAAAACACTGAAGGTTCTGAGAATATAAATTTATGAATGCCTTTCATACCCTCTACACAGGACAAAATATGTCACTAGAATTTATTACTTACTACAAAATCTGATCAATCTGCTCCAGAGACAGAGAGGGCATCAGGTCTCTGATCTTAAATGGATATTGGGACTATAAGCCCTTCACACCACTAATCTAAGCTAAATAATGAATTAATCTCTGAGCTCAATTTGTTTTTTTTAAATGTCCATTTATTACACCATATCTGCTTTTTTGTGTATATACTACAAAATCTGAGCAATCTGCTCCAGAGACAGAGAGGGCATCAGTCTCTGATCTTAAATGGATATTGGGACTATAAACCCTTCACACCACTAATCTAAGCTAAATAATGAGTTAAGGCTACTTGACACACTGCGATATTGGTCCCGATATCGCTAGTGTGGGTACCCGCCCCCATCTGTTGCGCGACACGGGCATATCGCTGCCCATGCCGCACAACATCGCCCAGAGCTGTCACACATACTTACCTGTCCGGCGACGTCGCTGTGACTGGCGAACCGCCTCCTTTCTAAGGGGGCGGTCCGTGCGGCGTCACAGCGACGTCACTGAAGCGTCACTGAACCACCGCCCAATAGCAGCGGAGGGGCGGAGATGAGCGGGACGTAACATCCCGCCCACCTCCTTCCTTCTGCATAGCAGCCGTGAGGCAGGTAAGGGGAGCTTCCTCGTTCCCGCGGCGTCACATGCAGCGATGTGTGCTGCCGCAGGAACGAGGATCAACTTCGTTACTGCTGCAGTAACGATTTTTAAGAATGGACCCCCATGTCGCCGATTAGCGATTTTGCACGTTTTTGCAACGATGCAAAATCGCTTATCGGTGTCACACGCAACGGCATCGCTAATGCGGCCGGATGTGCGTCACAAATTCCGTGACCCCAACGACTCCGCATTAGCGATGTCGCAGCGTGTAAAGCCCCCTTTAATCTCTGAGCTCAGTTTGGGTTTCTTTAAATGTCCATTTATTACACCATATCTGCTTTTTTGTGTGTATATTTGTTATTCTACAGATACTGTCTTTTCTTACCATGCCTGATGAAGAGACTTAAGTAGTCATCACTTATTTTAGGGGTGCTTCACACACAGCGAGATCGCTACTGAGATCGCTGCTGAGTCACGTTTTTTGTGACCTCATTAGCGATCTCGCTGTGTGTGACACTGAGCAGCGATCTGGCCCCTGCTGTGAGAACGCTGCTCGTTACACACAGTGGTGGTTCGTTTTTTTATTGTTGCTCTCCCGCTGATAAGCACACATTGCTGTGTGTGACAGCGCGAGAGCAACAATCCTGAATGTGAAGGGAGCAGGAGCCGGCGTCTGACAGCCTGCGGTAAGCTGTAACCAAGGTAAACATCGGGTAACCAAGGTGGTTACCCGATATTTACCTTCGTTACCAGCCTCCGCAGCTCTCATGCTGCCAGTGCTGGCTCCTGCTCCCTGCACGCGCTAAGTTAAGCGGTGTGAGCTGGTAACTAAGGTAAACATCGGGTAACCATACCCGATGTTTACCTTAGTTACCAGTGTCCGCAGCTTCCAGATGCCGGCTCCGTGCAAGCGCAGCGTCGCTTGCACGTCGCTGCTGGCTGGGGGCTGGTCACTGGTCGCTGGTGAGATCTGCCTGTTTGACAGCTCACCAGCGACCATGTAGCGATGCAGCAGTGATCCTGACTAGGTCAAATCGCTGGTCGGATCGCTGCTGCATTGCTAAAGTGTGAAGGTACCCTTACTTTTGGTAACCATTAAAAGTTATCATAGATACAAGATTATTATATTGTTTCTCCTACAGTGAGTAATTAATTAAAAAAAGAATGGAACATTACAAGAAAATGGAGAGCAGAGATAGGTGAGTACAATATTACACTCACACTATACTATGTGCACAGACACACACATTTAATTAATAAAAAAACTTAACGGGAGTGCTTATTTAAGCTAGTTTAACCTCAATATCAAAGTTGGGCTTAGGGTCCAAGTCCAGGCTGGCATTAGGTTGGATTGTACCCTGTAAAGTAATTTTTTTTTATCTGTCCTGACCTTTACAGTATACAGTACTTTATTGTTCCCAAATAATGCCATCGTACATTTAGTTCTAGTGATGAGCAATCATTAAATTTCTTAAGTGCTCATTACTAAAATTAAATAACGAGTATAATGGAAGTCAATAGGGAACTGGAGCATTTTTACAACAGATCCTGCTAGAGGGCTGGGGAGGCGGGAAAAATACATGGAGAATACACATGGATGCATTTCTGACACGTAATGTCACAACAACATCAAGCACAAAGCAACTCTTTCTCCAGCAAGTCTGGGACAATACAACTTACAAACCAACACAGCATAAACTATAGTTGGCATAGGTAGAAGATTTGCTCCATCCTAAAAATGAAAGGAACAGAAGCAATTGGTTTCCTTACAACATGTGGTGAAAGAAGCCTAATGAGCAGACTAGCAGAGGCTAACTCTTGTTAGCCTGTCTATGAAGGAGCAGACAGCAAGTTTACGCCTGGGTCTGCCTGAGTTAATCAAAAGCACCAGAGAAACCATTGGACAGAGTATCAGACTCTTCAAAGCGAACAGAGCCTGACACCACTATGAAAGTTAGCGAGTTTTGTGCAAAACTCCATGTGACAGTACCCCTGCCTCTAAGAGGGGCCTCTGGATCCTAATGACCAGGTCTGCCTGGACGGAGGTAATGAAATGCCCTAACCAGACGTTCCGCATGGATATCTGAGGCTGGTACCCAACTCCTCTCCTGAGGACCATAACTTAACTAATGAACAGGGTACTGGAAATATCGGTGAACGAAACAAGAATCAATGATCTTAGATACTTTAAATTCCAATTACCCATCTAAGATCAGTGGCAGAGGTATGGGAGGAGGGGCTCCCAAACCCACTATTTTTTTTTAACAGAGATTTGTGAAACACATTATGAATCTTATAGATACCAGTAGCACCAGGTGAAAAGCCAGTGGATTAATGGCAGCAGTGATTCTAAATGGACCAATAAGCCAAGATCCTAACTTACGTGAAGGCACCTGAAGCTTAATGTTTCTAGTAGACACCAAACCAGATATCACACACACACAGGTCCGGACCAGGCACAAGTCTACAGTCAGCTGCACGTATATACTTAGAACCCAACTCATGCAAATGCTGCTGAACCTTCCTCCATGTAGACAACAATGCTGAGACCAATTAGTCCTCCCCAAGTTCCCCAGATGAGCACCCATCCTGAAATGTACAGCACTGGGGATGATGACCATTAACACAAAAAAAAAAGAGATAACCCAAATGATTTGTGGCGGCAATTATTGATAGCAAATTTGTCAAGAGGAAGGAATGAGGACCCCTCCTCCTGATTATCAGAAACAAAACAATTCAAATGCTGTCCCAAATTTTAATTGTTTGTCCATTAGACTGAAGATTAAATGCCGATGAATGAGAAACTTTAGTCCCTAACTGAGAGCAGAAAGCCCTCCAAAAGTTGGCAATAAACTGAGTTCCTATAGAAAAACAACAAAAAGAGGACTAAATATCCTCCACAATTTAAGATACTCACAGCAGGATAAAGCAGTGGTGAACTGTTCAGGCCAAAAAACTAATGCACTACCAAGATGCAACCAGACCCCCAATAGTTGGAGACATCACAGGTGCAAGAGGAGCAAATCACTCACACAACTCCAGAATATGGAGGGGGTGATCGCTAGATAATAAAATTGCACACTAGTGGCTTGCATTGGGCGCCATTCACACTTGCAGGTGCATAGTAACCTAGTCAGCAACCTATTACACACCTATACTATTAGAGCAGGCGAGCTGCCCGGTACTTATGTGTAGCATATAGGGACGGGGATTCCATTATGCAAGTACCAAACATAAAGGGGCCTGGCTACACCCTGTATAAAATGTTATGTGCAGGAAATAAACTGAGTTCCTCTGTCTGGAACAATATTAGAAGGGACTCCATAGAATTTGACAGTCTCACGTATAAGCACCTGAGCTAAAGTCTTAGAACTGAGTAATGACAATAAGGTATAAAATATACGATACAATGTCATTTTAGAAAACCTATCCACCACTGCAAAAATGACTGAAGTGATTGGCTTCCTTATGACATGTTATCAAAAAAGCCTAATGAGCAGGCTAGCAGAGGTTAACTTTTGCTAGGCTGTCTATAAATGAGCAGACAGCAGATCGACATCCAAGTCTGCCTGAGTTGTTCAGAAACACCAGAGAAACCATTGGATGGAGTTTTAGACTTTGCAATGTGAACAAAGCCTGATGCCACCATTATAGTCAGCTAGTTTTGTGTAAGATTCTGTGTGACAGGCATAAATTCACCTTCTAGCAGGACAATGACCATAAACATACTGCCAGAGCTAGAATGGATGGTTTAGATAAAAACATATTCATGTATTTTCATGGCCCAGTCATAGTCCAGACCTAAATCCCATAGAAAATCTGTGACTATAGCTGCGGTCATAGACGCTCCCAATACAATCTCACTGAACAAGAATTAATTTGCAAAAAAGAATGAGCTAAAATGTCAACTTCTATATGTCCAAAGTATTGACTCTGGGGAGCTGAATACAAATCAAGATCACAATTTTTAGATTTATCTTTTTAAAATATTTAGAATACTATCTATCATTTCCTTTACACTTCACAAATAGTTGCTACTTTGTTGATCTATCATATAAAATCACAATAAAACACATTTAAGTTTGTGGGTGTAACGTGAAAAAAGGTAGAAAAGTTCCCGAGTTATGAATATTTTACAAGGCACTGTATATATACATTTTAAAGGGCATATGAGAGCATATTACTTACACTGAATTTGCAGTTACTTTCATTATACACTGCACTAGATATACAGTAGAACCTCGGTTAATGAGTAACCTAGTTTGCGAGTATTTCGTTTAATAAGCAAAGCTTGCTGTAAATTTGTAACTCAGTTTACGAGCAATCTTTGCCATACAAGCAAATACTCACCGCACACATGTCCGGTTCCGTACTTCCACCATGCTCTAAACCGTTCTTGCAGTCCGCACACACATACACAAACATGTACAAACACACACAAACACACACGCACTCACAAACACACACATATTATGCTCACCTTACCTTCCGTTCCATCGCTGGCCTCCTGTTCTTGTACTTCGCCGCTACAGGATGTATATCGGGTAACCATCGCAACGATGGAGGAACTTCCACTGTCAGCCACTACTCAAAGGCAGCACGCTGACCAATCAGAGGCAAGTGGCTCCTGCCTTTGAGATCAGCGCTCTGGCAGTGGAAGTTCCAGCATCGGTCACGATGGTTACCCGATACACATCCTGTATCGGTGAACTGCAAGAACCAGAAGGCCGTCGATGGAACGGAAAGTAAGGTGAGCATAATATGTGTGTTTGTGTGTTTGTGTGTGCATGTGTGGAATGGCACAATAGGGGACCAGAATGGGACATTGAACAAGTTGTGGAACGAATTGTCTGCATTCCAATGATTTCCTATAGGAAATCTTGCTTTGCTATATGAGTAACTTGGTTTACAAGCACACTCCCAGAACGGATTGTTCTCGTTAACCAAGGTTCCAATGTACTGTCAATTGTGGAATCTATGAAACCTACAATATCTATTATCAGCTTATTTAGAATAATATTTTTACTGAAAGCCCAATTTCAAACATTCTGAGAATCCGGTTAATGTGGTATACAAAATACCTTTGAAAACAATTAAGCATGTGTTTATTAAACTCATATGAGTTTTGTGTAATCTATTTATGTATATTTCATCAATTATTTTACTTGTGACATTATATTTTTGGCAGCCTTTCCAGCTTACCTACTACTAATATACTGGTGATGTATATACTGGTACAACTATGCAACCAGTTATGTGCTCCTTTTCTTGTAGCAAAGTTGTTTTTTAAAAGTAGAAACAGAAGTGGCTTTCCCGATGCGGTTAAGATGTGGCCAACAACTGTAGCGGCCAGGTACCTTCGTGGTTTTTAAAATTGCTTATTAAAACATCATTATATCTGAAGGGTGAACAGCTGTTTCATTGCTAAATCAAATAATTCTTTACTAGCCAATTTGTAAATCACAGTGGCACCTGGTGCCCACCACATAGATGTGATGTGACCGCTGCGCTTGGACTTACCCTCGGCATATTTTCGGCACATGAGCTGTTGAGGTTCATTGTAGTCTGGTGTAGAAAATTATTGATATAGATTGTTTAATAATGTATCTGAAACTGGATAAAAACAAAGAACATTTAGCACATACTGATTTTGAATTGAATAAATAATGGTGTGATTCAATGTGAGATGAGATGATACTTAATTAAACTTTAAAAAATGAATCTGGACACCTTCAATTCTAATTGAGTTATAATTGAATTTCTTGACAATGATCCTTCTGCTGCTTTTTCGAACATTTACATTCTGAATGTCTCATCATTATAAGTACTCAATAGTTTGTAGGGAGAGTGTTAAAAATACTTATCTCCAAGACTTCTATTTAGTCTCTTTCATTAGCATGGCATAACAGGTTTAAAATACATGTTATTTATGCTACATTACTCTATATACTTAACCAACAGTACTAAATTATATAGGTAAAAATGAGTATTAGCAAAATAAAAAGCAAAAATGGAATTTCATGAGCAAGCAAAGGCAACCATGGGCACCATACTTTTCTTTTGTTGATGTGATACATACTGTGGTGAAACTAGAGTCCAATGGGCACGATGTACAATTTGGACCTGGACAGCCCCGATTGTTGGTCATGTTGATCAGATGTATGGGACCTTGTATTGTTTTAGATCCTATAAAAGACAAGAGTGTTTGCCCTGCCATGTGCTGATGCCCACATACTGGCTACTTTATTTAATCATTCACCCGTCCTGGGCAGTTTTCTGTGTTAATGCCCCGATCCTTTAATAATGACCCCCATCCTGGACATCTTTTAGAAACAATGTCGTCTATCCTGAGCACCTTTCAGTAATAATGTCCTCCATCCTTGGCAACTTTCCATAATAATGTCATCCATCCTGGTCCTCTTCCTGGTATAATGTCTGCCATCCTGGGCCCCTTCTAGTAATAATTTCCTTCATCCTGGTCCCCTTCCTGATATAATTTCCGCCATCCTTTCCTTCCTTGGCTCACACAATGCACGGCATCTTCTTTTATAGTTAGCTCAAAAGCCAGCTTGCTGGGCAGCATGTGATGTCACGGCAATGCGCCACCTGTACCTTGTAAGATAAAGTCAGATGATGGCCTCTGATTTTCTGATTTTGATTGGTTGGCAGTGTATATTGCAGTGCATTGGAGGCAGACCACGTGGTTGCTATGGGGCCCAAGAGTTGAGAGGGCCTGATGCCAGTGTCATCACTGGAACCTTGCCCCTTCACCCATAGTACCGTATCGGTATCCTGGCTGCTCGTACAGTTGGAAGTAATTATTGCAATGATGAAAAGGGAGTATTCTGCTGACGCTCCCTCCTCTCTCATCCTCCCTCAGTGTATAATGTCTTAGCGCAGCAGGCACAACGACGTTACTTCAGTGCACCCGCTGTGCTGAGATGAGGAGAACTGCAGACCTCTCACCATGGAGATCAGAGCAGCGGAGGAAAGCAATGAGGTCAGGATTTATTTACAGTATTTATTTTGTTTTTAATCAATAACTACACAGGTGTCCATAATACTATACTGATGACTATGGGGTGTGTATTATTTATATGGACTATGAGAAGTGCATTGTATTAGATGGAGGACTATGGTGTACATTATATTATATGGAGGACTATGTAGTGTGCAATATTCTACATAGATGACTATAGAGTCTGAACTAAACTATGTGTGGGACTATGGGGTGTACATTTTACTGTATAGACCACTATGGGGAGCACATTACATTATATAGAGAACTATGTGGGCACAATATATTATATGGAGGACTTTGGGGGCTATGGTTGGTTATGGGGTGTCCTTTCTACTATACAGATGCTATATGGGGATCATTGTAATATCTGGAGAGCTATGTGGATGTCACTATACTATTTGGAGAGCTATGATAGAACCTTTTTACTCTTTGGAGGACTATTTGAGGGCCATTAAACTGTATGCAAGCAATTATACAGTGTAAAGGTTTGTGTGGGGTCCATCATACTGTGTGGAGGCCATTATACTTTTTAAAGGGCTAGTGAGGCCATTATACAATGTGAACAGGTGTGGTGGCTATTGTAATGAATGTGGGACATTATACTGATAGCTGGCCATGTGGGGGTCACAGTTGGGAATCATACTGTGTTGTGGTCACCATACTTTGCCAGGGTAGTTGAGGGGGGTTACAGTAGAGTCATCATATTGTGCGTGTGGAGGATACTGTGGAGGCTTTCACTATAGGAGTATCGTACAGGGTTTATGAGCCACTCGTGTTTACATCATACTTTATAGGTGCAATAGAAAGAGAAACTAAGGGCCTTAGGTATGAGGAAAATTACTTTATAAGATTTGCAAAGTTCAAAAATATGCTCCTCTCTGACCCAAACAGGGAGGGGTAGGGGTTTGAGTGGGGACATTTAGAACTTCTACTATAGGGCCCCATGATTTCTATGTATGCCCCTGTCTGGCCCTGTCAAAATACATTTCAGCTGAACATGCATGTGCAGCTAAAATATATGCTGGCGTCAGTGGGCTCCACTCCAGCGTAGGCCCAAAGAGGTGCAACCGCAATCATTATGTCCCTAGAAAAATAAGCAATCTAGAAATCATTAAGAGTCTCATGTATGTTTTCTTGCAATTTAGTGTTTCTTGTCAAAGTTCACTCTCATTTCTATCCTTTGCTACAGATTAGATCACCCTGTCAATTAACTCTCACTCCTGTATTCTGCTATAGATAAGATCATCCGGTCAGTTACTTCTCCCTCCTATCCTCTGCCACAGATCAGACAGATCGTTCTGCCAGTTCATGCTCCCTCCCATCCTCTGCTATAGATTAGCTTGTCCTATCATGGTACATTTAGAAAACCCAATGGCATGTTTAGACCCTTTTTTACCAATTACCGAAGTAAAAGCCAAGCATTATTGCCTGTAAATCATCTTGTGTAAACGAGTTATGTGCTGCCACCAACCTGATATTGTATGAAGACAGTATGTCTGTAAAAAAATTTGTTTTGTTGTAATCAGTTTTCATCTGCATGCTTGCAAGCCAGAAAACAAGCGCTGAACAACTTCTGTTTATTCAATTGGTGCTCTCTAAAGGTACCGTCACACATAACGAGATCGCTAGTGAGATCGCAGCTGAGTCACGGTTTCCGTGACGCAGTAGCGATCCCGTGAGCGATCTTGTTATGTGTGACACCTAAGAAAAGCAGACCTGCCAACTGGCAGGGAGATGTGGCCTAAATCCTAAATATGATATGTTGTATAGCAAGGATTTAAAATATAACTTTTAATAAATATAATGATAAAATAGATCAAGGTGCAAAGTGAAGTATAATAAAAGGAAGGATCTCACCCAGTTCTTCTCCTGAGGGATCCACACCACTGTATAATCCAAGGCGGGCGGACACCAGACCAATGACGTAAAGCAGGGGGTAAATAGTACAATTACATTACCCCTGTCGTGCCCCTGCAATAGCTTCCGCCCTTACAAGGGCAGCACCCAAGTCAGGATAACTACCCCAGTAAATACACAATACCCCTCCCAACGCGTTTCCCTCTCCGTGTGACCGGAGAGTTCCTCAGGGGAGAAAAGGAAGGTAAAGCCTGCAGTCCTGCAGTAGCAGGTCAATACATTACACTACTTGCTTTCAGTCAGTGTGTTCACACACCGCTTTCAGTGTATGTGCTAATGGCACGCGTCCCACTGGCCATTAGCACATACACTGAAAGCGGTGTGTGAACACACTGACTGAAAGCAAGTAGTGTAATGTATTGACCTGCCACTGCAGGCTTTACCTTCCTTTTCTCCCCTGAGGAACTCTCCGGTCACACGGAGAGGGAAACGCGTTGGGAGGGGTATTGTGTATTTACTGGGGTAGTTATCCTGACTTGGGTGCTGCCCTTGTAAGGGCGGAAGCTATTGCAGGGGCACGACAGGGGTAATGTAATTGTACTATTTACCCCCTGCTTTACGTCATTGGTCTGGTGTCCGCCCGCCTTGGATTATACAGTGGTGTGGATCCCTCAGGAGAAGAACTGGGTGAGATCCTTCCTTTTATTATACTTCACTTTGCACCTTGATCTATTTTATCATTATATTTATTAAAAGTTATATTTTAAATCCTTGCTATACAACATATGTGTGACACCTACCAGCGATCAGGCCCCTGCTGTGAGATCTCTAGTCGTTGCAGAATGGTCCAGGCCATTTTCTTCAAAGGAGATGTCCTGCTGGGCAGGACACATCGCTGTGTTTGACACTGTGTGAGAGGGTCACAGTGACTGCTGAGATCGTTATACAGGTCGCTACTGCGTCCTGTATTGTTCCTGCATCGTTGGTAAGGTCTGACTGTGTGACATCTCACCTGCGACCTCCCAGCAACTTACCAGCGATCCCTATCAGGTCGCCTTGTTTTCGGGATCGCTGGTAAGTCGTTGTGTGTGACTGGGCCTTAACATGCAGAGATCGCCCCGTGTAAAAAAGCCGTTAGTTTACTCTCCCTTCTGCTACAGATCAGATTATCCCATGAGTTCAATGGACCTTCTCTGCTTTGTTTTCATTCCTATTAAGTGCTGTTTTCTGATTGCTCCCATGATTCCCTGTTAGGGATGAGCAAACCCATGAATATTCGGGTTTGCTGAAGCAGCACAGACCAAAAAAACAAATTGGGCTTGGCAGTCGAACTTGACCCTGAACAAGGAACCCAATACAAGTCAATGTGGAGCCCAACTTCAGGGCTGTAAAATGCTCATAGTAAGATTTAGGGGGCTGCAAAAGGAACGCAAATGAGGGTAGGAGCATGCCAATTGCCCTGCAAACAAATGTAGATAGGTTCATGACTTAAAGGGCTTTTGTCACCATAGCAATTATGGTTACATAGCAAAGAAATGAAGAAACTAAAAATTTTAACAGTGGCCCCACAGAGATGGATTTCAGAGATTCTCCACAGAGCAACAATTTAAAAAAGGTAAAACTTACAGGGACACTAGCGCTCACAATTAATACGCTCTGTGACTGATTGGGTATTACTGGATGGGGGATAGGATTTTATGTACCACCTATTGCCCTATTTGACAAACCAGAAAAATTGGGGAGCTGCCAGGAAAGCTGCAGGTAGTAGGCAGGGTCCGTGAATAACCTGTCCGGGAGTGATAAACATTAGCAAGAGTAAAAAGGTATGGCTACCGCGCTAACTGGCAGGGGTTAGTTGAATGCAGTAGGTAGATGAATTTACGCAAATTGATATAATGGGGATCAAGTATAAAATCAAGGTAGAACAAAGTGAAATTGTTTAAAATTTAAAATAATTATTAAGGAGTATTACCTAGGAAATGTGTTAGTACATATACATTATAAATAGTACAAACGATTGTACTAATATTGGAGCTAAAAATACCCCAGCAGATTTGCTCCAGCTTCATTTCATACCATCATCACTTGCTGACAATGTTCAGGTAAACATTTCCAAGGTAATACTCCACATAGGGTGAGCTATTAAATAGCACCTTACATTAATACAATCTTTTATATTTTCAGTACTTTTATATTTTCAATATTTTAATATCTTATTATCTAGCAGGTGCAACCTACCTACCAAATCCTCATTATCTGGTGACACCTGGATAAAATTCCAGAAGCTTCCTACATTCAGGAATAAGAGTCCATCAACGGTATAAAAAGTCCTTTTTTTTCTTTCCCCCTCTATCTCTCTCCCCTATAGATATACATGAGGATACAAATTTTTAATTTTACTTTTTAGCCGATTAGTTGCTGATGGCAATGGATCTTCACAAACAGCACCTCAACTTGGAGACGACCTCCATGTACATTTGCGAACCATCAATAGGTACCGGAGGTTCATCACGTATATAGCTTGGCTTGCTATAAATTTTACCTAGAGCCCTTATTCATTGATTAACCGGCGATATTTTTCCAGGTTTCCTCTGTTGTACATTGGACATTGGCCTTGTGCTCTACTCATTCTATTCACCACTTCACTGTCCCACTTCTGCGGAACACAGGTAATCTCTATTTGTACTGAATACGACAAGACTAGGTTTACCCCATTGGGCCCATATTCTAATATACACATTCTCCCCCTTTTTTTCTCTCATTCCCCAGGTCCTATATTGATCCAATCATCATCATCATTCGGGATAACTGGATGCCATCAGAATTTCCTGGCACTTTTTAACCCTTTTTACTCCATTTTATGTATATGAAATAAACATTTATTTGAAATTTTAAACAATTTCACATTGTTCTACCTTGATTTTATACTTGATCCCCATTATATCAATTTGCGTAAATTCATCTACCTACTGCATTCAACTAACCCCTGCCAGTTGGCGCGGTAGTCATACCAATTTACAAAAGGGCCCTTACAGAGCCTGTATTCCAAGTTCACCCATACAATCAAGATTTCCAGACTTCCCCCACAGAGCAACAAGGCAAACAAATTTTCCCTATGTAGTCTGTATTCTCGGTTCACTCACACAGTCAAGAAATTGAAAAAGGCCCATACGGAGTCCGTCCACAGCTCCAGCTCGGTGGGGAATTTCAACCCTAAACAGCTGAGTCTTAGGCTGGGGCCACACGGGGACTACTGCGATCCCCTTGCATGACACTCGGCTCGTGCTGGCAGTACAGCAGAGCCGAGTGTCATGCGTGTGTCCTTGCAACTGAGGTCCGTTCGTGCGAGCAAACCTCAGCTGCGGGGGGCGGGCCGGCACTTGGGAGGGGAGGGAGGGATTTCTCTCCCTCTCTTCTGTGTAGCCGGCTATTGCCATTCTCGCACTGCACTCGCGGTACAACGGTGTACCGCGAGTGCAGTGCGATTTTTCTCTCGCCCCATTCACTTGAATGGGCGCGAGAGAAAGAGACTCAGCTTACAATCGCAGCATGCTGCGATTGTTTTCTCAGTCCGATTAGGGCTGAGAAAATAATCGCTCATGTGTGCAGACACACAGGCTAGAATTGGTCCAAGGAGAATGCGATGTTTTATCGCACTCCACTCGCACTGTTTTTCTCGCCGTGTGGCTTAGGCCTTAGAATATCCTGCTGTTGTTTCCCCCTGGCTGTGCTGAGCTGAGGTTCGTCATGCAGGTGTTACGCTGACCGGATTAGAAGAAGTTGTACGAAGCGGAGTAGTAGTAGGAGGAAACCTGAACAGGGAAATGTGCACCAATCCTACATGGTGATAGGACATGCGCTAAATGGTTTTCTGTTTTTTTTGGCAGATTGAGCTAATAAATTACACTACCTGTACGCTGCTGTTTTGGACTGCCACACAAAGCTACATGATGCAAATAAGTATAAGGTTTCAGAGATATTCACACAGCAAGGTACGCCTGAAAATACTCTGTTTTTTGGTAGATTGAGCTTAAAGATTTGTCTGCCTCTACGCAGCTGTTTTTGACCGCTACGCAAAACTGCATGATGTAACGCAGTATAACGTTTCAGATATGTAGACAGCAAGGCACGCTGGAAAACACTCTGTTTTTTTTGTAGTTTAAGTCAATAGATTAAACTGGCTGTATGCAGCTGTTTTGGACTGCTACGCAAAGGTACATTATGTAACACAGTATGAGGTTTCTGTGATACACAGCAAAGCACACTGGAAAACACTAGGTGACCAGACCTGGTGGGAGTAATTGTCATGTAAGTTATGCAGTCCTAATTTTTTACCTTGGCACTATGCACTTTTCTTATTTAAACTAATATACATATCTACTGCTTTTGCACTATGCACTTGGAGCATTTATAGTTCTTGCATTAGATTTCATTGCACTGCATATCTAATTAAATTAACCCTTTATCTATATACTAGAAGGTGGCCCGATTCTAACGCATCGGGTATTCTAGAATTTATTGTGTAGTTAATGTATGATTTTTGTTATATATATAGATGTTGTTGTGTGTAGTTGCCAAGTGTTTGTGTAGGGCGCTGTAAATGTTCTGGGTGTGGGAGTGTGTGAGAGCGATGTTGTTTGTGTGTTGCATTGTATGTGTTGTGTTCTTTGTGGAGCGCTGTGTGTCTGCAGCGTTGTGTGTGTGTGGTGCTGTATGTGTTTTGCGCGGTGTGTGCATATATTTGTGTGTGTCGCAGTGTTTGTGTGTTGGGTATTGTGTGTGTGTGGCATTGTCTATGTGTGTGGGTGTCTGTGTAGGGCGGTGTTTGTGGTTCCCAGTGTGTGTGTGGTGTGTTGTGCGTTGCGTGTGTGGTGGTGTGCGTGTGTGTTTTGGGGGGAGGTGTGCACCCCCATCGTGCTCCATCCCCCATGCTGAGCACCCCCCATTGTGCTCCATCCCCCATGCTGCGCACCCCCATCCTGCTCCATCCCTCATGCTGCACACCCCTATCGTGCTTCTTCCCCCCATGCTGCGCACCCCCTATCGTGCTTCATCCCCTCTAATCTGCGCACCCCCCATCGTTCTTCATCCCCCCATGCTGTTCACCCCCCATCGTGCTTCATTCCCCCATACTGCGCACCCCTCAGAGAGGAGTATAATAGGAGGACTATAATAGGAGGAGTAGTCCTGGGGAGAGAGGAGTATAATAGGAGGAGTAGTCCTGGGGAGAGAGGAGTATAATAGGAGGAGTAGTTCTGGAGGGAGAGGAGTATAATAGGAGGAGTAGTCCTGGAGGTGAGGAGTATAATAGGGGGAGTTGTCCTGGAGGTGAGGAGTATAATAGGAGGAGTAGTCCTGGAGGTGAGGAGTTTAATAGGAGGAAAAGTCCTGGGGTGAGGAGTATAATAGGAGCAGTAGTCCTGGGGGGAGAGGAGTATAATAGGAGGAGTAGTCCTGGGGGGTGAGGAGTATAATAGGAGTAGTCATCCTGGAGGTGAGGAGTATAATAGGAGGAGTAGTCCTGGGGGGAGAGGAGGATAATAGGAGGAGTAGTCTTGGGGGGGTGAAGAGTATAATAGGGGGAGTAGTCCTGGGGAAAGAGGAGTATAATAGGAGGAGTAGTCCTGGGGAAAGAGGAGTATAATAGGAGGAGTAGTCCTGAGGAGAGGGGAGTATAATAGGAGGAGTAATCCTGGGGAGAGAGGACTATAATAGGAGGAGTAGTCCTGGGGGGTGAGGAGTATAATAGGGAAAGTAGTCCTGGGGGAGAGCAGGATAATAGGGGGAGTAGTCCTGGAGGTGAGGAGTATAATAGGAGGAGGAGTCCTGCGGGAGAGGAGTATAATAGGAGAAGTAGTCCTGGTGGGGAGGTGTCTAATAGGAGGAGTAGTCCTGGTGAGAGAGGAGGATAATAGGAGGAGTAGTCCTGGGGAGAGAGAAGTATAATAAGAGGAGTAGTCCTGGGGGAGAAGAGGATAATAGGAGCAGTAGTCCTGGGGGGAGAGGAGGATACTAGGTGGAGTAGTCCTGGGGGGAGAGGAGGATAATAGGGGGAGTAGTCCTGGGGGGAGAGGAGTATAATAGGTGGAGTAGTCCTGTGGGGAGAGGAGGATAATAGGTGGAGTAGTCCTGGGGGAGGTGTCTAATAGGTGCAGTAGTCCTGGGGGGAAGTGTCTTATAGGTGGAGTACTCCTGGGGGGAGGTGTATAGGTGCCCAATGTGTTCAGAGGGCATGGCCGAGTGGCCAATGTGTGCTGGAGGCATAGCCGGGCAGAGCGGCCAATGTTTGCGTGGGGCATGGCCGCTCAGCCAATGTGTGCTGGGGGCATGGCCAAGCGGCCAGTGTCAGGGGAACGTGGCAGAGTGGACACTGTGTGGGGGGCGTGGCCGAGCAGGCAGTGTGCGGGGGGCGTGGCCGAGCAGCCAATGTGTGCAGGGGACGAGGCTGAGCGGCCAATGTGTGCAGGGGACGAAGCTGAGCGGCCAATGTGTGCGGGGGCGTGGCCAAACAGCCAATGTGTGCGGGGGCGTGGTCGAGCGGCCAATGTGTGCGGGGGGCGTGGCCGAACCGAGCAGCCAATGTGTGCGGGGGGCATGGCCGAGCCGAGCGGCAAATGTGTGCGGGGGGTGTGGCCGAGCCGTGCGGCCAATGTGTGCAGGGGGCGTGGCCGAGATGAATGGCCAATGCAACGGGTTGTCACTGTAATGACATCATTTTGGAGCAAGACAGACAGAATAAGGCAATTCTATCTATATATATATATAGATATAATTGCCTTATTCTGTTTGTCTGTCTTGCTCCAAAATGACATTATTACAATCGTCGCATTGGCCACTCGGCTCGGCCCCGCCCCCGCAAAAATTTGACGCTCGGCCCCGCCCCCACACATGTTGACCGCTTGGCCCCGCCCCTGCACACATTGCCCGCTCGACCCTGCCCCCCGCACACATTGGGCACCTATACACCTCCCCCGCACACATTGAGCACCTATTAGACACTTCCCCCCAGGACTACTCCACTTATTAGACACCTCCCCCCAGGACTTCTCCACCTATTAGACACCTCCCCCCAGGACTACTCTACCTATTAGACACCTCCGCCTCAGGACTACTCCCCCTATTAGACACCTCCCCCCAGGACTACTCCTATTATACTCCTCTCCCCCCAGGACTACTCCTCCTATTATACTCCTCTCCCCCCAGGACTACTCCTCCTATTATACTCCTCTCCCCCCAGGACTACTACTATTATACTCCTCTGCCCCGCAGGACTACTCCTCCTATTATACTCCTCTCTCCCCACGACTACTCCTCCTATTATACTCCTCTCCCTCCAGGACTACTCCTATTATACTCCTCTCCCTCCAGGAAAACTCCTCCTATTATACTCCTGTCCCCCCAGAAATACTCCTCTTATCATACTCCTCTCTCCCCAGGACTACTCCTCCTATTATACTCCTCTCCCCCCAGGACTGCTCCTCCTATTATACTCCCCTCTCCCCAGGACTACTCCTCCTATTATACTCCCCTCTCCCCAGGACTACTCCTCCTATTATACTCCTCACCACCAGGACTACTCCTCCTATTATACTCCTCACCTCCAGGACTACTCCTCCTATTATACTCCTCTCCCACCAGGATTACTCCTCCTATTATACTCCTCCTATTATAGTCCTCCTATTTTACTCCTCTCTGAGGGGTGCGCAGCATGGGGGGATGAAGCACGATGGGGGGTGCGCAGCATTGGGGGAATGAAGCACGATGGGGGGTGCGCAGCATGGGGGGATGAAGCACGATATGGGTGCGCAGCATGGGGTATGGAGCATAATGAGGGTGCGCAGTATGAAGGATGGAGCATGATGGGGGGTGTGCAGCATGGGGGATGGAGCACGATGGGGGTGCGCAGCATGGGGGATGGAGCACGGTGGGGGGTGCGCAGCATGGGGGATGGAGCACGATGCGGGTGCGCAGCATGGGGGATGGAGCACAATGGGGGGTGCACAGCATGGGGAATGGAGCACGATGGGGGTGCACACCTACCCCCAAAACACACACTGTCACCCACGCACCGCACAACACACCACACACACACTTCGAATTACAAACACCACCCTACACAGACACCCACACACACAGACAACGCCGCACACACAACACCCAACACACATACACCGCGGGACACACATATATACGCACACACTGCGCAACACACACACTGCACAAAACATATCTCCCCCAAAATACACACACCCCACACACACACCCACACAAACCGCGCAACACACACAGCACCACACACACACAACGCTGCAGACACACAGCGCTCCACAAACAACACAACACACACAACGCAACACACATACAACACCGCTTTCACACACCTTCACACCCAGACAACACCCAGAACATTTACAGCGCCCTACACAAACACTTGGCAACTACACATAACAACATCTATATATATAACAAAAATCATACATTAACTACAAAATAAATTCTAGAATACCCGATGCGTTAGAATCGGGCCACCTTCTAGTATATATATATATATATATATATATATATATTTTCTTTTTTTTTTGGACTGCATATATCTATATATAGAAACATTCTTTACCATTGAAAAAAAAATCTTAATCAATGGTTTACATTATGCTAATTAATTACCAGCATCTCTGAAAAGCAGCTTTTGTATTTGTATTTTAATGTTAAAAATATGTTTTTATATGTAATTTCTTGTACAATAAAATAATAGTTTAGCCTAATACTTCTGTATTCTGTAGTGTTATATGTATTATAAGTTTTGAAGGCTATTGCTAAATATTAAGGCTGGTGTTGCTCAGTATACAGGACAGGAGTATTGGTACTGTGCAGTGTATATATACAGAATAATACAAGTACTGAGAATTACATTCAAAACAATGTTGATAAAGAGCGTTAAGGGTGCTTTACACGTTGCGACATCGCTAACTATTGCTAGCGATGTCGCGACCAATAGCATCCGCCCCCGTCGGTGGCACAATATGTGGTCCTCGCTGCCGTAGCGAATATTATCGCTACGGCAGCGTCACACGCACATACGTTGTCAGCGACGACGCTGTGACTGCCGAAGAAACCCTTCTTCAAGGGGGAGGTGCGATCGGCGTCATAGCGACGTCACTGCAGCGTCACTGAGCGGCCGACCAATAGAAGCGGAGGGGCGGAGATGAGCGGGACGTAACATCCCGCCCACCTCCATCCTTCCGCATTGCCGATGGAGGCAGGTAAGGAGATGTTTGTCACTCCTGCGGTTTCACGCACAGCGATGTGTGATGCCGCAGAAACGACAAACAACATCGTACCTGTCGCTGCAGCGATATTAAGGAAATGAGCGACGTGTCAGCGAGCAACGATTTTTCACGTTTTTGTGCTCGTTGATCATCGCTCATTTGTGTTGCACACTGCGATGTCGGTAACGGCGCCGGATGTGCGTCACTAACGACGTGGCATTGACGATATATCATTACCGATATCGCAGCATGTAAAGCACCCTTTAGTTCAGCTGAGCACCTATTATAAGGTGGTGCACGGACAAGGTATGAGGCAGACTCTAAGGGTGGCTTTGCACACTACGACATCGCAGGTGCGATGTTGGTGGGGTCAAATCGAAAGTGACGCACATCCGGCGTCACTTGCGATGTCGTAGTGTGTAAATGCTAGATGATACGATGAACGAGTGCAAATGCGTCGTTATCGTATCATCTGTGCAGGCTCCGACATTTCCATAATGCCGGTGCCGCGACAGGTACGATGTTGTTCCTCGGGAACGAGGAACATCTCCTTACCTGCTGCCAGCGGCTATACGGAAGGAAGGAGGTGGGCGGGATGTTTACATCCTGCTCATCTCCGCCCCTCCGCCGCCATTGGCCGCATGCCGTGTGACGTCGCTGTGATGCCGCACGACCCGCCCCCTTAGGAAGGAGGCGGTTCGCAAGCCCGAGCGACGGTCGCAGGGCAGGTGAGTGCATGTGAAGCTGGCGTAGCGATATCGTACCTGCTACAGGGGCGGGGACTATCGCGTGCGACATCGCAGCATCGGCTTTCGATGTCGCAACGTGCAAAGCCCGCCTTAACAGAAAAGGAGGATCCAGCTTCATGTCCATGGAGATATTGAATAAAAAATGTGTTTATTTCATTCTTGTTAAAAGCATTGATGAAGACAGAAGACAGGGAGGATGGCGGCCTTGAACAATAGACTTGCTCTTAGACATAGTTACCATGTTAATTATTTTTAATTTTTGATAGATCTGACATTTCTGAATCTGGAAATACCACATATGTGTATTTTTATTTAATTATCTTTATTTTTAAAAGGGTAAAAGGTGTGTAATTTGTGTTTTTGTTTTTTAGGTTTTTTTTTATTTTTTTCAAAAAAATTTTTTTTTTAACTTTTCACTGTTTTTCGTAGTCTACATAGAGGACTATAACCTGTGATTGTTTGAACGCTCTTATACAGCAATGCCATAGCTTCGCTGCATATAATGAAAGTCACAGTCTCATTTGAAGCCCAGCCACAAGAAAAGTTTCAAAGGAGCAGAGCTATGACAAGCACAGGGTCTTCAGCAGACCCCCTACTGTCATATCAATCTATCAGTCTCCGCAACTATATCACAGGTGCACAGATGGGCGCTTAAAATGGCGCCCCCCAACCCGACTCATGTTAAAAGGAACCAATCCCCAGGATTTTCGTATATAATCTAAAGCCAGTGCTATACTGGCACTATCAGGCTGATTCTATTCATACCTTTAGTGGTCAGCTCGGATGGTTAGGTTTTGAAATCCAAGAAAGTGAAGTTTGTAAAATGAGCAGCTTCTTGAGTGACAGTTGCACTGGAGCAGATCATATATTCATAGTTATCCCCTCCCCCTGTTAGAATTAGCAATAGTATTATACAAACGACTCACTTTGTCTTGCAGGACCAGTGGTGAGGTTATACCCATGTGACCAGAAGGGGCGGGGCCTCAGCCACCAAAGCTGGATACCAGGTCACATGGGTATGACCTCACCACTGGGCCTGCAAGACAAAGTGAGTCGTTTGTATAATACTATTGCTTTCCCTCTCTCGGTTGGACTGTTGCCTTCTGTCGGGACTTGTCTGCTGGGAAACCCAGGAGGTTCCCTTCGCTAACGGATTTGACAAATTCACGGCGACTCCTAGCCTTGTTGGGGTCCGTAAGCCCCTGCCGGATGGTGCTGGCTTCTCTTTGCGTACCGGTCTGGTACCACCGGGCCACCGCCCGTCCATGGTCCTTACGGCTAGCTCCAATAGGCCACTCCTGCAGACGGTCACCACCGTCTGCCAACCTTGCTGTTCTGTCCGGGCCACAGACCCGGACCACTTTCTGTCTGCTCCTTTTCCACTTCACTCTCCAACTCTAACTGACTCTTTTTCCCGCCTCCAGGACTGTGAACTCCTCGGTGGGCGGGACCAACCACCTGGCCCACCCCCTGGTGTGGGCATCGGCCCCTGGAGGAAGGCAACAAGGGTTTTTGTCTGACTTTGGTGTGCCTGACCGGGAGTGTGGGGTGTGTTGGTGTAGTACCTGTGACGACCTGGCTTGTCCAGGGCGCCACATTCCCCCTTAGCAAAATGCAGACCGTCCGCGGGCTGCCCGTCCATCACCGGTTTTATTTTCACAAACTGGAAAAGATAAAATGGTAAAACATGTAATACAAGTATATTAACTCTTCCCACATCCGGAGGCATATTTCTTAAACGTTACTAAACGGTATGGCTTCCGCTCTCTCCCACCCAAGCAACCTGGCTCTGATGCTGCCCCTAAGCAAATGGGCAGCACCCCTTGACCCCAGTCCAGCACAAGTTACCCAAGCGGGTTCTGTCCTTTTCAGGGGACCCACGTCCATGGGGAACCCCTGCAACCCCCAGAGGATTGCCACCGGTTGCGGTAGTGGCGGGCCTGGGCCATCTCTTCCCTCCAGGCCCATCCTCCAAATCAGCCTCTCCGGTGGTGGTAACGGTAAAGCCAACATTTTTATTTACATACCACAAGTTCTTTGTTGCCCTGCCAGTTCTCAGGCTTGTCCGTAGCAGTTTCTATGCAGTGGTTTGTAAGGGGTCCCAACGGGGACCAGTTGCCGGCAACGACCGGTTCAAATCAGGGTTTCAATCAGGTAACATCTCGGTAATTATTCACCTATCATTTTCAAACTTCTAAACGGTATTTTCAACACACACAGTTAACGGGGACAACTTGCAACGGGACTCCACTGCCATCACTCAGACTCTTCGGTGTCGGCCCCATCCTCCGCCACCAGCATATCGAACATGCAGTGACAGGCCTGCTGTGAAAGGGGTGCCCGGTATCCGTTCCCACCGCTGCGCGGGGTGTAATAAACCACCGGCTCTCCCTCGTAGTGGAGACGCTCACTCGCCTTCTCGAATTCAGAGGTGGGCTCGGCGCCAGAGCTGGAATCGCTATCACTTGTCTCTGCGCCAGGCGAGTTGCCGCCAGCTGCCGCAGTTTCCAGGCCACCGACATCCAGCACATCAGATTCAGCTGTAGTCGCACGGGGCAGCAGATCAGGTTGGTCAACACTGAGGTGCCCCATGAGTAACGGCAGGGACGACGTGAGGGCCGAGACAGGACCGGGCCCCCCAGCCAGAGTGGCCGGTCCTGGTAGGACATGGGGATGTGGGTTACCCGTCGGCTCCGTCACATCTGCTCCCATCCCATACATTGGGGCAGCTGCAACCAGCATTTCCACCTCATGGGTCCACTGCTCCATCATGAGATATATCTGATGTTGCTGGCGCTGATTGAATTCGACTACTCTGACCTTCATTTACGCCACAGTCCCGGTCTCGGACACAGCGCCCGGTGCCATCCTGGCTGGGGCCTCGGATACATCTTCATTAAGGGGCCGCGGCCTCGGCGGCTCCTATAGGAGCGGTTCAGGGCGGCCCTGAGCGTCTGCAGCCGGTCGGTCTGCCGGGGCGGATTGGCAGGGTATCGCTACCGGTTGGAAGGGTAGCGGGCCTAGTGGCGGGGCGGCAGCAGCTAACACGGGTAGCGGGGGAGGAGGCAGGGTGAGCGGGTGCAGGCCGGGCCCCTCAGCCGCAGTGGCCGATCCATCGGGAATACATGGGCGTGGGTCTCTTACCCGCTCTTCCAAATCCTCCTCCACCTCACGTCTCCGCATAGCAGCCACCACGTCCGCCATGTCGGTCTCCCACTGCTCCAGGAGGAGCTGCATGTGGGCTTGCAGACGGTTACTCAGCGGGGCGGTCTGGTCTCTCAGCCACTTTGCCATGCCGGATGCGGGGGCTTCATCGTTGGTAGTCGGACTGTGCATCTTGACAATGAGGTCTTCCAGGAACCCAGCATCGCTGCAGAGTCCTGGCGTCCCTGCTTCCACAGCCGTGGGCTACATGCGGCCAGACGCCATCAGTCCCCCTTAGTCTCTTTCCGGCTCCTCCTCTACAGGGGCGGGGTTTAGGCCTTCACGCCTCCACTGCTCGAGGAGATGCTCGAGCAGGAATTTTTCGCGCCCAAGATGGCGGCTTCTCCAAATTTTCGGCCGGACACCTCCGGCGGTCACAAGGCGCACCTCTACCAGACGGCAGAGCGGTAAGATCCTGTTCGTGACGCCAAGTTGTCGCGGGCGGAGGAGGGGACACTGCGCTTTCCCACTGCTCGGGTCCGGCTGCTGCAGCTGCTGCTGCTCAGTGGTGGCTCGAGCGGTGGGCCGGATCCCGGGGGCTCGAGCGGTGTTCCTCGCCCGTGAGTGAAAAGGGGATTTGATTGTGGGGATTTGATATTATCCGTGATGCCACCCACGGTTGTGGTGAGATTGGTGACACCACCGCTGCTCTGGACAGGGATCCCGGGAGCGATGACAGGGAGCAACCAGGATGTTAATTCTCCCCTCCATGGGTAGGGGGTTGGTTGTCCCGGGGCCCGGTGATGGGGTAGGGATGGATTTCAGTCAGGTTACGGGACCTGGCCAGGTGCAGGGTCACGGGGGCAGCGCTGTGCCGCACGGCACGGTGGTACTCACTCAGCCAATGATGTACAAAGTCTCCGGTAAAACAAACGGCTGGATGGACGGGTCCCACAGACGGCTGCGGTGTTTCTCCTCCCGGCAGGTTGATGGTGACTGCCTTTCCCTGCACCTGTGTAGTGTGTACGGTTCCGATGGGTTTCCACCGGTAACCCGCTCCCCAGCTTGAAGGATGCTGAAGGAGCCCCTTTTGCCCGCAGGCTCTGGCCCTGGGAACTTTAGCCTTGGCGGTGACTGTGTTTCCCTCTCTCGGTTGGACTGTTGCCTTCTGTCGGGACTTGGCTGCTGGGAAACCCAGGAGGTTCCCTTCGCTAACGGATTTGACAAATTCACGGCGACTCCTAGCCTTGTCGGGGTCCGTAAGCCCCTGCCGGATGGTGCTGGCTTCTCTGTGCGTACCGGTCCGGTACCGCCGGGCCACCGCCCGTCCACGGTCCTTACGGCTAGCTCCAATAGGCCACTCCTGCAGACGGTCACCACCGTCTGCCAACCTTGCTGTTCTGTCCGGGCCACAGACCCAGACCACTTTCTGTCTGCTCCTTTTCCACTTCACTCTGCAACTCTAACTGACTCTTTTTCCCGCCTCCAGGACTGTGAACTCCTCGGTGGGCGGGACCAACCGCCTGGCCCATCCCCTGGTGTGGACATCGGCCCCTGGAGGAAGGCAACAAGGGTTTTTGTCTGACTTTGGTGTGCCTGACCGGGAGTGTGGGGTGTGTTGGTGTAGTACCTGTGACGACCTGGCTTGTCCAGGGCGCCACAAATAGAACACCTTTAGCTGGATATCTGGCTCGTAGCCCACCGTCGTACAGAAGACTTCTGATGGTTTGTGTAGACACAATATGATGTGGTAGTCTTGGTTTGTGACGTCTAATTTCACTTTTAGTACAGTCAGACAGATTGAGGTGTGCTGTGACCCTATGCACTAGTGATGTAGTTTGTCTGGGTGTAAGTGATGATATTCCTTTTAGATGTTTCCCACTCAGGCTGCATATCAACAGATGACATAACACAGGAACCCTAGATGTAAAGCAGTAGCAAGAAAGGATTTAATCCATTTTTATAAATAAAGGGAAATTTATTGTTGGAACTGTTGAAACTTATATACAGTAGGTGCCAAGACAAGTCTTCTGTCTTATATAATAGTAGAAGAGATAACAAATCACGTTAGCAACAACTTTCCAGTAATATGGCATGCCTGAATTGAATACACCATGCCAAGTAGAGTAACTTTCCTTTACTAAGCAAAGCCTACTTCTGTGCTTTACCAGTGCCCATGCCTATTAAGTCCATTATTTCTTCACTAAGACTCAAAGATTCGGCCTACATGTTGCATGTTCAGCATCACTGCTTTCTCAGGGTTACCCGCAACCCAAAACTTTATCTCCTTTGCGCTCTTAGCCATACCCATTGCAGCAGAGCTCTCCTTCATTGTCTGTATCTGTTCTACTTCCCAGGATCCTGGATATTCTGACCATATTAACCCTTTCAGCCCCCAGCCTGTTTTCACCTTAAGGCTATGTGCGCACGTTGCGTAAATACATGCAGTTACGCTGCGCTTTGTAGCACAGCGTAACTGCATGCGTCCTGCGTCCCCTGCACAGTCTATGGAGATTGTGCAGGGGCCGTGCGCACGTGGCGTTTTAGAGCGCAGCGCTTCGGCTACTGGCGAAGCGCTGCGTTCTAAGAAGTGACATGTCACTTCTTTCCTGCGCTTTGCCGGCAGCTCCTGCTCTGTCTATGGCAGGAGCTGCAGGCAGAGCGCATAAAATCGGCTTTTTTTTTTTTCACTATGGACATTTCTGCAGCGATTTAAAGTGCACATGTGCTCTTTAGATCGCTGCACAAATTTCTGCAGTGACTGTACGCAACGTGCGCACATAGCCTAAAGACCAGGCCATTTTTTGCAATTCTGACCAGTGTCACTTTGACAGGTTATAACTCTGGAACGTTTTAACGGATCCTGGCGATTCTAACACTTTTTTCGTGACATATTGTACTTCATGTCAGTGATAAATTTAGGACAATATGTTTTGCGTTTATTTGTGAAAATTTTGGAAATTTGGCGAAAATATTGAAAATTTCGCAATTTTCAAAATGTGAAATTTTATGCCCATAAATCTGTGAGATATGTCACACAAAATAGTTACTAAATAACATTTCCCACATGTCTGCTTTACAACAGCGCAATTTTCGAAACAATTTTTGTTCCCGTTAGGAAGTTAGAAGGGTTCAAAGTTCATCAGCAATTTTTCATTTTTCCAGCAAAATTAAATTTTTTAGGTACCACATCACATTTGGAGTGACTTTGAGAGGCCTAGGTGACAGAAAATACCCAAAAGTGACCCCATTCTAAAATCTGCACCCCTCACTTTGCTCAAAACCACATCCAAGATGTTTATTAACCCTTTAGGAGCCTTACAGCAACCAAAGCAATGTGGAAGGAAAAAATGCAAATTTTACTTTTTTACACAAAAATGTTACTTTAGCCATAAAATTTAGCATTTTCACAAGGGTATCAGGAAAAATGCACCATAAAATTAATTGAGCAATTTCTCCTGAGTACACCGATATCTCATATGTCGGGGAAATCAATTGTTTGGGCGCACTGCAAGGCTCGGAAGAGAAGGAGCATCATTTGAATTTTTAAAAGCAAAATTGTCTGGAATAATTAGCGGATGCGATGTTGCGTTTGGAGACCCCCTGAGGTGCCTAAACAATGGAGCTCCCCCACAAGTGACCCCGTTTTGGAAAGTAGACCCCTCATGGAATTTATCTAGATGTTTATTGAGCACTTTTAACCTCTGGGGGCTTCACAAAAGTTAATAACTTTGAGCTGTGAAAATAAAAAAAAAAAAATTACCACAAAATTGTTACTTCAACCAGGTAGCTTTTTTTTCACAAGGGTATCAGGAAAAATTGTAACATAAAATGCATTGTGCATTGTCTCCTGAGTACACAGATACCTCATATGTGGTGGAAATCAAATGTTTGGGCGCACAGCAGGGCTCAAAAGGCAAGGAGCGTCATTTGACTTTTCAAACACAAAATTGTCTGGAATTGTTAGCTGATGCCATGTTGTGTTTGGAGACCCCCTGAGGTGCCTAAATAATGGAGCTCCCCCACATGTGACCCCATTTTGGAAACTAGACCCCTCATAGAATTTATCTAGATGTTTACTGAACACCTTGAACCCCTGGAGGCTTCACAAAAGTTTAGAATGTTCAGCCGTGAATATATATATATATTTTTTTACCATGAAATTTTTATTTTAATTAATATTTTAATTTTTATTTTAAACAAGTAGCTTTTTTTTGCACAAGGGTATCAGGAAAAATGTACCATAAAATATATTGAGCAATTTCTCCTGAGTACACAGATACCTCATATGTGGTGGAAAGTAATTGTTTGGGCACACGGCGGGGCTCAGAAGAGAAGGAGCGCCATTTCACAGCAAAATTGGTTGGAATTATTAGCGTACTCCATGTTGCGTTTGGAGACCCCCTGATGTGCCTAAACAATAGAGCTCCTACACAAGTGACCTCATTTTGGAAACTGGACCCCCCATGGCATAAATCTAGATGGGTAATGAGCACTTTGAACCCTCACGTGCTTCATACAATGAGGCATAAAAACAAAAAAGTACTTTTTTCCACAAAAATGTTATTTTAGGCTCAATTTTTAAATTCTTACAGGGGTAACAGGATAAAATGGACTGCAAAATTTGTTGGGCAATTTGTTCTGAGTACGCTGATACTTCATATGTGGCAGAAAACCACTGTTTGGGTGCACGGCAGAGCTCCAGAGGGAAGGAGCGTCATTTGACTTTTTAAATGGAAAAGTAGCTGGAATCGTTAGCCGCACCATGTTGCGTTTGGAGATCCCCCTGATGTGCCCAAACAGTGGAGCTTCCCCACATATGACCCCATGTTGGAAACTAGACCCCCCCACGCAAAAAAATATTAGTTTGGCGAAATAAAAAATACAGACGTCAGTAAAAAAACAGAAATATATACATATATATATATATATATATATATATATATATATATAAGCGCCTGCAACTGACACTAAGGCAAGTGCCACACGTGAGAGCGATGCACAATTCTCGTATCGCATCACGCGGCACAGCCGCACACTCCTGTCTGTAAGAGAGCGACCATGCCGGATGATGCGATGTGAGACTTGTGCATCGCTCTCATGTGTGGCACTGGGCTGATCCTTACAATATTCAGTAAAAAATACTGTAGTTGCCGATTACTACAGTATAATTTTACTGGCCCTAAACTAAGTTTATTTGTATTTCTTTCTTAGTTTACAGGAAAAAAAATCAGGACGAACGCACGGATGTGCTGCAAAAAGGGGGGGACTAGGTGGGATGGAAAAAAAGATGGATGGAGGATGGAAGAGGGCACAATGGATGCAGGAGCAGCGGAGGATGGGTGAGGGCGCGGCGGATGGAGGAGCGGCGGAGGATGGGTGAGGGTGCAACGGATGCAAAAGCGGCGGAGGATGGGGGGAGGGTGGAAGGGGAGTGGGAGGTGAAATTGGGGATAGCTACCTTACAGAATGGATCTAGGTAGCAGGATTGCAGCAAATCCGGGAGGGGGAGAGGTGGGAGAGGGGGCAGAGGATTAAGGGGATGGGAGAGAGCAGGCAGCAGATCAGGGAGGGGGCAGAGGCTGATGGGGGAGTGAGGTGGCAGATGCAGGGGCGCAGCGGCTGATGGGGAGAGTGCTGTTGCTGATGGGGAGAGTGCAGTGGCTGATGGGGAGAGTGCGGTGGCTGATGGGGAGAGTGCGGTGGCTGATGGGGAGAGTGCGGTGGCTGATGGGGAGAGTGCTGTGGCTGATGAGGGAGTGGAGCGGCAGATGCAGCGGCAGATACAAGGAGGCAGCAGAAAGAAAGCAGCGGCGTCAGATGCATGGGGGAGCACAGTGGGAGGAGAGCAGCGGCGTCAGATGCCCCCCTGCATCTGACGCCGCTGCTCTCTTTCTGCTGAGCAGCGGCTTCACATGCAGGGGTGCAGCGGGAGAGCAGGGGCGAAGCAGATGGAGGAGGACAGCGGTGGATCAGGGGCTATGACTCACAGATGGGCACCCGCAGGAATTGATCTCCTCAGATTCCACGGAGGGAGAATCTGAGAAGAGCGATCTACAGCTCACCCTCTCCCAGATGCACGGTGCTTGGAGAGATCGGTCACAAGGCCGATCTCTCCAATCAGAGCTGGGGTGGGTGCAGTAAAGCTCACCGAGTTCCAGCCAATGGCCAGTGCTACAGCTGCACGGACCATAGCGGGATTTCAATGCTTCAGTCATTTTCAATGGCTGAAACATTACACTGGCTGTGATTGGCTGAGCGGCGTTCGTCAGCCAATCACAGCCTCCGTAGGTCCGGGAAGGAGACACCACCCCTCCTGAGGTCAGGTACAAGTCCACTCCTTCCCGAATCTACAGTCTTTGAAAACCGATCGCGGTCACCGTGGCTCCGGGGCCACGATTTCGCCATGACGGATGTATTCATCATGGGTCTTTAAGTACCAGGGCACCATGACGGCTAGATCCGTCAAAGGTCGTGAAGGGGTTAACTGCTTACCACCCATTCTATTTTCACCTTCATTTTCCAATTCTAATCAGTGTCAATTTATGAGGTAATATGTCGGGATCTTGTCAACGGATCCAAGTGATTCTGAGTTTATTTTTTTGTAACACCTTGTACTTTATGATAGTGGTAAATTTAGAATTATATTTTTTGCATTTAATCGTGAAAATATCAGAAAATTCTCAAAAATGTTTAAAATTTTGCAATTTTCACATTTTGAATTTTTACGTTCCTAAACCAGAGACTTATGTCACACTAAATAAATAAATAAATAAATAACATTTGCCACATGTTACTTTACATCAGCACAATATTCTAAGCATATATTTTTTTTTTTGCTAAGAAGTTAGAAGGGTCATATGTTTATCAACAATTTCTCATTTTCCCAACAAAATTAAAAAAAAACAAAGATTTTTTAGGAACTACACCACATTTGAAGTGACTTTGAAGGGTCTGTATGACAGAAAATACCAAAAAAGTGACAACCTTCTAAAAACTGCATCCCTTAAAATGTTCAAAACCACATCCAAGAAAACTTTTAACAAGGGACAATGCAAGTTCAGTGCCACTTGCCATTTCAAACATCTCTGTACCCATTGCAATGGAACGTCCCATGGGGCAAAAAAGTGTTTTAAGAAGGGTAAGCCTCTGGGACAGACACCAGTGAGATTAGTCGCGATGCTTCCATACCTAAATAGGTACCCTGATAGGGAAAAGGCTGAAGTTTGGAAGTTGAGATTTGGGGAAGGTTTCAGGATTCCTGCTCATCTTTTTGAAGTTCCAGTGACAACCAGTAAATTCCCTTCGGCATATCAACATGCGGCGGTTGTGGCTGAAAAATTAAGGAAGGAAGTCACGTTGGGGAGAATGGCGGGCCCGTTTTGGGCCCTTCCGTTTCCTGATTTGGTGGTCTCGCCTTTAGGGGTTGTTCCTAAGAAGGAGCCAGGAAAATTTTGGTTGATTCATCATTTGTTTCATCCCAGAGGCAGGTCGGTTAATGATGGTATACCGCCTAAGCTTTGTTCTGTTGTATATATGTCCTTTGACGAGGCCACAAAGTGGGTAAAAAGATGTGGGAGGGGTGCGTTGATGGAAAATATGGATATTGAGTCAGCTTTGCGGCTCTTGCCTGTACATCAAGACTGTGTTAGGTTGTTGGTTTGTTTTTGGGAGGAGGAGTATTTTGTGGACCGCTGCTTGCCCATGGGCTGTTGGATATCGTGAGCATTTTTTTAAACTTTTAGTTCCTTTTTGGAATGGGCTGTTCGGGACAATTCTGGCCTGGCATCACTGGTGCACTACTTGGATGATTTTTTGTGCATGGGAACACATTCAGCACATTGCGCGAGCATTCTGGCAGTAATGGAATTGGTATCGAAGTGTTTTGAGGTTCCTTTGGCACCTGAAAAAACTGTTGTGCCAACTACTTGTATATGCTTTCTGGGTAGCGTGATTGATTCAGTGGCTTCGGAAGTTCGTCTTTCTGACGATAAGGTTGGCACACTAAAGGATGTGGTGGCAAGGGCATGCCGGGTGAAGAAGTTGCAATCGAGAGAGGTTCAGTCTCTATCAGGTAAACTCAACTTCGCATGTTGGGTAATGCCAATAGGCCGAGTTTTTTCGCGGAGGCTAGCATATGCCACGGCAGGATTACTCGCCCCTCACCACTGCATACATTTGTCGGCGGAACATAGAGCAGAATTATTGGTTTGGGGCGAGTTTTTGGACCAGTATAATGGTCAATCGTTGCTAATGCACGATGTAGTGGATAATTGAATTGGAATTATTTACGGATGCTGCGGGCAGTACAGGTTTTGGGGCCTTCTTTCAGGGCCAATGGTGTGCGTGTCGGTGGCCAGAGAGCTTGATTGCGTAGGGCTTGACCAGGAATGGTGCTATTGGAAATGTTTCCAATATTAGTTGCACTTCATCTTTGGAGAGAGCAGTTGTCAAATAAGAAAATTTGTTTTAATTGCAACAACATGGTGTTGAGGAGGACCTTTCCATCAAATACTTAATTAACCTCTTGACAAGGGATTGTGGGAAATATGTCGATTTGCCTTACATAATTCAGGTTTCAGATCATACACATGACACAGATATAAAGATGGCTGCCATTTCCTGTTCACCACACCTTGCTTGGAATGCAAGGAATGTCCAGATGAAAGAAGACCGCCATATAAGGGAAGACCCCTGGTCAAGCTAGAAGACCAACCCACAGATCAGATGACATCATAGACCAAACCATCAGCATGGATCCACTAAATGACGTCCCTCCCATCACCATGGTTTCATCCACTGGAGTCAGACCCGCCCATCAACAGCAACACGGATCTCCCCATTGGCTAGCTCATGAACTGTCCCACTAAATGTGCATATCTGAACTTGTGTACGCCCCTAGCCTATATCAAGAGGACGTATGCTCTTCCCTGTTCTGTTTTTGGTGCCATCTTTACTGTAACCAAGAAGTGATTTCATATCCGACTGTGTCTGGTGTGAATTCTTTTATGCATGCACTTGGCCCATATCAATTCAGCCAGGCAGTAGGCAACTAGTGATCTCTGGTTAAGAGTTCACCCTAACATTATGAGTAGTGATGAGCGAGTACTAAAAAGCTCGGGTGCTCGAAGCTCGGGCCGAGCCTCCCAAGATACTCGTGTACTCGGGCCGAGCAACGAGCCCAATGTTATCCTATGGGAGACCCGAGTATTTTTGTGAAATGACCCCCCGGCAGCATGGAGAAACCCTAAAAATGGCACAAAAGTCTCAGAAGAGTGCTCAAATGACATGACAACAGCATGGGGAAGACCCCTTGAAGCATTTATCACTCAAAAGTCACAGCTGTGAACAATTTTGTCCGCGTTTCACGCCATTTTTACGGACTCACCAGAAAACCTTCCAAAATGACCCCAAAATGATTTTTCATGGCGGAAATGTTAAGGGCACATACGCAATAGTGAGATAGAGCTGGTGTATGTTACTTTTTGAGATTAATACATGAAAGATTTTACGTGAAAACATTGTGTGGCACTCCGATGTCCCTGAGAAGAGACGTACATGAAGGCCTCTTGAGTCTAATGTGCCCATTTTGAGGAAGTGAGTCTTTGTAGTATTTTCCTTTGCCAGGGCAGTCCAAAATTGTGAGGTTCACCAATGCCCCTGCATACAGACGTGCATGAGGGCCTGTAAACCTGAAGTGCCCATTGGAAGGAAGTGGGTCTATTGTAGTATAGCCCTTAGGCAGGGCAGCCAAAAATTGGGAGGCTCCACGTTGTCCCTGGATAGAGACGTGCATGAGGGCCTGTAAACCTGAAGTGCCCATTGGAAGGAAGTGGGTGTATTATAGTATAGCCCTTAGGCAGGGCAGCCAAAAATTGGGAGGCTCCACGTTGTCCCTGGATAGAGACGTGCATGACGGCCTGTAAACCTGAAGTGCCCATTGGAAGGAAGTGGGTGTATTATAGTATAGCCCTTAGGCAGGGCAGCCAAAAATTGGGAGGCTCCACGTTGTCCCTGGATAGAGACGTGCATGAGGGCCTGTAAACCTGAAGTGCCCATTGGAAGGAAGTGGGTCTATTGTAGTATAGCCCTTAGGCAGGGCAGCCAAAAATTGGGAGGCTCCACGTTGTCCCTGGATAGAGACCTGTTAGGTTCTTAGTGCCTCCGTGCTTGCATTTAAAAACCGCACGTGTGTGCCTGTTGGTGGCAGCTTTCCGCTGCATTTGTGTGAGTTTTGCAAAAACTTGGATATAACGCACAAGTCTAGTGAATAATACACATCAGCACAGCATTGCAAAATGCGCAAGGGCGTTGTCAACGAACAAGGAAGTGGACGTGATGGTGGTGCAGGCAGAGACCGAGGTTGTGTGCAAGCTCTAATTTCGCCACAACAAAGGGCCACATCTAGTCGCTCGCACGTCCTGTCCCAAATTCTTGGGGACCGCAGCAGTACACCGCTCTTGAACCAAGACCAGTGTCAACAGGTTGTTAGTTGGATAGCGGATAATGCTTCCAGTCAGATTGGCACCACCACAAACACTCTGTCTTCCACACGGTCAAGTGTCAGTAGCCGTGATACTGCACCGCACATTTCAGAACCTGATCCTCCTTCCTACCACCAGGCCGAGTACACGTCCACGGACATTACTGATCCCACACTTGTACACTCGGAAGAGCTGTTCGTTCACGTTTCCATTCACAAATTCTGGCCTCTCGCCAGCTCCTGTTGAAGTGGGCCATGACGAGATTGTATGTACAGATGCCCAAATATTTGAGCAGCCACGTTCTCACGAAGTTGGCAACGTGTCTCAACAAGGGGTGGACGATGATGAGACACAATTGTCAGGAAGTCAGGAGGAGGAGCAGGGTGCGGAAGAGGAAGACGACGTGGTGGATGATCCAGTAACTGACCCAACCTGGCAGGAGGATATGCAGAGCGAGGACAGCAGTGCACAGGGGGAGGGAGGCGTAGCATCCCAACAGGCAGTAAGAAGCAGAGTGGTGGCCCCAGGCAGACGTCAGGCAACTGTTCCCCGGAACAACACGACACAAGGTGCCTGTACAAATGTTAGGTCTTCCCGAGTCTGGCTGTAATACTATTGTATGTATTGAGGATTTCGATTGCGTTAGGGCAATGACAACCAGAGACGAGTTCTTGGTGCAAGACGTTTATAATATGCAACCAGCAAATATGTACATAAACGGAACAAAAACACAGTAGAACATAAATACAGGAAATACCTTCCAGGGACGGAGCGAAAGGGAATTCCCGGGACCGCGCACCGGACTCCCCCAGGGAGACCACCAAGAGCGAACCCCTATACAGGGACTGTCTGGCAATCACCCCAGAAGCCCTAAATGCGCAGCAGCCGGGACACAAAAGGGCAATAGGTAAGTCCAAAAATGTCCGTACGTGATGTGAGTCCAGAGTGGTATTAAACGGAAGGAACCAGGCAGAAGTGCCGACCAAAGACGGCAAACGGAGTCCGGGCACAGCTAGATGATACCAGATGAAGTCCAGAGTCGGTGTCGGTTGTTTTCCAAGAGGATCCGAATAACAATCAGGAACCAAAAGCAGCAGGGCAGGAGCACACAGGAAGCAGTATACTCAGGCACTGGACTAAGCTTTAGGGGCGGCTTTTAAACAGATGGACAGGAAGTAGGGCAACAGAACAGAAAACTCCATGTTAACAAAGGGCAAGCTCTTTCAAAAGAAAACTGGAAAACCCGGAACTCTGACACTGGCAGTTTTTTAAGTTGGCTCCAGATGATTCTAAAAAGGCCATTTGCAACACCTGCCATGCCAGCATCAGCAGGGGTACCAAAACTAGCAGCCTGACCACCACCAGCATGATCAGGCACATGTCAGCCAAGCACCCGACTTTGTGGGAAGTACAACAGAGTCGAGGAGCAGTGCTTGCTGATGTCACTGCTACGTCTTCGCTGGTTGTGCATGCGAGCCAATCCCCTGTCCATGCTGCCTGAGAACAAGCCTCCTCCACTCCTGCACCTGCAGTTGCCTACGCAGAAAGAACACCATCATCAAGCACGTCCTTGTCCCAGCGCAGCGTTCAGTTATCCATTCAGCAAACCTTTGAACGCAGGCGCAAATACACTGCCAACACCCCACATGCCACAGTTCTAAATGCTAACATTTCGCGACTGCTTGCGCTGGAAATGTTGCCTTTTAGGCTGGTTGAGACAGAAGCATTCCGCGACCTGATGGTGGCAGCTGTCCCACGTTACTCGGTCCACAGCCGCCACTATTTCTCCCGGTGTGCCGTCCCCGCATTGCATAACCACCACGTGTCACAAAACATCACACGTGCCCTGAACAACGCTGTTTCAGCCAAAGTCCACCTAACCACAGACACGTGGACAAGTGCATGTGGGCAAGGCCGCTACATCTCGTTGACGTCACACTGGGTTAATATTGTGCAAGCTGGGACCCAGTCTGAGCGAGGGACGGAACACGTCCTTCACACACCAAGTTTTGCAGGCCCTACCTCAGTCAGGGTTTCACACACACTCTACAGCTCCGGAATGTCATGCCCCTCAGCCTCCTCCTCCTCCTGCGCATCCTCATCCACTTTACCCTCCACACCAGTCCCAAGCTGGAAGTGTCGCGGGCGGAGGAGGGGACGGTGCGCTCTCCCACTGCTCGGGTCCGGCTGACGCTGCTCTACGGCTGCTGCTATCGCTCGTTGGCTCGAGCGATGGCCGGATCCCGGGGACTCGAGCGGCGCTACTCGCCCGTGAGTGAAAAGGGGTGGTTTGGGTTTTGGGGATATTGTCCGTGACGCCACCCACGGTTGTGGTGATTGTGTGGACACCACCGCTGCTCTGGACGGGGATCCCGGGAGCCTGTGACAGGGAGCAGCTTTGTTGTTATTTCTCCCCTCCGTGGGTAGGGGGGTTGGTTGTCCCGGGGCCTGGTGATGGGGTAGAGATGGATGACAGGCGGGTTGCGGGGCCTGATGAGGTGCAGGGTCGCAGGGGCAGCGCTGTGCCGCACGGCATGGAGGTACTCACTCAGCCCAATGATGATGACACAGTTCACGGTAAAACAAGTGGCTGGATGGACGGGTCACTCGGACGGCTGCGGTTGTTCCTCCCTGCAGGTTAGTGATGACTGTCTCTCCCTGCACCTAAGTTAAGTGTTGGTAGTGATGGTTTCCCAACGGTAACCCGCTCCCCGACCTGGATATGGGCCGGAGGAGCCCCTTTTGCCCACAGGCGCTGGCCCTGGGAGACGGTTGCCCTTGGCGGTGGCGGTGTCTCCCCTTCACGGTTGTACGGTTGCCTTCTATCTGGACTTGGCTGTTTGGAAACCCTGAGGTTCCCTTCACTAACGGATTTGGCAAATTCACGGCGACACCAAGCCTTGCCGGGATCCGAAAGTCCTCTGCCAATGGTGCTGGCTTCTCTTTGTATACCGGTCCGGTACGGCCGGGTCACCACCCGTCCACGGTCCTTACGGCAGACTCCAATCGGCCTCAACTGCAGACGGTCACCACATCCTGCCAACCTTGCTGTCCTGTCCGGTCCACACACCCGGACCAACTTCAGGCTCTTTGCTGTCACTTTTCTCCTCTCTACTACTTTCCTCCTTCCACTTCCTTAGCTTAACTCTCACTGCCTGTGTTTTCCCTCCTCCTCGGTGGGTGGAGACCAACCGCCTGGCTCCACACCCTGGTGTGGACAACAGCCCCTGGGGAAGGCAACTAGGATTTTGTGTTTTGACTATGATATGCCTGCAGGGAGTGTGGGGTGTTTAAGTGTTGTGCTCTGTGGCCCCTGGCTTGTCCAGGGCGACACAGAAGCACTGCAGCACTGCCTCGGTGAAGCGGCAACAGGCAGTGCTGAAGCTAATCTGCATAGGTGACAAACCCCACAATGCAGAAGAGGTGTGGACAGCTCTGAAACAGCAGGCAGATCACTGGCTCGCAACTCTGAACCTAAAGCCAGGAAAGGTCGTGTGTGACAATGGCCGGAACCTGGTGGCGGCTTTGAGGCGAGGCCAGCTGACACATGTTCCATGCGTGGCCCATGTGCTCAACCTCGTGGTTCAGCGGTTTCTAAAGTCATACTCAGAGCTGTCTGATCTGCTTGTAAAAGTTCGCCGCCTGTCTGCACATTTTCGAAAGTCACCTACTGCTTCAGCCGGCCTTCCGGCTTAAGACGCCGTTTGCATCTTCCGGCACACAGACTGGTGTGTGATGTCCCCACGCTTTGGAATTCAACTCTGCACATGTTGGTCAGGATATGTGAGCAGAAGAGGGCAGTTGTTGAGTACCTGCATCACCTAAGCCGTCGGGAAATGGGTCAAACTCCACACATAACACCTGAGGAGTGGAGAGGGATGTCCGACCTATGCACCATCCGCCAAAACTTTGAGGACTCCACCAAGATGGTGAGCGGCGATGACAACATTATTAGCGTCACCATACCGCTTCTCTGCCTTCTAAAATGGTCTCTGCTCAAAAAACAACCATGATGCATTGCAGGCGGAGCGCGATGAGTTTGAGCAAGAAACAGTAGTGGGTGTGGGTGATGATAACACACAGCCCAGCCTCGTCTCATCACAACGTGCAGTGGAGGACTATGACGAGGAGGAGGATGAAGACATGGAGCAACTCTCTGGCCAAATTGAGGATATGACATGCAGTCATATCCTCGGTTCAGCGTGGCTGGCCAGAGGACAGGGTAGATGATGAGGAGGAGGAGGAGGAGGAGGACAGCATGTTCAGTCATCGTGTTGGTCAGGATACTGAAGTGATGGCTGTTAAGAGTCTGGCACACATGGCTGACTTTATGGTAAGCTGCCTGTCTCGTGACCCTCGCGTTAAGAACATCTTGGCCGACAATCATTACTGGTTGGTAACACTGTTAGACCCACGCTAAAAGGACAACTTTATGTCTCTTATTCCCGAGGCGGAGAGGTCAGGCAAAATGCAGCAGTTCCAGAAGGCCATAGTCACGGAAGTAGGCAAAGCATTCCCCTCACAAAACGCTAGCGGCATAGGTCAGGAATCAGTGGACAACCAAGGCGTACAGCCGAGAGGGGCACAAGTCCAATCCGCCAGAGGTAGGGGAACAGTCTTTAAGATGTGGGACAGTTTTCTCAGCCCCTCACATACCACAGCCCCTGAGGTGAGGGGTAGTGCCACAAGAAATCCTAAGTTTGCCCAGATGCTCAAGGAGTACCTTGCAGATCAAACAACTGTACTCCGACATTCCTCTGTGCCTTACAATTAATGTGTATCCAAGCTGGACACGTGGCATGAATTGGCTCTCTACGCCTTGGAAGTCCTGGCCTGCCCTGCCGCTAGCGTTTTGTCAGAGCGTGTTTTTAGTGCCGCAGGTGGAATCATTACAGATAAACGCACCCGCCTGTCAACTGTAAATGCTGACAGGCTGACTCTGATCAAGATGAACAAGGGTTGGATTTGGCCAGACTTCACCACACACACCAACAGCAAATTACAGCGGAATTTAAAGTTTGTAACGGGAATTTGCCATGTACCTCCACTCACCCATGGTAACACACTTCTGGACTTTGGCTAATCGCTGGACTGCTCCTCCTTCTCCTCATGCGCCATCATGGTGACCGTTACAATAGTTAAGCCGTTGTTTCAGGTATACCCCCAGTGGTAAATTTTTTCGCCCATTCTTTCTGAATGGGCATTACAACGACAGGAGACCCGCTCCTTTGCAATGGGAACAATGTTTTGAGGCCCTCATGCACATCTCTATCCAGGGACAATGTGGAGCCTCCCAATTTTTGGCTGCCCTGCCTAAGGGCTATACTACAATAGACCCACTTCCTTACAATGGGCACTTCATGTTTACAGGCCATCATGCACGTCTCTATCCAGGGACAATATGGAGCCTCCCAATTTTTGGCTGCCCTGCCTAAGGGCTATACTACAATAGACCCACTTCCTTACAATGGGCACTTCATGTTTACAGGCCATCATGCACGTCTCTATCCAGGGACAATATGGAGCCTCCCAATTTTTGGCTGCCCTGCCTAAGGGCTATACTACAATAGACCCACTTCCTTACAATGGGCACTTCATGTTTACAGGCCATCATGCACGTCTCTATCCAGGGACAATATGGAGCCTGACGCTGCCACCGACTGCCACACACATGCTGTTTTTAAATGCAAGCACGGACGCAATAAGAACCTAACTGGTTTTTAGGAGCGACAATTACTGAGAAGTCTGACACTATCAGACACTGCTGACTGACGTGTATTATACACTAGACTTGTGCGTTATATAATAGTTTGTGCAAAACGCGCACCTGTACCCTGCCACCGACTGCCACACACGTGCTGTTTTTAAATGCAAGCACGGACGCAATAAGAACCTAACTGGTTTTTAGGAGCGACAATTACTGAGAAGTCTGACACTATCAGACACTGCTGACTGACGTGTATTATACACTAGACTTGTGCGTTATATAATAGTTTGTGCAAAACGCGCACCTGTACGCTGCCACCGACTGCCACACACGTGCTGTTTTTAAATGCAAGCACGGACGCAATAAGAACCTAACTGGTTTTTAGGAGCGACAATTACTGAGAAGTCTGACACTATCAGACACTGCTGACTGACGTGTATTATACACTAGACTTGTGCGTTATATAATAGTTTGTGCAAAACGCGCACCTGTACGCTGCCACCGACTGCCACACACGTGCTGTTTTTAAATGCAAGCACGGACGCAATAAGAACCTAACTGGTTTTTAGGAGCGACAATTACTGAGAAGTCTGACACTATCAGACACTGCTGACTGACGTGTATTATACACTAGACTTGTGCGTTATATAATAGTTTGTGCAAAACGCGCACCTGTACGCTGCCACCGACTGCCACACACGTGCTGTTTTTAAATGCAAGCACGGACGCAATAAGAACCTAACTGGTTTTTAGGAGCGACAATTACTGAGAAGTCTGACACTATCAGACACTGCTGACTGACGTGTATTATACACTAGACTTGTGCGTTATATAATAGTTTGTGCAAAACGCGCACCTGTACCCTGCCACCGACTGCCACACACGTGCTGTTTTTAAATGCAAGCACGGACGCAATAAGAACTTAACTGGTTTTTAGGAGCGACAATTACTGAGAAGTCTGACACTATCAGACACTGCTGACTGACGTGTATTATACACTAGACTTGTGCGTTATATAATAGTTTGTGCAAAACGCGCACCTGTACGCTGCCACCGACTGCCACACACGTGCTGTTTTTAAATGCAAGCACGGACGCAATAAGAACCTAACTGGTTTTTAGGAGCGACAATTACTGAGAAGTCTGACACTATCTGGACTGTTTTACACTGTGTACACCAGCCCCAGATATGATGAAGGCTGGTATACGGTCACCACTAGGAATGGCTATATAACCTGCCTGCCTGCCTGCCTGTATACTGCTACAATAGTCCTGACAAGGACTCTTCTGGTCACTAGCCTGTATTCCGACCTGGCTATACCCTGCCTGTATATAGCAACAATAGTCCTGAGAAGGACTCTGCTACTGTACTCCGACCTGGCTATACCCTGCCTGCCTGTATACAACTAGAATAGTCCTGAGAAGGACTTCTGGTCACACTGTTTGCAGCCCTGCTCCGGAACTAACTATAAAGGGCCGCAAAGCTTTCCCTGAATCAGCGACACTCTCCCTACACTGACTGTCTGAATAGCTGTGAGCAGAGCACAGCGCGCCGGCCGATATAAAGGCTCGGTCACGCTGTGCAGGCCGGCCAATCACTGCAATTCCACAACTAACAGGGCTGTGGCATTGCAGTGGTCTGCCAGCCAATCCCTGCATGAGGGCTGGCTCTCAAAAGAGCGCCAACATGCAGAAATGAAGACCACGAGTACAGCACGAGTATCGCGAGATTACTCGGTCCCCGCCGAGCAGCCCGAGTACAGCGATACTCGTGCGAGTACCGAGTAGTGACAAGCATGCTCGCTCATCACTAATTATGAGTGGTGTTGGCAATTAATAATGTCTTCTCCTCAAGTCGTTCGGGTGTTGCGGCAGCTGATGTTGATCTGTTTGGAAATTAATGCATGCATCACAGCAACTCATTTTCCCAGGGTGGAGAACCTAATAGCTGATTCCCTATCTCGGTTTAAGTGGGATCGTTTCTGGGTTTGCGATCCGGAGGCAGAGGCCAACGGCTTGGAGTGCCCTGCACAGCTCTGAAACGTGGTCTTCAAGCAGCAGGATCACTGATTCGGGCTTCATTGTCTGGTAACATGTGGGCGACGTATCAGTCCGCATTGGTTCTTTTTGGAGCAGTGGTTGGGAGTGGATGGTTGGGTGTTGCTGGAAGATGATCAGTTAGAAGTACTGCTGGAAAAATTGTGTGAAGTGGCGGTGGCAGGCTAGGTTTCATTGCGGGTTTGACGTTCGGTTTCAGGTTGCGAGGTTTACGGGACTTAACAAAGAGTTTTTGGGTAACATAGGCATTGAAGGGTATTCGTAAGGGCCATAGGCCGTGCGATGGTAGAAGGCCTGTGACTTTTAGCTTATTGGAACATTTGGGTAAGGAATTGGGAGCAATTTGTACATCTGCAATTGAGGAATTATTGTTTCAGTTAGCCTTTTCATTGGCATTTTTTGGGGCTTTGCGGGTCGGTGAGCTAGTATCTCCTAGTAGACGTCCCCTGGGGGGTTGGATCATAGTGACATCTGAATTTTGGATCCGGAAATCCAAAATGGATCAAGTAGGGGCGGGTAGGCAAATTCGTTTAGGGGTGGTTTCCGCATCTGGCATGAGCCCGGTGAAGTGTTTTTTGAGATTTGGAAGGGTCCGCCCCAAATAGGACGGCCCCTTGTTATGTCATGAAGACGGTTCTTTATTTGTCAAGATATCAATACACTAGCATGTTTCAGGCTTGTCTGAGTTTGATGGGGTTGGATCCGGGAACTTTTGTGTCGCATTCTTTCCACATCGGAGCAGCAACAGAGGCCTCAATGTGTGGTCTTCCTGCTGAGACATTCAAGTGTATTGGTGGGTGGAAGTCTCAGCGTTTTAAGCCATATGTTCACCCCCCAGGCTGTGGCGGGCGACTTAACTTGGCTTGTTCAGAAGGGGTGTAGTTGGGGGGGGTTCACATATGGTGTTAGTAATGGAATTAATTGGTGTCTTTTTTGCTTTGTATATTTTGTATTGCAGAACCCCCCCATGCCTGGTCTGGATCTTAGGCTATTCATATGTTTACTGGGGAGCGCGGCGAGCAGATGCAAGAAGGAATGGGAGACAGCTTGGTTTTGAGAGGGATAGGGCCCTCGTCAGGTGGCTTGGAATCAGGAGAATGGGGTGGAATAGGGTGTTGTAGGAAGTTCATAGGTATGCCCAGTAAGACAGGCCCCCTGACGTTTTGGTATTACACGTCGGGGGGAATGATTTGGGTGGGCGTCCTTTTCGTATTCTGGTAAAAGATATCAAGCATGATTTGTTGCCATAATGGATGTCTTTTCCAAGTATGATAATTGTTTGGTTAGAGATGGTTCCAAGGAGGACTTGGTGAGAAAAGCGCAGTCTGTTGAAAGTTGAATAAGGCACGAGTGAAGGATAATAGGGCTATCTCAAAATTTGTTAGCCGCAATGGTGGAATTTCAGTCTGACATTTTGAGCTGTAATGGAAAGAGGAAGAATTTTGGTTGGCAGATGGGGTGCATTTGAACGCAGTGGGCACTGATTTATGGGCCCTTGGATTGCAAAGTGGCATTGAGCAGGCTCTGCTGTTGCGGGGGGTCTCAGGCACTTGAAGGTTATCAAGTTGCCCTCGTTGTGGCAGGTTTATTGGTGGGTCCTTGAAGTTGGTTCAAATTGGCATGGGGAATCCTTCTGGGTATGGATCCCCTCATTGGAAGAATGGTTGGTCACCTGATGATTTTTTGAGGATTCCAACGGGGTATGTCGGGGCCCCAGTGGATGTTTTTGGTTAATGGAGGAAATAACACTTACTGTTTGGTGTTCCTGAGCCAGTGTGGGTAATGGCTGGGAGCAAGTTGGCTATATGGTTTGGATATGTGAATCACTAGGGTTTTTAGCTTCAAGGACCTTACCACACTGCAATGTTTTCATGTTATGTATTATGTAATAAATGGCTGCTATGGCCAAAATTATCCGAAGATAAAATGGTGTTTGCGTAGTTATTACTAGATAAGATGGGCGAGTGAGGTGTACTTAGAAAAGTCCAGAATCTACATTTCCAGGGTCATGATTTGAAAATATTATTTCCATTATTTTATAACTTGCATGTCATTAACATGTCTATGTATCGTTTGATTTCCATAATTCCATGAATTTTCCTTCTTCTGTGTGGCAATTTCAATGTTGAGGTTAGTACATTTAATTGAATTTGTGTATTTAAAATGTCTTTAAAATTTAATTATATCTTTACTTTAAATTCTAACCATTTTCAACGACTCTTGATTTTTTCATTTTCTAAAGTTTTGCTGGTTGTTTATTTAGCATTGCTGCCATATGTTTAGAATATATATTTCTGGAATTAATTTAAGAATTGTTATAATACTTTAATGCAATCCAGAATCTGTTTGTTTTTTCATTCAATAGCATACTTTCCCTTCATATCATCAACCTCTAAATATAAACACGCAACCAACAATCTTCGCAATCAACAAATATTACCATAGTGCCCAGATATAACTTTTGCTCTATAAAAATAGTTTTAAAATATACTCAAGATTGCGTCATACTTTTATATAATTGACTTAAAATGCTGAAAAGTGATTTCTCAGAAAAACACAAAGTAAAGAATGCTAAGCATTGATTATATATGTAATTATTAATTAGTTCTGCAACAATTTAGAATTTTTAAGCAGATGGATACATTTTTATTTTAGATGCGTTTTCAAAGACAATAGTTATTTAATAAGTTGGAATTGTGATCAAAGGCAGGCAGGGCCGGAGTGCACGTGCCCGCCAGGCTGGTCCCAGGTCATCTTAGGGTCCAGTTAGTTTGGATCTTTGGACAGTGCCTGAAAACTGAACTTACTATTTAAAGTGGTAAACTTTATCTACGTTGCTGACCAAATCTGAAACAACTAGGCTGTTGCCCCAGGAAACTAGACAATGACATGATTCAATTAGCATCAGATCATCGTGTAGGGCAATCATAAGGCACAAATATCTGATAGTAGGTAACTTCTTGGCATCCTGTGAAAAGCATGATGCTGTCCGTGTTGGCCCCCTGTATCTATTTAAAAGGGGTTGTCCTGTCTAAATCGACAAGTATGCAGTCACTCTATGTGACTACAGACTTGTGAATCCTCCCATTGCATGCACTGTGTGCTGTGAGGATATGATGGTGTCAAAGCTGTGAATACGATATGCATACTCTCAATCACATTCTGACTAGATGGGTGTGGCTTTCATCAATAGACAGGTTTTGAATGAAGCTGCACTCCTGTAGTTGGAATGTGGCCAGGAGTATGCATATCATACATCATGCTGACTCTGACACAGATGAATACTAGCAGCGCACACTGCATGTAATGTGAGGATTCACAAGTCCACAGTCACATACAGTAACTGCAGACTATTCGGTTTAGACCATACAAACCCTTTAAGGTCTGCTGTATTATTGTACACTTAAACCTACCCCCTTCCATGAGCTTCCATAATGCAAACCCTCAACATTCTGTAAGTAGGAATGTGTGCTAATATATGTGTATGTTTAATTATTACGGATGAGCGAACCCAAACTGTAAAGTTCAGTGTTCAAACCGGGCACCTTGTGTCCGGTGCTCAAATCCAAGCACAGACTTTTCACTGAAGTCCTTGTCTGAATTTGTAGTTTAATGATGACTGAAGATTTCTGAATAGCTGCAGCGCAGACAATCACCAAGCTTTTCGGCTGTGTGCACTTCCATAGCCATCACAGCCATGCCTAATATTGGTCACTCTGCTCCTGGCTCTATGCAGTTACTCGTAAAAAAAGAGTCTATGGTGGTGTAACGCCCCAGGGATGCTGATCCTCTTCAGGGATGCCACAGGGCTTCTACAATATGGCAACAGATACTGTTAGTTTTGTATATGTCGTGACGCCATTCACAGCTTGCGGTCAGGGATGTAAGTGACCAATGCTGCTGGTTTTTATGAGCATCTGGGGCTGATGGGGTATGCAGCCAGATGATGTAGCCTCCCGTGAGTGAGGCAGGCCCCAGGGGCTCGGGTGAGCGGGGTAGCGGGTCCAGGAATAACACTCGCTGAGTCCCAAAAGTCTTTAAAAGTCACCCAAAAGTCATCTCACTTAGATGTTGCTGTGAGCTGACCCGGGTGTTGCTGTGATGAACCATGTAGGACCAGGGGCTCCTTTGGGCCAGTCTGAGGGTAACCTGTTAGCTCGCCTTCCTAGCACTTCTGTGTTCGGATAACCCCCTGACATGAAGTACCTTGGGGGTCTATCCAGGGAGTCTACTGCCTTTTCTCCCCTGTGTTTGGCCCGTTTGCCAGCAGCGTGAACCGGGTGAGATGGTTCCAGGCTCTGTATCCTTATGGGTCCCTGTGTTGCTGCTGAGACTCAGACTCTATAAGGTTGGTGAGGTACTTGTAGTTCCCCTCACCAGGTTTAGCAGATAATTAAACTGGAGTCTGCTCTAGGGATCTGTACCCCGTACGTGCCTAGTCACCAGGAGCACCGTACTCTGTCTGACCAAGTGACGTTCTCCCCTGCTAACCATTACTACCTCGTGCAGGGTCTGACTAGTGGCCGCGCGCGTATCTACCTCGCGACCGCCACGCTCCACTACCAGACTGGCTCTCCTCTCTTCCTATCCTGATAGCCTCTGCACTTTAGCTCCCAGCCCCTCCGCTAAACCTCTTGAAAAGATTTGAAAGCTAGCCCCCTCTGGAGACTGCCCAAGGCTCCCATCAACTGGTGTGGGAGACCTGGTTGCTATGTGTCTGTGCGTACACACCTCGTTCTGGCCCTTAGGATTACCTGGAAGTACTGTCCCAGCATTGGTGCAGTACGCAGTGGTGCCTGACCGGGTCAGGGGTGCAACAGTGGTACTCTTAAAAAATGGTTTGAGGGGGTCCTCTTACTGGTAAATAAAGCTCTGTGTGGCCACTGAGTTTGTGGTAGTACTCTTAAAAAAGGTTCTAAGGCCCCGTGCGCATGCATGTTTTTAAATATCAAGACTCCAAGATGGGCCTCTAAAAAGTGTCTTGTCAGTAGTGCCAGGGTACTGGGAGCAAGAGGCCTATGCCCGTCACTCATGCATCTCTTTATTTTTAAAATGAAAATGCCAGGCCACATCCTGTGTACTGCATGGACCATACACCCTGCTCTGGAAATACACTATGGGGAAATGGGAAGGGGCAATTGATTTCACTATCCTGCTGTCTGCCTGAATGGTTTTTAAATCTCAAGACTAAAAGATGGGTAACCAAGTTATGTCTTGTCTGTAATGCCAGAGTTCTGGGAGCAAGAGGCCTATGCCTGTAACCCATGGAACGTTTTATTTTTAAAATTAAGATGCCAACCTATATCCTGTATATTGCATGGACCAAACTTGTCTGTACTAGAAACACACTATGGGAAAATTGGGGGGGGGGGGCAATTGATGCCCCTGTTCTGATGTCTGACTCAATGATTTTTAAATCTCAAGACTCCAAGATGGGTCTCCAAGTTGTGTCTTGTCTGTACTGGCAGGGATATGGGAGCACCAGCCCTACACCTGTCTCTCATCCACCTCTATATTTCTTATGTCAATAATCTAAGAAGCTAATGGCTATGCCAAAACAGTGGTGCTGCACTGTAAAACATATTTTTGCCTTTTGGAAGCTTTTCGACTCCCCTAAAGGTGTTTTCTCAGCCTAACGTTTGGCCTCCCATTGAATCCAAAGGGGTTCGAAAAGGTTTGAGTAGGTTGACGTTTGGTTCAGCGAATGTAACGTTTGTTCGGTAAGGCTAGGAATCAAACTTTGAAAGAATTGCTCATCTCTAATGTTACTCACTATATGAAAAAAAAATATATAAATGGAATGAAAATACTTCTTCAAAAAATGCTCAAAACAGTGTGATGAGAAAATGATTACAATCTATCTTTACCCTTACTGACATCCAATGTATATGTGCGGTGCAAGTCAGTAGCGGGTGTACGGAGCAGGCGCATGGGGTGAGCTTGCCCTATAAACGCCAGATAATGGCTGTGTATTACAGCCAGGACCTATTTGTACCACCCCCCCATGATTGTCAACCTGTTAAATGCAGCGATCAAACTCTGAAAGTGGCATTAACACCACGCCATCGCAGGGGAGTCATTCTATGCCTCAGCATGTCAGTGATGCGCCTGCTCCGTACACCCGCTACTGACTTGCACCGCACATATACATTGGATGTCAGTAAGGGTAAAGATAGATTGTAATCATTTTCTCATCACTCTGTTTTGAGCATTTTTTGAAGAAGTATTTTCATATAGTACATATAGCTTGTGGTACATATAGCTCTACTACAGTATCACTGTATATAGCAAAAAAGCAGTCTACTTTGAAGTCTGACTAAAGGCATGGTTTCATGGGAGCTCTGTACTGACAGGTATGGGGGTCTTCACCAGACCCCCACTTGTCATACCAATCCATTGGTAACACACAAAAAAAGACCTCATACTTCTATCTGAAAAAAAAAATAATGTTACAGCTCTGGGAAGTGGTGGAGGAAACAACAAAAATGTTAAAACAGAAATTGTCCGTGTCGTGATGAAGTTAAAGTACTACTACGGTAGGAAGATAAGTGACATATGCGCTCTAAACTGAGGTTCACACCAGATTCTATCATTTAAAAGAGCTATGATAAGTATGATGGACTTCAGATGAATCTGATTGCACTATAATAGCAGGCTTCTCTAAAGGGGGCTTTACACGCTGCAACATCGCTAGCGATCTCGTTAGCTATGTGACACGCCAGATCGCAGATAGGATTTGCCGAGATCGCACATAAGTCATTTTTTTTTTTTTTATCGCGGTCACAAGTGCGATCTCGGCAAATCGTATGTGCAATCTGGCGTGTTACATTGCTAACGAGATCGCTAGTGTCACGCTCCCGATGCCTCGGCACCGCTCCTTACCCGCTGATCCGGTCGCACCATCCCGGCACCGCTCCATACCCACTGATCTGGCCTCACCGTCATTGCACTGCTCCTTAACCACTGATCCAGTCCACGTGTCCACCGGTCATGGCTGCCACTCCCGCTCGTGCTCTCCTGTGTCCTGCTCCTGGTCTTATGAGTCTGACTCTGAGTCTTAGCCACATGGTTCCGTATAGGACCGGGCCGCGCCCACTCTCCTGGTCTTATAGGCCCAGCACACCTGCAGCAGGAAATGACATGAGGCTGTGCTGGGTATATAAGACTGGCCTTTCCATGTGGGCGGCGCCTGATCAACGTGTCTTGAAGCTTTGTCTTGTGACCTGTACCAGTGTCCTGCACTGTCTCAAGGAACTCTGTGACCCCAGTGACTTTGTTTTTCCCGTCCCCTGTGGGACGCGGCTCCCGTCCCGGCCACGCCAGTGCTCCGGCTGCCGTGTACCCTGCCCCCCGGTGAGGTGCTCGGTCCAGCGGATCCACCTCCTGGGTCTACCAGTCCTCCCGGTCCTGACAGATTGATCAGGCCATGGATCCTGCTGGAGCACAAACGTCTGAGCTGGCTGAACTACGCCAGGAACTGGTGCAACAGCGTGACACCTTACACCGCATACTGAAGTTCCTGACGTCTGTAGACCACCGGTTGTACACGTTACAGACCGCCGCCTCGTCTCCGTCGACGCAGCAGACAGCGTCTAAGTCCGAACTTGTTGTCCCCTCGGCTTCGCAACTCCGCCTCGCTGCTCCACCTCGCTATGCGGGGGATCCCAAGACCTGCAGAGGCTTCTTGAACGAGTGCTCCCTGCATTTCAAGTTGCTTCCCCATCTGTCTGTGTCGGGCCAAGCTAAGGTGGCCTTTCTAATGTCCCATCTGGAAGGCGAAGCATTGGCCTGGGTAAATCCGTTGTGGGAGAATGAGGACCCCGTGACCACTGACATCCTGGAATTCCTGCAGGCTTTTCGAAGTACCTTTGATGAACCGGGATGCACTACCGCGGTTACCTCCTCGCTCCTCCGGCTACGCCAAGGAACCCGGACGGTGGGCCAGTACGCCATCCAGTTCCGCACGCTTGCCTCCGAACTAGGCTGGAACAATGAGGCATTGACAGCGGCCTTTTGGGAGGGCCTGTCGGGCCGCATTAAGGACGAATTAGCCGGTCGTGACGTTCCCCGTACTTTGGACGCTCTGATATCCCTAGCCACCCGGATTGACCTCCGTTTCCAAGAGCGAACCAAGGAAGTATCCCGGGAGAAGCGACCAATCTGTCACATCTCCGTTCCGCAGAGGTCTACCGTTCCCCCGCCACTGCCGTTCTGTGATTCTACTCCTGAACCAATGCAAATTGACCGACTGAGCCAAGCTGAGCAACGCCGTGCAGAGCGACTCGCCCAGGGCCTGTGTTTCTATTGTGGAAGCGGTTCACATCTGCTCCGCTCATGCCCTGAGAGACCAGGAAGACCCCGAGTCCAAGGGATGCTGGGAACCGCCAGCCTTGGTACTGGAATCCCCTCAGTCCCGGTTACACAGACTGTCCAAGTTACGACTGAGAGGGTCCGGTTCACAGCAGAGGCTCACATCGATTCGGGGGCAGCGGGTAATTTCATCCTACAAGCTACCGTGGACCGTTATTGGATACCGGTCATCCCGCTTGCAAAACCCCTCTGGTTCACCTCCGTGGATGGAAAACCGTTATACGAACCCGTTGTATATACAACCGAACCTGTGAGACTCCGTGTTGGTGCTCTGCACACTGAGACTATTGCTTTAAATGTCATCCCGAGAATGGCTCCCGCGCTCCTGCTGGGTCTGCCCTGGCTACAACTCCATGACCCTGACATCAGTTGGCGCTCTGGCGCAATCACTCGCTGGAGTCCCTCGTGCCATGATAACTGTCTACAGCCCGTTCCTCAGCCCCTGGCATCTGACCCTGTCATGTCGCAAGAAGAAGAGGAAACGACGCAGTCCAGCGTTGTACCACAGCTCCTGGCACTTGTGCCTGTGGTACCACCAGAACCAGAAGAAGAGACGACGCAGTCCAGCGTCGTTCCACCGTCCCTGGCAATTGAGACTCTGATACCACCGACGTCTGATGATGAGACAATGTCCTGTGCCCGGTCCGAGACACCCGAGCCAGTCGTTCTCGATACCCTCTCTTCTACCACCTGTACTACCGATCCGGTCGTCCACGATTCCCGTCCTGCTTCTGCCCGTCTGCCTCCTCTTTCTGTTGCCACTGCCAAGGGCTCTTCGGGTAAGCGTGGTGCGGTCAAGAAGGTGGCACGGGGTCAGCAGTCCTTCCTTACCTTTGCGTTGGGTTATGGTCCGGAAGCTCGGTCCGGTGTACCCCGGGGGTACTTTGCACGGTGGGGGGACATAAAGGGGGGGTACTGTCACGCTCCCGATGCCTCGGCACCACTCCTTACCCGCTGATCCGGTCGCACCATCCCGGCACCGCTCCATACCCACTGATCTGGCCTCACCGTCATTGCACTGCTCCTTAACCACTGATCCAGTCCACGTGTCCACCGGTCATGGCTGCCGCTCCCGCTCGTGCTCTCCTGTGTCCTGCTCCTGGTATTATGAGTCTGACTCTGAGTCTTAGCCACATGGTTCTGTATAGGACCGGGCCACGCCCACTCTCCTGGTCTTATAGGCCCAGCACACCTGCAGCAGGAAATGACATGAGGCTGTGCTGGGTATATAAGACTGGCCTTTCCATGTGGGCAGCGCCTGATCAACGTGTCTTGAAGCTTTGTCTTGTGAGCTAGGTGCTCAGGTCCCCTTGTGCCGTGTCCTGTACTACTGCCTGTCTTTACTACCCGGCACCTGTACCAGTGTCCTGCACTGTCTCAAGGAACTCTGTGACCCCAGTGACCTTGTTCTTCCCGTCCCCTGTGGGACGCGGCTCCCGTCCCGGCCACGCCAGTGCTCCGGCTGCCATGTACCCTGCCCCCCGGTGGGGTGCTCGGTCCAGCGGATCCACCTCCTGGGTCTACCAGTCCTCCTGGTCCTGACAGCTAGCGATGTCGCAGCATGTAAAGCACCCTTAAGACTTCCAGTGATTTAAAAGTCAAGAAAGATCAGCTGATTAAGGGTTTGCTCACACTAGCATATAAATATGATGAGTACAATGCTCGCACCAATAATATTCAATGAGGCAGTGCAGATGTGCGATTTTTTTCTCAGCTTTATTCTCACCATGTTGCGTATGGTCATGTATATTAGAGGAGACTCACCAATGCAAGTCTAAAGATGCTACGCATGTGACATTTGATTTTTACGCATACATTACCATTCTGTAAAGAATCCAATATGGAAAAACCAAAACATATAGCCAATAAGAAAATATTATTTTTTATTAGAATTAATTAAAATGCAAGGTACAAGAAAGTGATTCAAAACAGCAGCATGGCAGAGCGAGAAATGGATATATGCAGCCACAAAGGGTATCCAAATAAAGAGATCACATATAACACTGGGATATTGGATAAATAAATAAATCACAGATGTGAGTGAATCCAATATCAGTGGAACTAATACACAGAGAAAAGATAATGTGCAGTGTCAAGGGTAAACATAAGAATGCATATAATACCTAGTGGCATCTCCTCCTGCTGGTGCTAGGTCCCGACGCGTATTTTGGATTGTGGCCTGGCGCATCTTTGGTCCTATATTACTATTCTGAAGCATAGTACACTGTAAATGGTCTTATAAATGATTGTAGAATTATAGCTGCTGAGAAAAAAAACACGTTGCATATGGATGGCATACACAATGGATGATAGGTGAGAAAATGACATGACATATGGAATACCAAATGGATTTCACTCGCCCCACTTTTCTGGATGAAAATGGGACTTTTTTTATATGCTTGTGTGACCCCGGCCTAATATGGAGACTGATGTAATTAAAGTTTTAACTGTAAATCAAACAAATATGGCTAAGAAGGCAATCCAAGTCAAATATAAAACTGCAAGCCTTGCCATTTTATGCTGGCAGTAAATGCTTAACAAACATACATAAAATATAAACAACTGCAAAACTCGTGAGACTGTAAATACGTATTAGAAATATGAATGTGAAATTAACATAAACAATTGGTAAAATGTTTAAATGTTGTTTGCAGCGAGGTAATGCAATGTAGAAATTAATTCAAGCAGAAGCATACAAATAAGCAAAATATTCATGTAAAACAGGAGATGCAAAAAAGCTACAATTAAAAGGCATCCCATTGCATTGGCCATACTGCTGAAGAACAGCTTGTACAAATATTCTTCCATAGTCAGTATTCTATCAACAGTTACACAGGCTGAGGGATTGTGCAATAAACTTAAAGATGTAATCTAAAAGATATTAAGCACCAAGCTATTGATATGCAGCGTGATAAATGTGCTTAATAAGGATAAAAGGTTATGTAAGGCCGCTTCTATAATAGACAATATGTATCTGCAAATTCAATTCTAATAAGTGGAAAGTCTGCAGTATCATTGGTCAATATAAATTTATTTAAAGCGTATTTGCAATATAATAAAGTCAACCATCATTGTTCAATTGCCACAATCTGGAGAGAGTGGATCTGCCTCTGTTACCGGACAGAGCCAGCCTGATGTAATCATGCATAAATTAGACATATACACGACCTCCGCACACAAATATCTTGATTTCGTAAAAAAATTAATTGTTGTGTTTTCCAAAACTTTGATGCCTTACAACTGATTAACTGATTAACCCTACAACGCATACCTGGGGCCTCGCAGGTCTGCTAGGTCACTTGTTTTCTATGGTAGGTTTCTATGGTTGCACGTTTTAGGGTTAAAAGGATTGCCTGAAGTTAAGAATCAATGATCTATCCTTAGGATGTGAGAATATCAGATTGGTGGAGGTCTGACACCCAATACACCCATTAATCAGCTAAAATCTGCTCCAGCAGTGGGTGGATACAAACCATGTACAGAGCAGAAAACAACAGCTCCATGTATTGTTTAACACCTCTTGCTAACTATGGTATTTTATCTTCCATTCACTTTAAAGGGGTATTCCCATCTCCAAGATCCTATCCCAATATGTAGTAGGTGTAATAATAATAATAATAATATTATCGAACACCTCCAATTAGATATGTAGCATAGTTCTCCTGATATAGCCATGTCTCTTACCTCATGTGCAGGGCATTGCAGCTTAGGTAGCCATGGCTACAACCATGAGCACATAACTAAGGTCAGAGTCACACTGGCGTATGACTCGCATGAGTGCAATGAGAGAAAATCTTACATTGCACTCGGCCCCATGTAGGACAGTGCTGCATCTCACACCTATGAGTTTTTCTTCAGCCCTTATCAGACTGAGGACAAAATTACAGCATGCTGCGATTGTCTGTCAATCTCTCATCACTCACACCTGTACAAGTCTATGGCTGTGAGTGAAACATCGGACTGCACTACGATGTCATCCAAGTGTAGTGTGATATTTGCACATGCAATGGAGGAGATGGGGGAATTACTCCCTCCCTCTTCTCCACACCTGGCATCCGATCGCAAGATCAGATCACAGTCGCATGACATGGCTCACACTCGCGGCAGATGGGAGCCGACGGTTATTAGCATATCACATCGGATGATCTCGCCATACGCTAGTGTGACTCTGGCCTGTCACTATATGAGTGGACATTAGTATGGAAACTTAAGCTACAATGCCCTGCATGTAAAATAAGAGACACGGCTATATCAGGAGAACTGTAATTGGAGGTATTTGCTAATGATATTATTATTACACCTACTACATATAGACAGGGGATCTTGGAGATGTGAATGCCCCATTAAGTACTCAGTTTCCACTGAGCAATGTATGGGGTTGCTGTGTTTCACTCTGTACATCACTTATATCTGGCCACTGCTGGAACCTACTTCAACTCATTAGCGGCGGTGCTGGGTGTCAGACTACCATGCATCTCATATTAATGACTTACCCTGTTGATATATAATAATAATATTTATTCATTTATATTGCGCTATTAATTCCACAGTGCTTTACATACATTGGTAACACTATCCCCATTGGGCTCACAATCTAGAGTCCCTATCAGTATGTCTTTGGAGAGTGGGAGGAAACCAGAGAACCCGGAAGAAACACACGCAAATATGGCGCCCCTGAGGCTTCAGTCGCCAAAGAGGTACTGCAGCTCAGCCAGAGTGTGGTATTCCATCTTGGGTAAGGAGGAGGTTCATACCGGTTCACACAAAGCATGAGACCCAGGCTCAGAAACACCTCATCAGATATGGTAAGGGCGTGATTATACCCAAAGCCAGGCTGGGTGGAGTGGAGGCTTAGGAGTGGGAACACAGTACAAGTGGGAACACAGTGTGGAGAGTGTGGAGGAGAGACAGAGGAGCAGTAGAGGAGCTAAGACCCATGGCCTGGAGCAGGTAACCCTTTGCCCGGGCACAGAAGAAGGGGACCTAGAGACCACGGGAGCATCATAGCCTCTCGTGGCCTTGTTCCACATATAATCTTCGGGTTGAAGAACTTAGCTGTAACACAGGGACTGGTCCCTAGGCTAGGGGAGTATAACCTATGGGCTTCACTAGCAAAACCAGAGGCTGAAGTGACTGCATGCACCGAGGCTACCACCAACATGAATTCACTGGAAGGTGACCCTCAGGGACCAAATGGATAGAGCTTCACGCCACCACACAGGGTTTAAGGGCACTGATAGAGGGTTCAGTTAGCGAAGGCGCAAAGCAGGAGGGAGAAGCAAGCGTAGGACTTGGCCAGGAAAGGGTACACTTCAGAAAGGTGCACCGGATTCGACCTTTGAACTACCTGGGATCAGCTGGAGCTCATCACTGTGGATCTCGGCACTCCAAAGGCAATCACTGGAGTGTGTGTAACCTTGGAACTGGCTACAGTGAGTAAAAACCTTGAGACTGCATCCCTGTGTTGCTCTGTTATTCACCTGCGCCTCCGGCCCTGCAACTCCCGTCATCATAGACTTCTACCTGTGGAGAGCTACCCCATCTAAGCTGCGTCACCATCTGCCCCAGAGGTTCCCCATCTTGCAATGGCGGCTACTAACTAATAAAACTAATTTGCCGCATACCACAGGTGGCGTCATGAATAAACCATTATCATCCCCTTTACATTCCCTAAACAACATCATCGAGGTCACAGAACTTGGCCATGCCACCGTGGTGCCTCAGAAGCAGAACCGTGGCTCGGTAACAAGTGCCCCACGGCCCCGGTGGGCGCGTCACAAACATGGGGAGAACATACAAACTCCTTGCAGATGTTGTCCTTAGTGGGATTTGAACTCAGGACCCCCGCACTGCAAGTCTGCAGTGCTAACCACTGAGCCACCGTGCTGCCCATCATCATCATCAATTGCAAAGTGTAGGATGATGAGAAACATATAGAATGTCATTGCATTTGCTGCAGTATGCAAAGTGAAACAAATGTGGAATACTTGAATAATGTACTGTTAATATGCTTTCTACGTAGATCTCACCTTTGGTTGTATGTAGATGCCTTTGTATATCTGCACCAAAAAGTACAATATCTCATCCAAGTTCTTGTAAGTTTGATGGATTTATCACATGGCTGTATTCTCTAATAGAGGATCAGTATTAACATCCACTATTTGCAGCATCCTGAATAATGGTGTACAATATACCCTGATGAAGGAAAATTATAATTTCCAAAATGCATATCTTTTTTAGTCTTTCAGGCCACTCACTGTACTACTCATCTCAGGACATCACACGCTAACCCCAGGTACCATGTGCACAGTTGTGAGAAACGCCCACAGCTAGGACACTCTGCAACTATACCTCTACATGTTCTCCATTATTAATATTAATAATGCATTATTCTACAGTTATTCTACTTTTGTTGACTTTATATACTGTATTTGCCTATTTTACGATCAGGATTTTGTGAATCTACAATCAAGGGCACTAGTGTGTATTCATTTTTTTTAATTTCCAGAAGAGGATGATACCTCCCTCCAGAGGTATCAGTAATTGAAAAGAAGGGTTCTGCTCAGGAAAGCAGATGCAAGTGGCGTATTACACAGAGAAGTGATTTTAATGGTTCCTAATAGTGTGATATGAAAGGAGTGGTTAGAAGCATTGGAATCTTATGATGAGTTAAAATAATTTTTATGCAGATAGAACCCTCGATACTGTTTGATCATAAATACACAGAAGAGTCTCATTCACCAGGGAGGATTTTGACAGTCCTGGTTGAGACTCAGAAAAAGTATTTTCAAATATTGGTAATTGATAGAGAGGACAAGATAACTGTGCAAACTCAAATAATGAATTAATTTGTTAATTTCTTTACTCCTCAAATATGGCAACTGTGGTTGATGGCATAAGACAATACCTCGATGAGATACAGTATTTGTGATTAGGTAAGAAACATGCAGATGTTCTTCAGCTTCAATAGCAATGGCGAAATTCAAGAAGATGTTTGGGGATAGTTGCCCAAGATAAAGAAATAATTTTTGGTGTTATAAACTGTAGTGAATTTGCAACACATCCAAGCCATGTGGGGACATGCTGCTATCTGTCAGGCATGCTTTGCAACATTAACTCAGATAGTTCACAAAGAAAAGTGCAACCACTCAAAATGAGACAGTAGAAAGAAAATACAGTGGATCCTTGGATTATGAGCATAATTTGTTCTGGGAGCGTGCTCTTAAACCAAGTTACTCTTATATCAAAGCGGATTTTTCCATAGGAAACAATTGACATGCAGACGATTCATTCCACAACCCAAAAATACTTACTGTATTTATACAAACTTATTACAGTAATACAAAAAAATGTACTGCATTCATATAAAATTATTACAGTACACTAATACAAAATACTGTACAGTACAGCAAAAAACACATAAAACAAATTAAACTGCACTTTAGCTTACAATAGAATTGTTGGTGTGCGGGAGGTACTATAGAGAGACAAAATGATGTATAAATATGACAACGTTTATTCTAGCACAATACACAATAAAATAAAACCACAACCCAAATCTATTCTCCCCAAAATAAGGGCAGAACTAAGCCTAATGTGGGGTATGGATACTGCACAGGCAATTACATTACAGTACAAGCAACTTAGCAGAAAGAAAGTATAGTACTGTATGCACAAATGCAAATTGTTAGACATGCTATATAGTACACTGTGTGCAGAATTATTAGGCAAATGAGTATTTTGATCACATGATACTTTTTATACATGTTGTCCTACTCCAAGCTGGATAGGCATGAGAGCCAATTGCCAATTAAATAAATCAGGTGATGTGCATCTCTGTAATGAGGAGGGGTGTGGTGTAATGACATCAACACCTTATATAAGGTGTGCTTAATTATTAGGCAGCTTCCTTTCCTTTGGCAAAATGGGTCAGAAGAGAGATTTGACGGGCTCTGAAAAGTCCAAAATTGTAAGATGTCTTGCAGAGGGATGCAGCAGTCTTGAAATTGCCAAACTTTTGAAGTGTGATCACCGAACAATCAAGCGTTTCATGGCAAATATCCCACAGGGTTGCAAGAAGCATGTTGGGCAAAAAAGGTGCAAAATAACTGCCCATGAATTGAGGAATATCCAGTGTGAAGCTGCCAAGATGCCATTTGCTACCTATCAGTTTGGCTATATTTCAGAGCTGCAATGTTACTGGAGAATCAAAATGCACAATGTGTACCATACTCAGGGACATGGACAAGGTAAGGAAGGCTGAAAAACGACCACCTTTGAACAAAAAACATAAGATAAAACGTCAAGACTGTGCCAAGAAATATCTTAAGACTGATTTTTCAAAGGTTTTATGGACTGATGAAATGAGAGTGACTCTTGATGGGCCAGATGGATGGGCCAGAGGCGGGATCAGTAAAGGGCAGAGAGCTCCACTCCGACTCAGATGCCAGCAAGCTAAAGGTGGGGTACTGGTATGGGCTGGTATCATCAAAGATGAACTATTGGGACCTTTTCGGGTTGAGGATGGAGTGAAGCTCAACTCCCAGACCTACTGCCAGTTTCTGGAAGACAACTTCTTCAAGCAGTGGTACAGGAAGAAGTCGGTATTGTTCAAGAAAAACATGATTTTCATGCAGGACGATGCTCCATCACATGCATCCAACTACTCCACAGCGTGGCTGGCCAGTAAAGGTCTAAAAGATGAAAAAATAATGACATGGCCCCCTTGTTCACCTGATCTGAACCCCATAGACAACCTGTGGTCCCTCATAAAACAGGGAGGGAAAACAGTACACCTCTCGGAACAGTGTCTGGGAGTCTGTGGTGGCTGCTGCACGCAATGTTGATCGTAAACAGATCAAGCAACTGACAGAATCTATGGATGGTCGGCTGTAGAGTGTCATCATAAAGAAAGGTGGATATTGGTCACTAATTTTTTGGGGTTTTGTTTTTGCATGTCAGAAATATTTATTTCTACATTTTGTGTAGTTATATTGGTTTACCTTGTGAAAATAAACAAGTGAGATGGAAATATATTTGTTTTTTATTAAGTTGCCTTATAATTCTGCACAGTAATAGTTACCTGCACAAACCGATATCCCCCTAAGATATCAAATCTAAAAAAAACCACTCCAACTTCCAAAAATATTAAGCTTTGACATTTATGAATTTTTTGGGTTGATTGACAACATAGTTGTTGATCAATAATAAAAAAATCCTCTAAAATACAACTTGCTTAATAATTATGCAGAAGGTGTATATACTGTGCTGTACTGTACTGTATACAGCATATAGTGCATACTGTATGTACAGAAAGTTACCTCCAGAGTGGGTCAGAACAAGATGAAAGGATGGAATCAGAACTGTGCACGGTGAGTATTTGCTTTTCTTGCAAAGCATTGCTCTTAAACCAAGTTACAAATTTGTAAAAAGCTTTGCTTCTCTTGCAAAGCTCTCTCAAACCAAGTAAAATAAGATTCTACACGTCATCTATTTTCAAAGTAAATACTGTATTTACTTAGAAAATTGGTGACACGTTTAATACTTTTTTCATGCTCAGTATAAACATGCCTATGTATGTGTATTTTTTATTAATGACCTTCAGCTCGATTTCGAGCCAAGACTAATGATGGGCGATCCCGATCTGTAAAGATTAGGGATCGTACCGATCACATAGTGATCGTGTACACGATCCCAATCACAAGCTTTCCTGCTCATGTTACAGATCGGGTCCAGATCGGGTCCAGGGACAGTAAAAAAAAAAAGCACATTATTAAAAAACATTGTCATTACACTTACAGGTTCCGCGATGCGTCCTGCAGACTCTATCTCCCGGCCACATCTGCTTTCGAGTCCAATAATTGCGGTGCCGCCGGTAACCAGCACCGACTTACAGGACCTTCAATGGCGTCCTAACATGTGACCAGTCTGTTGTGAATGTTGATTGGCTTACAGACTGGTCACATGATTATGATGTAATCGAAGGTCCCGGTAACTGAACTTTCATTGGCACTGTGGAGTGTCGCATCACGGCGCACAATCTCCCCACAGGAGCAGTCGGCTGCATGTATTTCCATGCATAGGAAGCACTCCTGTCCTGAGAGTGTCAGGTACGGGGGTGATGCAATACGAGTCGCAAGTGCAATCATACCGTCACTGTCAGGCTGCTTCTGGCTCTGTACAGAGCGATGTAGCAGAGCTGACATTGCGCTTTGCTTCTCACTGTGTATATACTGTGTCTGTGCACAGTGATGAAGCAGAGCTGACATTGCTGCCCCTGTTGATTACGTCGGACTAAGTATTGTTTTTATAATAAAGATGGAGTCTCTAATTTTTTTGTTTTATTTTTAATTAAAAAAAAATTCTCTGGGTTGTGTTTTTTTTACGGTTTACTAGAAATTCATGGTGGCCATGTCTAATTTGGCATGACACCATGAATTTCGGGCTTAGTACCATCTGAGAATACAAAGCTGCTATTAACCCTTTTATTACCCAGCGCACCACTGCATTAGGGCCGCTGGATGAGCCGGGTAAAGCACCTGGAAATGGCGCTAAGAAACAATGTGCCATTTCCTGGGGCGGCTGTGGGCTGCGGAGAATCCCAGCCCCCAGCAGCCTGGCTTTACTTTACTGGCGATCAAACCACGGCGGGAGCCCAAGCATTTTTTTTTTAATTCTTTTTTTAAATAATTAAAAAAAAAATTAATGGGCCTCCCTGTATTTTGTTCGCCAGTTAAGGTAACGCCAAGCAGATGGGGGTAGCAACCCATAGCCGTCCGCTTATCTGCGCCAAGAATCAAAAATACCGCGGAGCGCTACGTCATTTTTTTAAATTTGTTTTTTTTTATACAACTATATATACTGTATATATATATATATATATATATATATATATATATATATATATATATATATATATATATATAGATATATATATATATATATATATAACAGCTCTGGTAAGAATTAGGAGACCACTGCAAACTTTTCAGTTTTTCTGATTTTTCTCTTTATAGGTATATTTTTGAGTAAATTGTACATTGTTCTTTTATTCTATAAACTACTACCGTGTTTTTCCAAAAATAAGCCCTAGCAGGGATTTTCAGCATTTTCGGAGCAAGGCTTAAATATAAGCCCTCCCCCGAAAATAAGCCCTAGTCGCGGATCAATAATGAAGTGTCCGTGCAGCCAAAAAAGGTTACAAATACTGCAGGACACTTCATTATAGACAGCGGCACCCGGCAATTACACTCACCCGATGCTGAGCGACAGGACCTGCAGTGATCGCACACCCACACTCATCAGATCTCTCTCACACACACACAGATCAGATCTCACTCACACACCAGATCTCACACACAAGCATCGGATCGCACACACAGTCAGATCGCACACATAATCAGATCGCACACACAAACATCGCATCACACGCAAACATCAAATCACACACACAAACATTGGATCGCAAACACGTCGGATCGCATACACATCGGATCGCATACACACTCAACTCATCCAGCGACACCGATCTCTTCTCGCCAGCAGAATCCTGAGAGGCAGTGCGGTGGAGCGCAACGAACAGGACCTGCGGCCAGACACGTGACTTGCTCTCATCATTCCCTGCTGTGTGTGTGATCGGCTGTGTGTGCCTGCGATCGGCTGTGTGTGCCTGCGATCGGCTGTGTGTGCCTGCTATCTGCTGTGTGTGTGTGTGTGATCTGCTGTGTGTGTGATTTGCTGTGTGTGTCTGCGATCGGGCTGTGTGTGTCAGTGTGTCAGCCAGCAGCAGGGGAGAGCGGCATGCAGCACCGACCGGAGATCACAGGGAGGACCTGGGAGCCACGCAGACGTCCGAGTCTGGTGAGTATGAGTCTTCATTTTACTGAAAAGTATGCCTATGAAGAGAAAACTCAGAAAAACTGAAAATTTTGCAGTGGTCTCTTAATTTTTACCAGAGCTATATATATACTGTATAGATATATATATATATATATATTTATATATATATATATATATATATATATATATATATATATATATATATATATATATATATATATATATATAGGCTTCGCCCGGGTTAATAACTGCTGTTAACAAAATAGAATGTATTAACAAAAATGTATTCTGCACACAAAAACCACAAAACAAATAGATATAAATGTAATTATAATGTCTGTCTCCCCCTCTGTATATATCTCTCTGTCTCTCTCTCTCTTTGTCTGTCTGTCTCTTTCCCTGTCTATCTCTGACTGTCTCTGTCTCTTTCTCCGTCTGTCTCAATCTCTTTCCCTGTCTGTCTATCTATCTCTGTCACTTTCCCTGTCTGTCTCTTTCCCTGTCTGTCTCTTTCCCTCTCTTTCCCTGTCTGTCTCTTTTCCTGTCTGTCTCTTTCCCTCTTTCCCTCTGTCTCTTTCCCTGTGTCTGTCTCTTTATCTGTCTTTCTCTGTCTATTACCCTGTCTGTCTCTTTCCCTCTCTTTCCCTGTCTGTCTGTTTCCCTGTCAGTCTGTCTCTTTGTCTCATCGTGTCTGTCTCTTACCCTGTCTATGTCTGTTTCTTACCCTGTCTGTGTCTGCCTCTTTCCCTGTCTGTGTCTGCCTCTTTCCCTTTCTGTGTCTGTCTCTTTCCCTGGCTGCATTGTGACACGCCAACATTCCATTTAAGGGCGTGGCTGCGCATTCTTCTTAAGTTCTGGCTGCACTGTGGCTCCCAGCTCCATTCGCTTTAATGGAGGCAGGTTTTTTGGTGAATAACTGTAAAGCGTGGGGTTAAAATTTCCCCTCAAAACATAGCCTATGACGGTCTCGGGGTCCAGAAGTGTGAGAGTGCAAAATTTTGGGCTGTAGCTGCGACGTTGCAGATGCCAATCCCGGACATACACACACACACACACACACACACACACATACATATACACATTCATTTTTATATATCATATATATATATATATATATATCATATATATATATACACTCCCTGACAGTTCTGTCGCTTATCCATGTTATGTAAATAAAAGCTTATAACCTGACTTTAAATTCATCCATTGGTTTCATAAACTACTCTTTTGAAAGCTGAAACTCTCCCAAATTTGGTTTAGGTTATGAAAATACAGCCGCTGCAAAGCTGAAATATTGATAATTTCATGAACACAGAATGGTCAGATTTTGCAACATAAAAGTTTTGTCACCCACAGAAAGTAATGTGAAATTCAAACAAATAATTAAGTTTAAAAACAAAGATTTGTTACATAACATTGGTGAATGAAGTTGTGGTGCTATTAGAGCCATAGTTAATATTTTGTGTGACTTCCATGAGCTTGAAGGCCTGCATCCATGCGGTTCAACAATAATTCATACAATTTATTGATGAACTCATCAGGAATAGCAAAGAATGCATTCTTACATGCCTCCCAGAGTTCATCTAGATTCTTTGGTTTTGTCTTCCATGCTTCCTCTTTCATCCTACCCCAAATATGGTCAATGATGTTCATGTCTGGTGACTGGGCTGGCCAGTCCTTGAGCACCTTAATCTTCTTTGCCAGGAGGAACTTTGTTGTAGAGATGGATGTATGAGATAGAGAACCATCCTGCTGCAGATTTTGACCCCTTGTATGATTGGGAATGTAAGAGGTAGCTAATACTTCTTGATATTTTAGGCTATTGATATTGCCTTCCACCTTGCAAATGTTTCACACACTCATATACTGAATGTAACCCCAGACCATGATCTTTCCACCACCAAACTTAACTATTTTCTGGATCCATACAGGCTCCAGTAGGTCTCCTTCATTATTTGCGGTGGCTGTGGTGCAATTCAACTGAAGATTCATCAGAGAAATCCACCTTCTGCCACTTTTCCAGTGTCCATCTGTTTAGCAGGCTGTGGGACTTGGCAAATGCCGTACGGTTTTTAAATTGCCTTTTGTTTATTGCTGGCTTCTGGGCACTGATTCGACCATGGAGGCCATTTCGAGACCGAATCCTACAAACCGTTCTAGTTGACACAGGGACTTGAGATGACCAGGCCTTTTGGAGCTCTGCTACAGTGGAAGAGGGGCTGGCTTTGGATTTTCTAACCAACAAACGTTCCTCCTGAGCAGTTGTCTTGTGGGGTCTGCCGGACCTGGGCTTGTCAAAAAGCATCTACAGTCTCTTCAGATCTTTTTTTAATTCTTTGTACTTGATGCTGAGACACATTAATGGTGCCAGCCACCTCTTCAGTGGATCTGGTCTTCAGCCTCTTGATAATCAAGGCTTTGGTGGCAGGGTGGATTTTTGGCATGTTGTCAGAGGTCAAGTTGAAGTTCAAGTGAAGGTCTGGGGTGCTGGGTTTCTATTTATACACAGCCACTAATTATCCGATCATTTAGTGAGCACAGGTGGGGATGTAAACTAGGATTTGGTGCATTATATGACAAGGTGACAAAACTTTTGTCTTGCCAAAATCTGACCTGTTGTGAATGTTTTCCAGTTTGGAGCTTCCTCTTATGGTCAGTGCTGGCGATACAGTTGATGTGTGGAGTGAAAGCTACACACCTGTGGAGAACTGGAAATCAGCTTCAGATTGGGCTATTTAACTGAGTAGTTTTCTCTGGTTACTTGCCGGTGGTAATTGCTCCTGTGTGTTAAGGACATTCTGTAACCAGCTTTGCACACTTCCAGAACTCCTCTCAGATAAGTGGTCTTTGTATCTCTGCTGTTGTTTTCCACTTTCTTGTTGTTTTTTTTTTTTGCTTTGATACTAATGCTTGATTCCTATTTTGTCTGTGTGGAGTTCTTGGTGGAATGGGATCATTCCCTGCTGGGAGTGTCTGTATACTTAACTCCAGTTCTTCATCTGTACTAGTGTTTCTGGATCCCAGAAACATCTGAGTGCTGGTACACTGGGGGAGAGGTTGTGTGACCTCAGGATTTTTCCATATCAGAAGTGCTGGTATATGTTAAGGGGGCTTTACACGCTACGATATCGTTAATGTTTTATCGTCGGGGTCACGTCATTAGTGACACACATCCGGTGTCAATAATGATATCGCAGCGTGTGACACTTATGTTCGACCTAAAACGATCGCAAAAGCGGACAAAATCGTTTGCCGCGGAGAGGTCGTCCTAAAACAAAAAATAGTTTACCTCTCATTAGCGATGTTGTTCCTCGTTCCTGCGGCAGTAAACATTGCTGTGTGTGACACCGCAGGAGCGAGGAACATCTCCTTACCTGCCTCCACCGCCAATGCGGAAGGAAGGAGGTGGACGGAATGTTTACGTCCCGCTCATTTCCGCCCCTCCGCTTCTATTGGACGCCTGCTGTGTGACGTCGCTGTGACGCCAAACGACCCGTCCCCTTAGAAAGGAGGCGGATCGCCAGCCAGAGCGACGTCGCAGGGCAGTTAAGTCGTGTGATGGGGAGCGCGATTTTGTGCGCGACGGGCAGCGATATGCCCGTGTCGCACAAACGATAGATATCGGTACCGATATCGCTACCGTGTAAAGCCCCCTTTAGGGTTTTTATGGCTGCAGACAGTTGCTCTTTCCTATCCTTTCCTATAAAGATAGTTTGGGCCTCACCTTTGCTGAATCTTTCTTTTCTGGCTTTGTATTGTATTTGTCTATATCGCCGAAGCTTTTACCTGTGAGGGGCTATCTATCTATCTTTGCGGACTACTCTGAGGCAGATTAGCTTTCTTATATTTCTATCTGTGAGATTATTTAGTTCTCCAGCTTTATCGAGGTGTCCAGGTCATCGTAGGCATGCCCCATGGCTACTGTTAGTTGTGTGTCAGGACTAGGTCTGCAGTATGTTAAGTTTCCAGCCACTTTTTTACCTTTTTGGGATTCCGCATTTTTTGATCCTCCTCGGTCCCTGAAGCATAACACTGACCTATCTGTGTTCATTAAATGATCAGTATTTTCAACTTTACAACTTTTCATAACCTAAACCAAATTTGGGAGGGTTTAAGCTTTTAAAAGAGTAATTTATGAAACCAATTGATGAATTTAAAGTCAGGTTATAAGCTTTTATTTATATAACGTAGATAAGAAAATAAGAAAATGGATAAGCGACAGAACTTCTGTCAGGGACTGTATATATATATATATATATATATATATATATATAGTACACAATATACAGTTGTATAAAAATAAATAACTAAAAAAAAGGACGTAGCAATCCGCTGTATTTTTGATTCTCAGTGCACATAAAGCAGACGACTATGGGCTGCCAGCCACCCCCATCTGCCTGACTTTACCTTGGCTGGCAATCAAAATACAGGGAAATCAGTTTTTTAAAAATAAATTAAAAATAATTCAAAAAAATTCATGAGCTCCCGCTGCATTTTCTATTGCTAGCCAAGGGTAATCCAAGCAGCTACTGGCTGCTAACTCCCATTGCTTGCTGTTACCTTCACTGGCAATGGAAAATCCAGGGAAGTCCTTTTTTCTTTTTTCCTTTTTTTTTTTTTTTTTTTTTGACAAAAAACTAAAAAAAAAAAAATTACTTGAGCTTCGCCTTATTTTGGTATGCTAGCCAGGTACAGCAGGCAGATACGTGCTGCCCCAAACCCCCAGCTGCCTATTTGTACCTGGCTGGGAAACAAAAATATGGGGAAGCCCTTTTTTTAATTATTTCATGAATTTCATGAAATAATTTTTAAAAAAAACCAATGTGGGCTTCCCCAATTTTTGTGCCGTGCCAGGTACAACTAGGCAGCTGTGGATTAGAATCTCAGTGCAGGGTGGCCCAAGTTTTCTGGGCTCCCCGCTGCGAATTGCAGTCCGCAGCCACCCCAGAAAATGGCGCTTTCATAGAAGCGCCATCTTCTGGTGCCGTATCCAACTCCTCTAGCGGCCCTGGTGCCGGGTAGCATTCTGGGTAATAAGGGGTTAATACTTTGTTTTACCAGCTGGTATAAAGCCCGATATTCTTAATGTCAGGCCAAGTTTGACCCTGCCATTATGAATCTCCAATAAAGGGTTAAAAAAGACACCACACAGAGAAAAAATACTTTATTAGAAATAAATACACAGACACACTTAGGGACTCCATCTTTATTACTCCCTCTCACCCTTCCACGATCCTGGTATTCTGTCTCCTGTTACCGATCTAGCTCTGCTATATCTCTAAGCACGATGGGAGGAAGAATGCTTCTGCTCCCCATGCTGTCTAATCAATCAAGAGTGAGCACAGACAGTTGTTAAGCAATGACATCACTGCTGCCACCGTTGTCTTAGTAACCTAACAAACAGGTTACTATAGCAATGGTGATCTAAGATTACCTGATTCCCAACGCCGCTATTCACCAGCTGTGGCATTAGTGTGTGGCAAAAAATTACCGCATGTGAGCTGACTCTGTAAAGAGCGCGAACATGCAGGGAGGTAGAGCCGAGCATTTGCCCGAGCATCTCGCCGATACTCAGCGCTCGCCGAGTATACCGTGTACTGAGATGCTCGGTCGAGTACCGGAGAGCATGCTCGCCCATCCCTATCCACTGACAGTACAGAACCTTGCATGATGTCATAGTCATGTGAGCAGTCTGTAGCCAATGAGATAATACAACATTCACACCAGACTGGTCACATGCTTTGATGTCACGGAAGGTCATTTAGTCAGCGGTGGTTATCCGGAGGACACAGCTATGATCGGACTTAGAAGGAGAAGCGGCGGGAGACAGAGTCTTCAGGACGCGTCGCGGGACCTGTAAGTATAATGACAATGTTTTTTATTAACTATACTCCTTATTTTACAGCCCCCCCGCCTCATCCCATAACTGTAAAGTCAAAGATCAGTGGTCGGGAGCAAGATCGTGTTGTCTCGATCCCAATCCCGATCTTTACAAAACGATCGGGCGAGTCTCCCAGATCCTGACCATCGGGAGGATCGCCCATCACATGTCATGACGACTTGATAGATGAACACTCTGTAGGAAGGTCAATCTTTTACAAGCCTAGATATGTCCACTAGGGTCTTCTCTGTTATTATCTTGATAGTTTCGAGCCATGAGGTTGCTGGTCTTCCTCTTCACCTTTTTCCTTCTACTGTATGCTTCTGACCATTGCCTTCTCCAGTGATTGATCTTCGTATGATGTCTCCAAGTCGTACCTTGGTGATCCTTGCTTTGAAGTGAAATATCTGGCTTGATTTGTTCCAAAACTGATTTTTTTTGTTCTTTTTGTCATTCATGGCATTGATAACATCCTTCTCCAACACCATATTTCGAAGGCAATGATTCTTCTGTCTTGTTCCTTTATCATCCAGGTTTCTCTAATTTTGATCTCCAGTGTACTGTATATTTCTAAAGGTGCTATTGACATTCAGTTTTCACCAGATGTTTGTAACAATCAATTCTATCCACAAACACAAAAAAATGAAACCATTGATGTCTATAAATTTTGTGATGTGTAATAATGAGACATGACACAGGTACTCACGCTTACTGAAATTTATTTAATACTTTGTCAAAGTCCTTTATTAGTGATGACAGTTTCATGACGCCTCTTGCATGGAGAAACTAGTCACATGCATTGCTCAGGTGTGATTTTGGACCAATCTTCCACACTAAAGCCTGCTTTACACGTTGCAATTAGTTGTACAATCGCATTTGCGATGTGACACACCCAGGTTGCATACGGGATCTTATGAGATCACACGTAGGTCGTTCATTTGCTGTCACACGAGCGTTAGTTGTCTATGTTAAATTGATCAATTTTGTGTGCGATCCTTTAGATCATGTGTTCTGTGACGTATGCATTGGGCACCCTTTTTTTTTTATTGACTTGCCAAGCGTGTGTAATGTGTAGGGATGCGTTTTTACTATGTCATCTGCCATTCAGCTCTGCTATATGGCCGCTAACAGCAGACACAGACAGCCATGTAGCAGAGCTGAATGGCAGATGACAGCAGACACAGAAAGAGCCGCACTGTCAGAATGAACTCGGGTGAACTTCACCCGACTTCATTGTCATACTGCGCCTCTGTCTGTGTCGCGCCCTGATTAGCGGTCACCTGTGAAGGACTCACCGGTGACCGTTAAACTCCTGAGTAACTGAATTGAGCAGCCCTCTCTCATATACTCACCGATCCCCGATCTCCGGCGCTGCACGGCATTCACACTGCTCCGGCGGCTTTTACTATTTTGAAAAAGCCAGCCGCCCATTAAACAATCTCATATTCCCTGCTTTCCCCGCCCACCGGCGCCTATGATTGGTTACAGTGAGACACGCCCCCACGCTGAGTGACTGGTGTCACACTGCACCCAATCACAGAAGCCGGTGGGCGTGTCTATACTGTGCAGTGAAATAAATAATTAAATAATTAAAAAAAACGGCGTGCGCTCCCCCCAATTTTAATACCAGCCATATAAAGCCATACGGCTGAATGCTGGTATTCTCAGGATGGGGAGCTCCACGTTATGGGGAGCCCCCCAGCCTAACAATATCAGCCAACAGCCGCCCAGAATTGCCGCATACATTATATGCGACAGTTCTGGGACTGTACCCGGCTCTTCCCGATTTGCCCTGGTACGTTGGCAAATCGGGGTAATAAGGAGTTATTGGCAGCCCATAGCTGCCACTAAATCCTAGATTAATCATGTCAGGCGTCTATGAGACACCTTCCATGATTAATCTGTAAGTGACAGTAAATAAACACACACACCCGAAAAAATCCTTTATTAGAAATAAAAAACACAAACATATACCCTGGTTAACCACTTTAATCAGCCCAAAAAAGCCCTCCATGTCCGCGGGAATCCAGGATGATCCACCGTCACTTCCAGCGCTGCTGCATGGAGGTGACCGGAGCTGCAGCAGACACAGCTGCTCCTGTCACCTCCACACAGCAACTGAAGACAGCCGCGCGATCAGCTGAGCTGTTACTGAGGTTACCCGCGGCCACCGCTGGATCCAGTGACAGCGGGTAACCTCAGTGACAGCTCAGACGAACGCGCGGCTATCTTCAGTTGCTGTGTGGAGGTGACAGGAGCGGCTGTGTCTGCTGCAGCTCCAGTCACCTCCATGCAGCAGCTCTGGAAGCGACGGTGGATCATCCTGGATTCCGGCGGACATGGAGGGCTTTTTTGGGCTGATTAAAGTGGTTAACCAGGGTATATGTTTGTGTTTTTTATTTCTAATAAAGGATTTTTTCGTGTGTGTGTGTTTATTTACTGTCACTTACAGATTAATCATGGAAGGTGTCTCATAGACGCCTGACATGATTAATCTAGGATTTAGTGGCAGCTATGGGCTGCCAATAACTCCTTATTACCCCGATTTGCCAACGCACCAGGGCAAATCGGGAAGAGCCGGGTACAGTCCCAGAACTGTCGCATATAATGTATGCGGCAATTCTGGGCGGCTGTTGGCTGATATTGTTAGGGTGGGGGGCTCCCCATAACGTGGAGCTCGCCATCCTGAGAATACCAGCATTCAGCCGTATGGCTTTATATGGCTGGTATTAAAATTGGGGGGGAGCGCACGCCGTTTTTTTAAATTATTAAATTATTTATTTCACTGCACAGTATAGACACGCCCACCGGCTTCTGTGATTGGGTGCAGTGTGACACCAGTCACTCAGCGTGGGAGCGTGTCTCACTGTAACCAATCATAGGCGCCAGTGGGCGGGGAAAGCAGGGAATACGAGATTGTTTAATGGGCGGCCGGCTTTTTCAAAACAGTAAAAGCCGCCGGAGCAGTGTGAATGCCGTGCAGTGCCGCGCCGGAGATCGGGGATCGGTGAGTATGAGAGAGGGGGATAGACTGACATGGATAGAGAGTGAGGGACAGAGATAGTGACCGACTGACAGAGATTAGTGAATGACAGACATTGTGAGGCGCTTCAGAACGCAGCTTTTCAGCTGCGCTCTGAAGCGGACCTTTTTTAAGCTGCGGTGCAGAGCGCACACCTGCGCACATAGCATCAGACACCAAAATTGTATGAGGGATGTCACACGTTACAATTGACTAGGTTCGTGCAACAAAACGCTCAATTCTAGACAAAGATACGATGTGTTTGCGATCAACGGTTTTGCGTTCAATCCTGATCGCACGTAGATGTCACACGCAGATACCTCACAAACGATGCCGGATGTGCGTCACTTACAACTTGACCCCAACGACGGATTGTGAGATATATTGAAGCGTGTGTTGGGGGCTTTACACTCTTCAAATTGATCATGAGGGTTCTGTAGGCTCCTTCTATGAACTTTAAGTTTGGTTCCTTCCATGAATTTTTTTATTCTATTCAGGTCAGGTGATTGGCAGGGCCAATTTAGCACCTATATTTTCTTTCTCTAAAACCAATTGAGAGTTTCCTTGGCTGTGTGTTGGGGATCACTATCTTGCTGAAATGACCACCCTTATATCAACTTCATTATCCTGGTAGATAGCAACAGATTTTTATTAAGAATGTCTTGGTACATTTGTCCATTCATCTTTCCTTCAATTATATAAAAAAAAATGCTAGTGCCGTATGCTGAAAACAGCCCCACACCATGATGTTCCCAACTTCATTGTTGGTATGTTGTTAAAGACCTCCAACAATGGTGTGTTATGGCATCCAAAAAGTTCAACTTGTGTCTTTGGCCGGTTTCACACCTGCGTTCAGCGCAATCCACCGTTATGGAGAATAACGCAGTCTCTTAATGCACTGTGCTATTCTCCATAAACTTGTACGGACGACGACGGTGAGGGGAACTATAAGTCCCTCACCAACCATCTAGATTCCGAGCCTCAGCAGCAACGAGGGGGCCCATAAGGGGATCAAGCCTGGAGCCATCTCACTTAGTCCACGCTGCCGGCAAACGGGCCAAAAAGGAAGAAAAGGCAGTAGCGACTCCCTGGATGAACCCCATGGTACTTCAAGTCAGGAGTTTTCCGAACAGAGAAGTGCAAGGAAGGCGAGGGATTCCTGGTTTCACCTGGTTTATTGCAGTATCACCAGGGTCAGCTCACCTTAACAACATCAGTGAGTAAAAAGCAGTTGAAAGACTTTCTGGACTGAGACTGAGTTATTCTGGGATCTGTTGTCCCACACACCCAAGCCCCAGGGGCCTGCCTCACTCACGGGAGGCCACACCATCCGACTGCAGACTCTATCAGCCCCAGACGCTCGTTAAAACTGCAGTGGCGGTCACCCATATCCCTGACCGCAAACCGTGAGTGGTGTCACGATAATAAAAACTAACCTACCTGTTGCCAAATATACTAGAAGAAGACCCTGTGGCGTCCCTGAAGGTGGAATGATGTCCCTGGGGCTTCACATATGCAGTGATGATGATGAGTGCGGTAGTGCCGGAGGTGTGTGCAGTGATGATGGGGGCTCTCTCTCGGCATAACAGAACCCGTTATTTCACAGGAATTCGTTGCTTTTATATCACACTATTTACAAAGCATACGTCACATGCGTCACACAACGCATTGTGACGGATGCCATTCAACGCAAGTGTGAAACCGGCCTTATTTGACCAGATGATATATTCTACCAGTTGTGGCCGGTTTATGGTGAAATGTGCTCTCCATTTATTGAATGTGGCATCAACAGTGCTCACTGGAACCTTCAGCAGTTTTTAAATTTTTTAACCAATGCCATCAGTATGTTTTGCAACATTAAAGTTGCAAAGGTTTTGAGACAGCTTACTGGTTTAACTCATCATGAGATGTTTCTTGTGTGGCACCTTATTAATGAGACAACCTTTTCATAGGCCATCAGTTAAACTAGCTGATATTATTTTTCACTAGGTGGCAGGATTGCTTTCTAATTACTCATAGATTTCAGCTAATGTCAAGAAGTTCAATGGCTTTTTTCACCTCACTTTCTTCATGTGTTCAATACATTTTTCCTGTTATTTCTCTTTGTTACTGACATATGATGAGATTTTCTTTTCAAGAGCACATTAAATATATATTTAGTTAGAAAATTAGTGACATGATCCATACTTATTTAACTGCATATACTTCATTGTTTAATATAAAGCAAGATTAAAAAGTGGTAAAGGTGTTATAACAAACATGAGAGGAATAAGCATGAGGCATATGAAAATTTAACTCCTTAATGACCTGCCTCCCTTTCTCTTCCCTCCTTCTTTGGTTGCCTCCCCACACATATCAACTGATCTGATCAGCAGACATGTGTCTCTAACAGTTAACTGTTAACTCCTTAGATTGCATAGTCAAACACTAACAGCAGGATTTAAAGGGCTGCGACGGGGATCACGCTGTTCCCCATTGCCATCGGCGGCCCTGTGACATGATCACAGGGTGCCAATGTGTTGTCATGGTAGCATGGGGTCAGCTGATGATCCCTGGTGCTACCATAACTCACTTTCCGTGAGAGGTGATACGGCGCTGCCACTCACAGGAGATGAGCATTTCTCCTCATCAAAGTGATGCTGCAGCATCGTTCTGATCAGAAGACGCGATTGGATAGTGTAGCCATAAAGTACCCTAGGGGACTACTAAAATCAATAAAATATGTAAAGAGAAAAGTTTTAAAAAAATCTGAAAAAAAAATAAAAAACCCTAAAAGTTTAATCACCCCCCTTTTTCCCTACTGACTGAAAATAAAACCAAACATTTTTTTTAAAATTTACATATTTGGTATCGCCGTAATCAGAAATGCCCAATTTAACAAACTAGAGGCGAGACCAAGTGATGAGACAAAAATTCCAGACGCTAAAATTACATTTTTTTTTTATTGCTGCAACATTGCATTAAAATGGAATAACAGGCAATCAAAACATCATATCTACATAAAAATTGTATAATTAAAAAGAGCAGCTCAGGACTCTGAGCCCCAGAACCCAAAAAATGAGAATGCTTTGGGTCTTGGAAAATGGCGACATAAGTGCTATTCTTTCTTTAGTAGAAACTTTAGAAAAAAAATGTCACCACTTACAGTTGATAAAAGTACACGTTTGGTATCTCACTTTTTTTTAACTCATCTCTCCGCATTTGGATTTTTTTTCCTGTTTTTTAGTACATTATATGATAAAATAAATGTTGACATTCAATAGTAAATCTCGTCCAGCAAAAAATAAGTCCTCATATGGCAATATTGGCGGAAAAATAAGTTATGGCTCTCGGAAGAAGGGGAAGAAAAAACGAAAACCGGAAAATCGCCCTGGGGGAGGTGAAGGGGTTAAAGTGCATTAAGAAAAAATTAGAATGACATAAATTAAGTGGACATAGTTTTTTTTAAATCAGATACTTTTTTATCAAAACAGAAGACATACAACAGTATTACAAATCGGCATTCAAAATAAGTTTATCATATCTATTACACCCCCCCTCCCACCCCCTTCCCGCCCACCATGGCAGCAACACTTCCCCCGATCCTACATCCCATTTAGTACACACTTAGAATATCCTCCAACTGTAGTATAGCAACCATCCCAGTCACCCCGATGTGCTGGAGGAACTACTAATAATACAAATAATACAAAACAAACACATCAGAGGTCTCTGACGGCTATCCCCATCCCATACTAGTTTACTGGTCCATCATTCATTCTATCCGCATTGCAGCTAGGGAGTCCATAGCTTCTCAAACATTTTGACATTCCCCCTTCTTTTCTACACTCCCCGCTCCAGCTGAAGAATACATTTCACCTTTTTAATGTACTCTCCCCTGGTCGGGGGTCTTTTTTAATCCAGGACCTGGCGATTAGCTTTCTTGCCGTATACAGCAGCCTAGTAATGGCAATTTTCGTAGTATTTTCCACCCCAAGCTCCTCAACATATCCCAATAGACATATCAATGGTTCCCTGGGAAGGTCACATTCATATGTTCTTCCTATCTTGTGGATAACCTTAGTCCATCGGTAAGGGAGACCTAAATACCCGGTGAATCACGTATAGGTGAGATAGCCTGGCCGGTTCGCTCATGGAAAGTTTAGGGACATACTTCAAGATAGTCTCCCACACCTCTTCCGTTATCGTCCCAACTTCCTCCTCCCATTTAGATTTAGTTTTAAGTGGGTAATCTAAAATAAAGGTATGTAGTATATCTTTATTAGAGATGAGCGAACCGGTCGCGGTTCGGCTCGAGGTCGGTTCGCCGAACGGGTGTCCCGTTCGAGTTCGGTTCGGCGAACGTTCGACGAACCGAACTAGAACCAATAGGCTATAATGGGAGGCAATCACAAACACATAAAAATGCATGATAAATGTACACAAACAGTTAATAAACATTGCCATAACACTTACCGGTCCCCGCGATCCCTCCTGCACTCTGTCTCCTGCCGCTATTCCATGCGATGATCGCTGAATCCTCCCGGTGACCGGCACTGCCAGCAGAGAAGCAGGACCTATCGTGACGTCAAAATAGCCATGTGACCAGTCACGTGGCTATTATCTCATTGGCTACAGACTGGTCACATGACTATGACACGTCATGTAGGACCTGCGAGTTCATCTCTCCGGTACACGGTGCACATTTGTGTATCGCCGTGTACCGGCGATATGCTATAGCACACGGTCGACTCCCCGTTCCGTTAGGGACCGGCTGACACAGCCGGTCATTAACGGAGATCACCGTTGCCATAGCAACGCAGTTAGCGGTGACGACACCGCTAACCGCGGCTCCGGGAGCACCGCCGTCTGTCAGCGTTACCGCTGTTACCGCTAGCAGCACTGATCACTCACGGAGTGAAGGCTGCACGCTGCTTCCCGATTGTAGTGAGGATTGTAGTGAGGATGAGGTGCCCCAGCCCATGATGATGGGCTGGGGCACCTCATCCTCACTACAATCGTCACTACTACTACACTAGTGAGGATTGTAGTGAGGATGAGGTGCCCCAGCCCATGATGGGCTGGGGCACCTCATCCTCACTACAATCGTCACTACTACTACACTAGTGAGGATTGTAGTGAGGATGAGGTGCCCCAGCCCATCAAGTAATGGGCTGGGGCACCTCATCCTCACTACAATCCTCACTACAATCCTGAAGTGCAGTTTCTTCAAATTCATTTAAAGGCACTTGGAACGCTGAAATTGCTGCTTATAATTTAAGCCTCTATTAAAAACCTCTTATCAGCGCTGGTTTATTGGGGATTTATTGGGCTGACAGGGGGTAATAAAGATGGAGTCTCTAATGTGTCTGTGTATTTATTTCTATTAAAGTATTTTTTCTCTGTTTGGTGTCTTTTTTTTAACCCTTTATTGGAGATTCTTAATGGCCGGGTCAAACGTGCCTGACATTAAGAATCTCTGGCTTAATACTGGCTAGTAAAACAAAGCCAGTATTAACTCATGATTACCCAACAAGCCACCCGGCTCCAGGGCTGTTGGAAGAGTTGGATACAGCGCCAGATGATGGCGCTTCTATGAGAGCGCCATTTTCTGGGATGGCTGCGGACTGAAATTCACAGCAGAGGCGCCCAGAAACCTCGGGCTAACCTGTGCTGCGGATTCCAATCCCCAGCTGCCTAGTTGTACCCGGCTGGACACAAAAATGGGGCGAAGCCCACATCATTTGTTTTTTAATTATTTCATGAAATAAGTGAAATAATTAATAAAAAAATGGGCTTCCCTATATTTTTGGTTCCCAGCCGGGTACAAATAGGCAATTGGGGGTTGGAGGCAGCCCGTGGCTGCATGCTGTACCTGGCTAGCATACAAAAATATGGCGAAGCCCACGTCATTTTTTTGGTGGGCAAAAAACTTCTGCATACAGTCCTGGATGGAGTATGCTGAGCCTTGTAGTTCTGCAGCTGCTGTCTGCTCTTCTCCATACAGACACACAGCAGCTGCAGAACTGCAAGGCTCAGCATACTCAGCATACTCCATCCAGGACTGTATGCAGAAGTTTTTTGCTGAAAAAATTATGTGGGCTTTGCCATATTTTTGTATGCTAGCCAGGTACAGCAGGCAGGTACGGCTGCCCCCAACTCCCAGTTGCCTATTTGTACCTGGCTGGGAACCAAAAATAAAGGGAAGCCCTTTTTTTATTATTTCATGAATTTCATGAAATAATTAGAAAACAAATGACGTAGGCTTCGCTCCATTTTTGTGTCCAGCCAGGTACATCTAGGCAGCTGGGGATTGGAATACGCAGCACAGGTTGGCCTGAGCTTTCTGGGCCCCACTGCTGCGAATTGCAGTCTGCAGTCGCCTCAGAAAATGGCACTTTCATAGAAGCGCCATCTTCTGGCGCTGTATCCAACTCTTCCAGCACCTGCCTGCTATACCTGGCTAGCATACAAAAATATGGTGAAGCTCACGTCCTTTTTTTGTAGTTTTTTGGCCAAAAAATTAAAAAATGCTTCCCTGGATTTTCCATTGCCAGTGAAGGTAACACCAAGCAGTGGTGGTTAGCAGCCAGTAGCTGCTTGGATTACCCTTAGCTAGCAATACAAAAAATGCAGCGGGAGCCCATATATATTTTTTTTAATTATTTATTTAAATAACTAAAAACAAAATGGGCTTCCCTGTATTTTGATTGCTGGACATCACAGTGCTGTAAAAATAAATCTTTAAAAAAAATGACATAGCGCTCCGCGGTATTTTTGATTCTCAGCGCAGATAAAGCAGACAGCTATGGGTTGCCACCCCCATCTGCCTGTCGTTACCTTGGTTGGCAATCAAAATACAGGGAAGCCCATTAATTTTTTTCTATTTAAAAAATAGTTAAAAAAAAATGACGTTGGGTCCCCCCATTTTTGATAGCCAGCTAGGGTAAAGCAGACGTCTGTAGCCTGAAAACCACAGCTGGCAGCTTTACCGTGGTTGGGGATCCAATGTGGAGGTCCCCCAGGCTCTTTTTTTATAATTATTTTATAAATATTAATAATTACACAAAAAAAGTAGGGTCCCCTCCAAATTGGATCACCAGCCAAGGTAAAGCAGACAGCTGTGGTCTGGTATTCTCAGGGTGGGAAGGTCCATAGTTATTGGGCCTTCACAGCCTAAAAATAGCAGGCCGCAGGCACCCCAGATGTGGCGCATCCACTAGATGCGCCAATCCTGGCGCTTCACCCCAGCTCATCCCGTGCCCTGGTGCAGTGGCAAACGGGGTAATAAATCGGGTTGATACTAGCTGTAAAGTCACCTGAGATCAAGCCCAGCAGTTTGTGATGTCATGGCGTCTATTAGATACCCAACATCATAAACTGTCAGTACTAACAAAAACAAAAAATCGACAAAAGAAATTTATTTGAAAAAACAGTCCCCAAAACATTTCCTCTTTCACCAATTTATTGTAAGAAAAAAAATAAAGGGGTCCCACGACGACTCTGGACCATCTAGAATATGGGGGGGATACACTCAGTCAACGTATCCCCCATTTTCTAGGAGTGCGGACCCTTCATGTGAGGAGTGTGGGTGCAATGAATCTGCACTCACTCTCCCCGGGTCCACAGCAGCAGAGTCCATGTCGTAATGGTTGCTACCAAAGCTGCAATGCCCTGCTCATGAGGTAAGGGCATGCCTAATCAGGAGAACTACTGTAGAGGAAGCTCTGCTCACTGGTATATAGGTGCTCAGAGGTAATAATAGATAAAATTAGTGAGTAACCTCGGCACTCTAAATCTCCCAGACTAAGTCAGTAAGTCACAACGGATAGTAATGCAAAATCACTCTTTATTGGTCCGTATTAAGAAAAAAAAAATTTTCATAAGCATATATGTTTTTGTCCAAAACAAGTTACAAATGACGTTTCGGCCTCAGCCTTCGTCAGATTGGACTTATCTGCATGTAATCCTGAAAAATTACAATAATCAGTATCACATAAGAGTGAGAGAACAATAGCATAAACTCGAACAATGTAGAGGTACAATTGGGATGCAGCAAAAAAATTGCAACACAGCAAGAAATGAAACACATGATACAAATGTCATAATACAGTACAAGGACAATATAGTAATGACAAATATGGGGTCAGAGTAGGCTTAGACAGCTCTGGTACGAAAGAGATGTCAATCATAAAGTAACATGTGCAGTAGGTGTAGAGCTACACTATGCATGGCAGAGCTAATGGGTAGACCGATCATAGAAAAAGAACGGAGAAAAAGTGGAGAAAAAATGGAGAAAAAGTGGAGAAAAAGTGGAGAAAAAGTGGAGAAAAAAATGGAGAAAAAGTGGAGAAAAAAGTGGAGAAAAAATGGAGAAAAAGTGGAGAAAAAGTGGAGAAAAAGTGGAGAAAAAGTGGAGAAAAAAATGGAGAAAAAGTGGAGAAAAAGTGGAGAAAAAGTGGAGAAAAAATGTAGAAAAAGTGGAGAAAAAATGTAGAAAAAGTGGAGAAAAAATGGAAAAAAAGTGGAGAAAAAGTGGAGAAAAAGTGGAGAAAAAGTGGAGAAAAAATGGAGAAAAAGTGTTGAAAAAGTGTAGAAAAAGTGGAGAAAAAATGGAGAAAAAGTGGAGAAAAAATGTAGAAAAAATGTAGAAAAAGTGGAGAAAAAGTGGAGAAAAAATGGAGAAACAGTGGAGAAAAAAATGGAGAAAAAGTGGAGAAAAAGTGGAGAAAAAATGGAGAAAAATGGAGAAAAAGTGGAGAAAAAGTGGAGAAAAAGTGGAGAAAAAGTGGAGAAAAAATGGAGAAAAAGTGGAGAAAAAATGTAGAAAAAGTGGAGAAAAAGTGGAGAAAAAGTGGAGAAAAAGTGGAGAAAAAAGTGGAGAAAAAGTGGAGAAAAAGTGGAGAAAAAATGGAGAAAAAGTGGAGAAAAAGTGTAGAAAAAGTGTAGAAAAAGTGGAGAAAAAGTGGAGAAAAAGTGGAGAAAAAGTGGAGAAGAAGTGTTTGTTCATGCCAGATGGGAGATAAATAATTTTTTACCAGCGCTGTCATTTACTGTAACGTGATCATCGGTGTACGGTGTATACCTGTGATCACGTGAGCGGGGACCGGAAAAACCGTCCTGAATCATGATCTCCAGGGTCTCAGCTAGCCCTGAAACCCCGGAGATTTTCTGACGCTGGGGGCGTTATTCACTTATTTCTGCCTGCTGTTTATAAACGGCAGATCAGAATAAGGCTACATTAACACAACCGATCCATTTTTGTGGTCTGCAAAAAACAGTCCGTTTTTTTTCACGAGTGCATCCGTGTGTCATCCGTTTTCGTTCCGTAGACGGTCCGTATGTCATCTGTTTGTCATCCGTGTGCCTTCCGTTTTTTTTGTGTACTGCAAAAAAACTGAATGAGGGTAAATGCATAAATTTACCCAGGATCCATAGCTTCATCCTACATGAGGCGGTCACATGTTCACTCCAGTGCCATTTTCTACTGCTTTTCACAGCGTAGAGCGCTCTGGTGATTTTCTTGTGCTTGTGCCCTTCATATCAGTCTTTTCTGTCATTACAATGGCAGAAAGACACATAATGTCCCACTCTCCTGCATTTTGTAATTTTGCACCCTTTGGTGCCTTTCATGTGGCACTAAGGGGTGCTTAGCTTTGTATTTAGCCAAAAAAATGAAAAAAAAAAATGACGTAGGTTTCCCCCTATTTTTGTAGCCAGCTAGGGTAAAGCAGACGGCTGCAGCCTTCAGACCACAGCTGGCAACCTCACCTTGGCTGGTAATCCAAAACTGAGGGCACCCCACGCTGTTATTTTCAATTAAATAATTAAAAAAAAAAAACACGTAGGGGTCCCCCCAAAATTGGATCACCAGCCAAGGTAAAGCAGACAGCTGGGGTCTGATATTCTCAGACTAAGGAGGTCCATGGTTATTGGACTCTCCCCAGCCTACAAATAGCAGGCCGAAGCCGCCCCAGAAGTGGCGCATCCATTAGATGCGCCAATCCTGGTGCTTCGCCCCAGCTCATCCCGCGCCCTGGTGCGGTGGCAAACGGGGTAATATATGGGGTTAATACCAGATGTGTAATGTCACCTGGCATCAAGCCCTGGGGTTGGTGAGGTCAGGCGTCTATCAGATACCCGACATCACCAACCCAGTCAGTAATAAAAATAAAATAGACGACAAACACATTTTTATTTGAAAAAACACTCCCCAAAACATTCCCTCTTTAACCAATTTATTAGAAAGAAAAACAAATCCAGGTCTGGTGTAATCCAAGGGGTTGCCATGACGATCCACACTGTCCCAGTCAATGAAGAGCAGGATGTTCCCCATTGGCTGGGAGAGCAGTGCAGTGACCTGAGCTAACATCAATGGGTCAGCCCAGGTCACTGCAGGGGATGACAAGTGCTGCTGTCAGCGAGGTACATTACCTGCGCTGATCTCCAGCACACTGACAGCCCCTGTCACTGAGTTCAATGACCGGCGCCTTCACACCAAGTATCGCGAGAGGCCCGTGACGTCACCGCTAGTCAGTCTCGGGTCGGAAGCGAGAGAAGGTGATGTGACAAGCGGCGACCATAGAGGACAGTGACAGCGCTGAGGTCGGGATGGCGGGACTTCATCACCGCAGGTAAGCCGAGCGGGACCGTGTGTGTGTGTGTGTGTGTGTGTGTGTGTGTGTGTGTGTATGTATGTATGTGTACATGCCGCGGGCAGGACGGGGAGGAGCGAGTTGAGCGGGGAAGTGTGAGCTTCCTGCACGTAACTAGGATAAACATCGGGTTACTAACCAAAGCGCTTTGCTTGGATACCCGATGTTTATCTTGGTTACCAGCTTCTGGCAGGCTGCCAGCGATGGCTCCTGCACACTGTAGCTGTAAAAAGCCCTGCTTTTTGCTGCTAGAACCGTTCTCGAACGTATCTAGAACTATCGAGCTTTTGCAAAAAGCTCGAGTTCTAGTTCGATCTCGAACAGCCCCCAAAATCACTCGAGCCTAGAACTGGAGAACCTCGAACCTAGAACCGCGCTCAACTCTAATCTTTATACGTGCCAGAAATGATCCCTTTAGTGCTTCCTCCCCCCTTAAACACATACTCCAGTACCAGGTCAGTCTGTGTGTCCACACTTTTTTTAGCCGCTTGTCCTGCAATCGCATGTTTTAATTGACTTTAGTGGAGCCAGCCAGACGCCGGCAACTGAAACTCACTCTGTAACTGTGGGAATGATTTCAAAATTCCTCCATCCAATATCTGGTGCATGTATATTGCCCCCTTATTTCACCATTCCTCAATATTCCCCATTTTCTGAATTCTGGAGATTACTGTTATCCCAGATAGGTGTAAACTTGGTTAACCGGCTCACCCCTCTCACCCTTTTTAGCCTCTCCCAGGTCTTATTTATAAGTGCCATTGTAGGAGATGTTCCACCCAGGAGCCCCACCGCACCATCCTTTTGTCCCATTACCAATGGACTTCTACCCACTATGTATTCCAGCACTTCTTTAATGCCCCCATCTTTCTCTCGATCAGACCATTACCTGAGGTGTTGACATTGCGCTGCCAGATAATACAATTCCGGATTTGGGATTGCTAGACCTCCCTCATCTTTCGGCCTCTGTAAAGTCTCCAATCGCACCCTAGGCTGCTTTTTACCCCACACCAGGTCTCTAAATAGCGAGTTTATGCCTTTAAATCTCTTCTTTGAAATACAAACAGGGGCATTGTGCAGTATGTATAGGAGTTTCGGCATTACTACCATCTTTAATAAATTAACCCTTCCAACAACTGACAAATGTAGCTTGTTCCAGGCATCCACTTTGGCTCTCAGTTTTTTAAGAAGCGGCCATAAGTTCACCTATATGTAATTTTTCTACATGCAGAGATATCTGGATACCTAGATATTTAAATTCTTCACACTCTTCAATTTGTTAGCCCCAGTATCATTATACGTCCAGGTTACTTCCCCATCCACTTTAAAGAGGCTCGATTTAGACCAATTAATGGTCAGTCCCGAAACTTCTCAGAATTTCTCAATTATCTGCATGGCATGATCCAATGAGGCTGACGGGTCCCCCAAGAAAAGTAATAAGTCATCAGCAAAAAGAGCTATTTTCTCCTCTAAATGTTCATATCTAAATCCCTGGATCTCCTTCAATTCCCTAATGGCCACCGCCAGAGGCTCTATTGCAATAGCAAATAGGAGCGGTGATAGTGGGCAGCCCTGCCTCGTTCCCCGGTGCAACTCAAACGCTGAGGAAGTCATACCATTGACTCTAACTTTAGCAGTAGGCCTATTATACAACAGCTGCACCCACTTTACAAACCGTGGGCCAAAACCCATATGTTGCAACACTTTCCACAGATACCCCCACTCAACACTATCGAACGCTTTCTGAGCATCTAGCGAAGCGATCACCCTCCGGCCAGGGTTGTCAGGCGGCAACTGTAGATTAAGGTATAATCTCCTGATATTAGCAGCTGTCGACCTATTGGCCATGAACCCTGATTGGTCCATATGCATTAGGTTAGATATAACTCCAGTCAGCCTGTTTGACAACACTTTAGCCAGAAGCTTCACATCCGCTGTTAATATCGAGGTTGGTCTATATGAGTCTGGAAGCCTCGGATTTTTATCCTCCTTAGGAATTACTACTATTAATGGTTCGCTCATAGATTCAGGCAATACACCTTCCCCCTCCGCCACCTCAAAGACTTTCAATAGTTTAGGTAATAGGATTTCTTCTAACTGTTTATAAATTTCAACTGGTAGCCCATCTGTTTCCGGCGCCTTGCCATTACTCATGCCATGCAGAGCATCAATAGTAATAGGTGACTCCAATTTATCTCTATCCGCCACAGACAACACAGGAAGCTCAGCTCTTTCAAGAAATGAGTCCACCTCTTCCATCCGCACCTCACCGCTGGAAGAATATAGTGTGCGATAGAAATCTTTAAAGACCCCAAGAACTTCTTCAACCTCAGTGACCTGTGCCCCCCCACCGTGTCCATACCATGCACAAATGAACTACTCCTTTGAGCTGCAGCTATGACCGAGAATAGATGACCAACTTTTTCTCCCTCTTCATAAAAATGCAATTTTTGGAATGCCTGCTTCCTTACCGCCTTTTCCAACAGCATCTTATTAACCTGTTCATGCGACTGCCTAAGATTTTGCTTCGCGTCCGTAGTATTTCTCCGAATTGCTTCCAGCTCTGCCTTATCTAAGGCATCCAGGCTATTTTTCTCATCCTGCCTCGTCTGTGTTTTCCGTCTACAGATATCTCTGAACAGGAGCCCCCTGAGGTATGCCTTCATCGCATCCCACACCATCAGGGGACCAGTGCTACCCTCATTGTGGTTAAAGAATTACCTGAGATCCCATTCTATATCCCCCATATTAATATGATGAATCCATGCTGGATGAAGCTTCCACTCTCCCCTCCTTCCCCTTTTCAGGATCCCCCGTCGCATGAACACTAAAATCGGGCTATGATCCGAAATCACTCTTGTCAGATATTGCACTTCGCCTATCATTGCATCCATCAGATCACTAGCTAGAGCCATGTCAATGCGGGACAGAGTGTTATGTGAAGCCGAATAACAAGAGAAGCAGGATACCCTCCCATTCCTCACTCGCCAGGCATCCACCATTCCAAGTTCCCCAATAAATGTGCCAAACAAAGTCATAAAACTATCCTGAATACCTGGAGGTCTACGACTCCTATCCCAGTACAGGTCTATCACATTATTGAAGTCCCCCACCAGTAAAAAAGGGATTACTCCCCCCTTCTCAGAGAACTCCCTTATCTCCCTTAGTTTGGTGCACATATATGGAGGTGGTATATATATTGCAGCTATACACATGAGTCTGCCAAATATTTTACACTTGACGGCCACACACTGTCCCTCTTTATCCACATACACTTCTATTTCTTGATATTGCACAGTTATGGATCAGCAGTGATACACCCCTTGCATAGTTGGAAAAGGGGGAATGATAGGCCTTCTGCACCCATCTCCTATTTAAAACATGTGTTGTCTCCTTTGTTAGATGCATTTCTAGTAGACATATTACTGACGGATTCTGGTCTTGGATATATTTAATTATTGCCGTCCTTCTGGACCTATCTGATAACCCTCTAATATTCCAACTCAACAAAATTCTATCCCCCATGATCCCACCCAGTAAAACCATCAAATATTGTAGTACCTCTCCATGCTACCTTTGCCCTACCTCTTTCCCCCCTCCCCCCCTGCTCCCCTCCACCCCTGCTCCCTGTCACCTCCTGTTCTTGAGTACTCCCATGAAGCATGGGGTTTTCCAAACCTGGTCCATAATCCCTTGGTAAATTCCTCCCCACCTGCCCCGTAAGTGGACATAGTTAATGTGAATGAGAGTACTGAAATATAAACTATTAATAATGAAATTACCTATAATATCATAAATAAAGTTCATATAAGGTGCAAAATAAATATACAATGTAAAAAAATAAGTGAATTAACTAGTGATGGATGAATAGTGACTATTCGTGTTCGGATTATTCATAACGAATCCCAAAGTACTATTCTAGTATTCGTCATGAATGACAAGCCTAATGCAAGTCAAATTGGAATCTGAGCATTTTTCTTGTCATGACGAATACGGGAAAACTACTCAGTATTCGGTAACCATCATCTGCACACGAATAGTTAGTATTCGTCCATCTCTAAAATTAACAAATGAAGAATAGTCTTGTAGAATAATATGAACAACAGTGAAAATAGATGCATGCCCATGTTAGCTTTTTCCTACTGGAATGATGTCTGTCCCAACATGTATTTTGGCAGAGAGCCTCCATCTGTCATATCCTCAAATTATAAGACTAAGCTGCGCTGAAATGGGTGACGGAGCAGGCATCATCCCTGCACAAAACAATTCACATGGATAGATATTTTTTAATTGTAATTCATGTCACTCCAAGAGCACAGTGTTGGGATGTGCTGCTGAAGGCTAGGGAAAAAGAGAATTCTGCAGATACAAGGTGTGAACTTGAAATCTCTTTATGGCAACTGTACAACATGGAGACAAAGAGGATGAGAACAAATCTAATCAAAGAAGACAACACTTGTAAGGTTCAGGATATAAATATTTATTTTGATAGTGAGTCTAATCAGTACTGTAGTTTTTGCATGTATAGCTGGTAACAACAAATACTCACATCACATTATCATTGGCATTGTCATTTGTTGTTTCATGAGATACAAGTTTATATCATGGGACTGACCTGACATTGCAACTGATCACTGTGCTAAGTTTGGTGCTTATGTACTGATGCTGGTTCTGGTGATCTATTCATGTAATGATGGTGGTACTGGTTCTGTATTTATGGTAGTACCTTTTTTCCATTTTCTTTGCAGTCCTTGGGATTAGTTCAGTATGGCAGTATGGTACTTGGATCATAAAAAGTTGTGCATCCCTTATTCTTAATTTGTTAATGTGCCTATTTCTTACATTGTTTATTTCTTAGGTGCTCTCTGTGAACTTACTGTAAGGGATATTATTTCATTATAATTAGTTTTATGCTTTTTATTCTTGTTCATATTGGTTGTATCCAGTTATTTTATGTTTTTAAAATATTTTTTAAATTCACTTCATATTATCATATTTCTCTTGTTCTGTCTCTTACTGCTGGTTTTTAACCTTGATTTTTGCTAAACAAAAAAGTATATATTTTTTCATACTTGCTAATACTGTGTGGTTGTATAGCTGGTTGTTCTTTGTAAATTGTTTTTTTCTGGTTTGACCATTTATTTTGTGCATATTATATACCACAATACTTGGTCACTACAACAGAGGTCCCATAATCAAGTCAAAATTATCCAGCTGCTCTTCTGAGTGTTAAAATATTTTTGCTTGTTTGATTGTTTTGTAAATCTGCAATATGGTGGCAGCAACATGGTCTTTTTATTTAATGGTAATTTCTAAGCTCTTTATCATGGTGACCAAGGTATATTAACCCCTTTTCCACCGGCAATATTCCTTTATTCATTTTGTTTTTTTCCTCCTCTTTTTCCAAGAGCCATAACTTTTTATTTCTCTGTCAATATAGCAATATGAGGACTTGTTTTTTGCTGGACAAGTTGTACTTTTGAAAGACACCATTCACTCTGGAAAATGGGAAAAAAAATCCAAGTTTGTTGAAATTTATAAAAGGTTCAATTGCACAATTGTTTTTTGTTTTTTTTATTTACTATGTTCACTATATGGCAAAACTGACATTGCAGTATGATTACACAGGTCAGTACGGTTCATAGATAGATAATTGTAAAACTATACGTATTTGCTAAGAGTACTTTCACACTTGCGTTGTTTGGCAGCCGTCCGTTAACGGATGTGCGCTGTTTCCCATTGACTTGTATTGATGAGGCATTGCAATAGATGGCCTTGCGTTGTATCCGCCGCATGTAGCGTTTTTCTGCGCTTCCTAGAGCATCAAAAAACGCAATGTGCTGGATTCCGTCGGCGTCCATCATTTTTATAATGGAAGCCTATGGTGGCGGAATCCGTCGGAATCCGTCATTTGACGGATCCCTGTGATGAATTCGTCTTTACACAACTGCGCATTCTTAGTTGAGTAAATAAATTGCTGAAAAAAAAGCTACAACAGATTCCATTGTTTTGCAGGATCTGTCGCATCAGTTGTGCCACTATATGCAACGCATCCGTTACATCCGTCACACAATGCAATGCAATGGATGTCGCACAACACAAGTGTGAAACGAGCCTAACTGGTGAAAAAAATTCAGACGTTTAAAAAAAAAAAAAATCCGCTTTTATCGCGATTTTCCAAGACGCATAGCATTCTCATTTTTCAGGATCTGAGGCTCAGTGACAATCACAGCATGTATTCTCCTGTTAATGGCAGCAGAGTTGGTTATCATTTGATAAAGGAAAAATAAAAAAAGTAAGAATGAAGTAAGCACTTCATACTTACCGAGGCTTCGGAGCGGCTGTAGCTGCTCCCGTGGCTGCCCATTCACTTCCAAGTCGAAAGCTTATGTGTGATTTACGTCTGACCTGCAGGGGTGTTTTGGGGTTAATAAAGTGGTAAAAAAGGGTGTTTTATTGAGTTTTATTTTAATTAAAGGAATTTTTTAATGTTTGTGTTTATTTACTTTGACTTACAGATAAGTAATGGGGGGTCTCATAGACCTTCCCCATTACTAATATTGGGCTTAGTGGCAGCTGTGAGCTGTTATTTACCCTTTATTAGCCCGATTGCCACCACACCACGGCAATCAAGAAGAGTCGGGTAAAGTGCTGGGATTGTCACATCTAATGTATGCGACACTTCTGGACAGCTGCAGGCTGCTATTTTTAGGCAGGGGGGGAGCCCAATAAGCTTTGGCCTCCACAGCCTGAGAATACCAGCCTCCACCCGTCGTGGTTTATGTTAGCTTAGTATCAAAATTGGGGTGACTGCCTGTCGGTTTTTGAAATTATTTATTTAATTTTTTTTTTTTTTTTTAAAAAAAGCCGCATGCGGTTCCTCTTATTTTGATACATAGCCAAGATTAATGCATGGCTGGGGGCTGTAGCCTGTAGTCGTATGCTTTATCTCTGCTGGTTATCATAATATGGGGATACGCCATGCCAGTTTCTATTTATTTATTTTTACTGTATGATAGACCAGCAGACAGCACCCGTGATTGGAAATGTCAGACACGCTGTCACTTAGGGTGGGGGTTGCATCTGACTGCAGCCAATCACAGACGTCAGTGGGAGGGGAAAGCAGTGCATATAAAACAAAAGCTAATGTGTGGCCCCAGAAGTATATGGGCAGCCTGGAAGCAGTGTACAGCCGCAATGGAGCCTCAGTAAGTACAGTGTGCTTGTTCCTACACCCTATCCCTTCTACCAACATTTTTAATTGCCAGATTCTGGTCCCCAAAGACTTATATGGGGACCAGCATCCAGCCTGGATTTAAAAACCAGATAACAGAGACCCACTGATCCTGTTTAACTGCAAGTCTGCCTATCACTAATGACAACCTATTAGAGCCCCATGACCGTGTCATGGGGCTGCCATTGGCAGCGGGGAATGATGCGATCCCCACTGGAGTGTTTTAGATCTTGCTGTCATAGTTTGACAGTTTGAGCTAAGGGGTTTACAGGCACGGGTGCATCTCAGATCTACCCTTGCCTGTTAGCTGTACATGATCAGATAGATCAGCAGTAGAAATGAACCACCACCTTAGTGTTTGAGTTCGGTTTGGTTAATCGAACATGGGGTGTGTTCGTCAAATGTTCGTCGAACGTTCGTTGAATGTTCGTCGAATGTTCATCGAACACTTTCGAACACCTTCGAACACCATTGAAAACAATGGCAGGCAAACACAAACACATACAAACATGCACAAACACGAATGCACACACACATATTATGCTCACCTTACCTTCCGTTCCGTCGCCAGCCTCCTGGGACTTGCAGTTCGCTGATACAAGATGTGTATCGTGTAAGCATCGCGACCGATGCCGGATCTTCCGCTGCCAGAGCGCTGATGTCAAAGGCAGGAGCCGCTTGCCTCTGATTGGCCAGCGCGCTGCCTTTGAGTAGCTTCTGACAGAGGAAGTTCCTCCCTTGTCGCAATCGTTACCCGATACACATCCTGTAGCGGCGAACTACGTGTATTGGATAACCATCGCGACGAGGGAGGAACTTCCTTTGTCAGACGCTACTCAAAGGCAGCGCGCTGGCCAATCAGAGGCAAGCGGCTCCTGTCTTTGACATCAGCGCTCTGGCAGCAGATGTTCTGGCATCGGTCGCGATGGTTACCCGATACACATCTTGTACCGGCGAACTGCAAATCTCAGGAAGCCGGCGATGGAACGGAAGGTAAGGTGAGCATAATATGTGTGTGTGCGTGTATGTTTGTGTATGTTTGTGTGTGTTTGTGTGTCTTTGTGTGTCTTTGTGGATGTGTGGAATGGCACAATAGGGGACCAGGATGGGACATTTAACAAGTTGTTGAAGGAATTGTCTGCATTGCAATGATTTCCTATGGGAAATCTTGCTTTCCTAAACGTGTAACTTGGTTAACAAGCACAGTCCCAGAACGAATTGTTCTCGTTAACCAAGGTTCCACTGTATTAACATTGAATGACAGTATTACTGTGAAAAGCCAGTTACGCTTTTGGTGATCGAACCGTTATCAAACATAACCTCGAACTGTCGAACTTGAAGCTAATTGTTCGCGTTCGTCGAACGACTCGAACATTGCCTAAAACAGGTCGAATTTGAGATTGGCAAACAGTTCGATTCAAACACCGCTCATCTCTAATCAGCAGATATGTGTTCTGATTAATGCCACACATGCCCGTATTAAAGGGACATATATGACCTAGCACGTAGATACATCCTAAGTCGTTAAGAGGTTAATACAGAGCTGCTGCCTTAAAGAGCACTAAATAAATAGGCACATGTCGGTGGAACTTTATGCTGGATTTAATAAAAAAATATCTGCTCACTAAGGTCAAGAGGGCAGAAATAAAATAAGTGCAAAAATAGCCTCTTTTGAAATGACAGGATTACAAGTCATAGGATTAGTTTTTTCAAGCTATTGTATTGCATGCAAATGATCCCTTTACTTTTGAAACATGTAGACATTCTTAAACTCCAATTGGCTTTTTATTTCTTTTATTTTGGTTTCAAAGCGAGTGAGAATTGCACTTAAAAATGTTATGCTGGTAAAATCTAAAGGGGGATTAAATTTCCTAGACCTTTGCCCTTTGAGGCTTGCTATAAATTGAACAGTGTGCTTTGCTACCTATAAAAACAGGTGGTTAGAGGCTCGTTGGATTCAAACTTGAAATCTGTTATCTTTATTACACTCTCATTTTTTACTTCTTACCAGGAAAGTTTATTTATATATATATTTTTTTTAATTAAGGACATGATTGCAGCTTGTAAGAATGTTACCATGAGGTATTCAGTGCCTTTTTTGGCTTCTAAATATTTGCACTTGTGAGTATATTCATAGTTCCAGCAGGAATGTAACACTAAATAGTTTGTTATGGTGTTGCAGAGAGAATTCTACATTCGTTTTCTGATTCTGAGTTGAAATATTTTACATTTTCTGGGGTACAGGAACATTTCAATATTCTGTCAACTCATCTTGTTCTCTTATTGCTAGCTATCTGTGCCAAATGTAGCTTGTGAAATATGAAGGAATGTGGACAAAATCGGTTTAACAAACTAATAGCTGGGGACACCAAAAACACACTTTGTCAGATGTTTGTACTAAACTGAGGAAGGTTACGTGGGTTGCCAACAGAACTTTTTTGTCCTGCCCGTGACCTAAAATTTAAGTTGTCAATGATTTTTTTATAAGCTGTCCAGAAAAAATAAACAGTCAAGGTGCTGCTCTGGAGGAGGCCCATAATAAGTGTGCACTTAGACTCTTTAGGACCTGGAAATAAATCTTTAATGATTCAAAATTGCCACAAAGCGTTATTGAGAGTTGGAGTCATGTTCATCCATTGCTGCCTAATAGAATGTCCTAGAACTGTCCAAAATGTCCAGAACATAAGATGGATCTAGTTCATAACTAGAGTTGAGCGCGGATCGTGGTTCTCCAGTTCGCGGTTCGAGTGATTTTGGGGGCTGTTCTAGATCGAACTAGAAATCGAGCTTCTTGCTAAAGCTCGATAGTTCTAGTTACATTCCAGAACGGTTCTAGCAGCAAAAAGCCAAGCTAATTCCTAGCTGGCTTTCTGCTGTAATAGTGTAAGTCACTCTGTGACTCACACTATTATGAAATTTCAGCGTATAGTGTGCGGGAACAGTGCATTCAGATCACTGCTGCTGGAATAATGGCGATCGCCATTTTTTTTTCCTTTCCTTGTCTTCCTTCCCTAAGCGCGCGCGTGTAGTGGGTCGGGCCAGCATGTCAGCCAATCCCAGACACACACACAGCTAAGTGGACTTTTAGCCAGAGAAGCAATGGCATGTGTGATAGGATGTCCATGTCACATGTCCCTGCATTATAAAAACGGATATCTGCCCGTCCGGACGCCATTATCTGCCTTCTGCGTGTGGGTGTCAGTCACCGCTGGCGTAGCTCCTGTCTCCGATACTGCTGTGTACGCTCTACACACAGCGCTATACAGAATAGGGATAGAAGTTTCTATTAGCCCTTGTAATGGCTAATAACAGCAAACTCAGAGCCATAGGTGACAGTCAGGTCCGTGGAAACAGATTTTAACAGCTACAGAGGATAACAGCGTCTGTGTAGCTAAGCTCAGGGACTTCATCGCTGCATTTCCCCAGTAGGAGGGATAGAAAGTGAGGCTTCCTTTCCTGTACACTGACCCACAACCCTGCCACTGTACCCTCCTGCCCTTTACACACTCAAACTCATTGTTACTAAGCCATTATACTAGCAAACACTGAGGAAGCTTAGTAGCATCCTAAAAGTGGCTGTTGGACTTCCATTATTGTCCCACTGGTGCAAAGCTATTTCCAGCACCACTGCATTGCACACTCAAACTCATTGTTACTAAGCCATTATACTGGCAAACACTGAGTAAACGTAGTGGCATCCTAAAAGTGGCTGTTGGACTTCCATTATTGTCCCACTGGTGCAAAGCTATTTCCAGCACCACTGCATTGCACACTCAAACTCATTGTTACTAAGCCATTATACTGGCAAACACTGAGTAAACGTAGTGGCATCCTAAAAGTGGCTGTTGGACTTCCATTATTGTCCCACTGGTGCAAAGCTATTTGCAGCACCACTACATTGCACACTTAAACTCATTGTTACTAAGCCATTATACTAGCAAACACTGAGGAAACTTAGTGGCATCCTAAAAGTGGCTGTTGGGCTTCTATTATTGTCCCACTGGTGCAAACCTATTTGCAGCACCACTGCATTGCACACTCAAACTCATTGTTACTAAGCCATTACACTAGCAAACACTGAGTAAACTTAGTGGCATCCTAAAAGTGGCTGTTGGACTTCCATTATTGTCCCACTGGTGCAAAGCTATTTGCAGCACCACTGCATTGCACACTCAAACTCATTGTTACTAAGCCATTATACTAGCAAACACTGAGTAAACTTAGTGGCATCCTAAAAGTGGCAGTTGGACTTCCATTAGTGTCCCACTAGTGCAAATCTATTTGCAGCACCTCTGCATTGCACACTCAAACTCATTGTTACTAAGCCATTATACTAGCAAACACTGAGTAAACTTAGTGGCATCCTAAAAGTGGCTGTTGGACTTCCATTACTGTCCCACTGGTGCAAAGCTATTTGCAGCACCACTGCATTGCACACTCAAAGTCATTGTTACTAAGCCATTATACTAGCAAACACTGAATAAACTTAGTGGCATCCTAAAAGTGGCTGTTGAACTTCCATTAGTGTCCCACTAGTGCAAATCTATTTGCAGCACCTCTGCATTGCACACTCAAACTCATTGTTACTAAGCCATTCTAATAGCAAACTATGCTGCCAGTTTAAGGGCCGTAGTTGCATTGTCAGGGATAGGTATTGTTGTTTATTCTGCTGTTAATAAAGATAGACCACCGCTGCAATCTACACCACCTCTCAATTTTTACTACCACATTTTAAGTGCACAATCTTGTCGCAAACAAAATGAGTGGCAAAATGACAGATGCTGGTGGAAAGGGGAAGAGGCGTGGTGGAAAAGGAAAAAAAGGGTTTGTCCGTGGGGAAGGTGGCAAAGCTCCATTAACATCTGCTGAAGATAGACCATCTTCCAGCAAAAGTAAGATGTCTACTACTTACCGTGGACAATCCGATGTGCTCCCTTTTTTACGGACACGAACAACTGGAACAAAGGTAGATGATGGCCAAAAAAAGAAAATGCTTGAATGGATCTCAAGTGGTCCAACAAGTGCCCTCTCCGCCACCTCAAATACCGCATCCAAAAAACACCAGTCCTCTGAGCTGTCATCCCAATCACACTTGCTTTGTCCCAGATCTGAAGTCTCCATCCGCCCTGCACAGTATGGTGGAACTGAGATGGCTGAGTCTGCAGAGCTGTTCAGTCACACTATAGCCTGGGAATCAGAGGTCTGCTCCCAAGCTACAGTGAGTACAGACCAGGAAATGGACTGCAGTGATGCCCAGAACCTTTGTGACTCTGATTCAGGCCGTGAGGACCAAGTTTCTGAGCATAATGTTGACCCTTATTCACAAACTGTAACACCTGTTGTTATAGACAATGAGGAACATACTGATGACGATGAGATGCAGATACCAGATTGGGATGACAACTTAAATATTCGGTCAGGGCAAGAAGAGGCTCGGTCTGAGGGTGAGGGGAGTGCAAACACAACAATTGATGAGGAAGTTCTAGATCCCACCTACTGTCAACCCACAGTCAGGCACTCAAGGAGGTCAACAGAGGTGGTGGAGGAGGATGCAACTGACGACGAAGTTACCTTGCGCCTTCCTGGACAAAGTCGGAGTACTGGTAGCACGTCTACAACTGCATCCTCAGCCGCCACTCTGCCTCTGAGCACTAGTCGGGGTAGATCAGCAGGTCGCATGCCCTCTAAGCCTTGCCTAGCCTGGGCCTTTTTTGACATAGCAAAAGATCGCCCAAATTATGTGATCTGTAAAATTTGTCGTGATTCTGTTAGTAGAGGGCAAAACCTCAGCAGTTTGACAACTTCTTCCATGAATCGTCACATGAATAAATATCATATGTCCCAGTGGGAAGCTCACCCTGCTGCAATGCGGCCTAGCGGAGTGAACCATCCACCGCCTGCCCCTTCCAGTGCATCCGCGTGCTCTTCATCTTCTAGGACTGTGGGGACAGCTGTCACACCTGGTTATCCACGCACAACTTCCACCACTGTAACCGCAACAGGCAGTTTGCTTGGTAGGTCGTCAGTTGGTTAGGAAGGGGAAACAAGTGCGTGTGTACAGCTCTCTCAGACATCGATAGCACCAGCGTTGGATGAAGGCAACATCATGTCTACGCCTGCACTTTCCTCACAAACCTGCATTTTTCCAGGGACACCCTATTCAACACCGTCTACACACAGCAGCCAGATCTCTGTCCCTCAGATGTGGACAAATAAAAGGCCATTTCCTGCGACCCATGACAAAGCTAAGAGGTTGACTTTATCCCTCTATAAGCTCTTTGCTAGCAAAATGCTGCCTTTCCGCCTGGTGGACACACAGGATTTTAGAGAACTTATGTCTGTCGCTGTGCCCCAGTACCAGATGCCCAGTCGCCACTACTTCTCTAAGAAAGGTGTGCCTGCGCTACACCAGCATGTCGCACACAACATCACCGCTTCCTTGAGAAACTCTGTGTGTGAACGGGTGCATTTCACCACCGATACTTGGACCAGTAAGCATGGACAGGGACGTTACATGTCGCTGACAGGGCACTGGGTAACTATGGTGATAGATGGTGAAGAGTCTGCTGCACAAGTCTTGGCGTCCCCACGTGTCAATCCTCTGTCTGTCCAAGTTCCGCCACTGCTTGTGCCTCCTCCACCTCATCTGGGTCCTCCACCTCCGCCCCAAGCCTGCCTGGCTAGGCCACCAGCGTTCTAACTGCGCAGAAGGAATCACGCACCCCTCATTACTACGCTGGCAGCAGAGCGCAACGGCATCAGGCGGTCTTTAGCTTGAAATGTCTTGGAAATAAGAGTCACACAGCGGCTGAGTTGTGGGTAGCTCTGGAGACTGAGTTTAATAAATGGTTGTTTCCACTCAACCTGCAGCCTGGTAAGGCAGTGTGCGACAATGCTGCAAACCTGGGTGTGGCACTTCACCTGGGCAAGGTGACACATGTACCTTGCATGGCTCACGTGTTGAACCTTGTTGTCCAGCAATTTTTAACACACTATCCCGGCCTAGATGGCCTTCTGAACAAGGCACGAAAACTGTCTCCTCACTTCCGCCGTTCAACCACAGCTGCTGAGCATCTTGCATCGCTCCAGAAGTCTTTCGGCCTGCCGGTTCATCGCCTGAAATGCGATGTGCCGACACGCTGGAATTCAACTCTCCACATGTTACAGCGACTGTGGCAGCACCGTCGAGCCCTGGTGCAATACGTCATGACGTATAGCCTGGGCCAACAAGATGCAGAGGTGGGGCAGATCACCCTGATGGAGTGGTCTCAGATCAAGGACCTATGCACCCTTCTGCACAGTTTCGACATGGCGACGAATATGTTTAGCGCTGACAATGGTATTATCAGCATGACAATTCCACTCATTTACATGCTGGAGCACACGCTAAACACTATTCGGTGTCAGGAGGTGGGACAACAGGAAGGGGAGGAACTACAGGAGGATTCATATGCGCAAGAGATAACAACATCACCAAGGTCCAGACGTTCATCATCACCAACGCAGCAGGCATGGGACCATGGGGGACAGGGATCAATAAGAGCGCATGGTAGTAGGCGAAATGTTGAGGAAGGTGCAGGAGAACATGAAGAAATGGAGGACGAACTGTCCATGGACATGGAAGACTCAGCAGATGAGGGAGACCTTGGTCAAATTTCAGTTGAAAGAGGTTGGGGGGAGATGTCAGAGGAAGAAAGAACGGTTAGCACCTCTATGCCACAAACACAGCGTGGACTTGGTCTGCATGGCTGCGCAAGACACATGAGCGCCTTTTTGCTGCACAACCTCCAACATGACCCTTGTATTGTCAAAATTAGAAGTGATGATGACTACTGGCTTGCCACACTATTAGATCCCCGGTACAAGTCCAAATTTTGTGACATAATTCCAGCCATAGAAAGGGACGCACGTATGCAGGAGTATCAGCAAAAGCTGTTACTCGATCTTAGCTCGGCTTTTCCACCAAACAACCGTGCAGGTGCAGGGAGTGAATCTCCAAGTTGTAACTTGACAAACATGGGACGGTCTCGTCATCTTCAACAGTCTACCCGTACCAGCAGCATCATATCTGGTGCTGGTAACAGCAATTTTATTGAATCTTTTCATATTTTTTTTTAGACCGTCCTTTGCAAGGCCACCAAAGACGACAAGTCTGACACATAGTCAACGGCTGGAGAGGATGATATAGGAGTATCTCCAAATGAACATCGATGCCATGACTTTGCAAATGGAGCCTTGCTCATTTTGGGCTTCAAATCTTGAAAAATGGCCAGAGCTCTCCACTTACGCCTTGGAGATCTTGTCATGTCCAGCTGCCAGCTTTGTCTCTGAACATGTCTTCAATGCTGCTGGGTGTGTGCTGACAGATAAGCGCACGCGTCTCTCCAGTGACAATGTGGACAGACTAACGTTCATCAAAATGAACAAGTCATGGATCCACAAGGAATTTACTACCCCTGTGTCATCCTGGGTAGAGTAAATGCTTGTGGATTTTTAATGTTCTTGATGCAAATCTAGCTGTGAAGTGTACAACTGGGGCACAAGTGCTGCCACTGAAGGGGTGAGTGTCTGTGTGTCCCAATTTTTGGAAAAAAAAAGGCAGACTCCGCTTGGAGTAACCCTTGCTTGCTGTGTTTTTTAAAAGGAGCCAAGATGAACAAGTCATGGTTCAGCAAAGACTTTGCTACCTACCGCGGTGTCATTCTGGGGACAGTTAAGTATGGCGTATTTTTGAATGTGCTTGATGCAAATCTACCTGTGAAGTGTACAACTGGGGCACAAGTGCTGCCACTGAAGGGGTGGGTGTGTGTGTGACCCAATTTTTGGAAAAAAGGGAGACTCCGCTTGGAGTTACCTTGCGGTGTTTTACATGATTTTAGAAGGGCATGCCATGCCTATATCTGTGTCTCATCCTCTTTTCCTTGTAACGCTGTTTTGTTTTCGCATGAGAATTTGTTCTTGTCACTTTCCCATGTGTTTGTGTTGTGTTGTGAGTTGTTTGTCACCTTTTGGACACCTTTGAGGGTTTTTTCTAGGTGTTTTTATGTGTTTGTGATTGCCTCCCATTGTTTCCTATGCAGGATGAAAAAAAGTCCAGCGCAGTCCTCAAGTTGCAATTAAAAAAAATGTTTTCTTTTATTTGCTAAATCCGTTAAAATAAGTGGTGTACAAAGCGGTCAGCTAGAAGAGTATAGGGGACATAGAGAGGAACCCCACAGAACTACGCGTTTCGACACATAGTCTTAATCATGTTCTGAAAAGGAAAGAGTGTCGGTTTCCTATAAGGTGTAACGCACACCCACCTTAATTACATGCACATGTCGACATTTGGAAGTCTATCCCATTAGATGTTCACATTAGTAAGTGCATGGAATGCGGTTTTGTTAATTTTGATGTCTTCCATACCATCATAGACTTGAACAAATTTGCCAGAAATATAACATTAAAGCGACACTTTTTTTAGGATACGGAAAAAATCCAACAGAATATTGTACTAACTAATATACCTTATACTGTGAATGACTATCCATTGTTCCAAGAACAAAAAGCCATCATGGACCTCCGCCTACTCCAGTCGGACTAGAATCAGGAGTTTTACTCTGAGGATATTAGATCAAAAATTCAGCTGTCTAACCACACATATTATCCAGTTCAATCACGACCAATGATAATGGACACTTTTCAAGAACTGATAGTACAAGAATTAACGGAGCTGAGCAGGACACCCTCCCCCCACAGAGATAATCTCACAAAAGGTGAGAGAACTGCACTGTCTGAATTAACCCATAATACCAACATAGTGATCAGACAGGCAGATAAAGGGGGGGCGATTGTCCTGCTCGACTCTGGCCTATATAGGAAATTAACTCTTTTTGATCTACAGGATCCAGATACCTATATGGAACTACAAAATGACCCTTCTGATCATTATAATAATCTTATGTTAAAAATCTTAGAAGAGGGTGTCTGTATGGGAGCCATCGATAGTAAAACAAAAGACAATTTGTTTGTGTCATTCCCTGTGGTACCAATTTATCATTCATTATCAAAAATACATAAAAACATTTTTTCTCCGGCATAGGGTCTTTGGGGGAAAAACTAGGAGGTTGGGTGAATCAATTTTTGCAACCATTGGTTTAGAACATCCCAGGTTTTATCAAAGACACGAAGGAGATTGTCAAAGCATTAGATAAATTTCACTGGCAAAAAAAACTATCGATGGCTCTCATGCGATGTGGTTTCATTGTATCCTTCAATACCCCACAATATAGCACTAAGATCCTTATCACAACACCTGGATAGATTCAGCACCTATGAAACTGAACTCAAAGATTTTATTTTGATGGCTGTACAGTTTCTCTTACAACACAATTATTTTACCTTTGATGGACAGTACTATTTACAATGTAGGGGCGTCAGCATGGGGGCTCGATTCTCCCCCTCGCTGGCTAATATTGTCATGGCGAGGTGGGAGGAACAGTTTCTATATGGTGATGCCAACCCATTCAGCAGCAGCATCCTCTGGTATGGCAAATACCTGGATGACATGCTGCTGATTTGGGTTGGTCCACCAGAAGAAATCACGGACTTTTCATATTACATCAACTCAAATGAGTTTAATTTAAAATTTACAACAGAAACACATACATCTAAAATTAATTTTTTTGGATGTAACTTTGTCTGTGAGCAACACCAACCATTTGATAGTGACCCCATACAGGAAACCTACAGCATGTAACTCCATACTGACAGCCAACTCATGTCACACTTTTCATACAAAACTAAATATACCTGTTGGAGAATTGATCCGTGTAAAGAAAAACTGTACAGACCATAATGACTACTTGATAGAAGAGAAAAAAGTTTGTGACAGACTGGCAAGCAGAGGGTATAAAGATTGGATGTTGAGCAGGGCAAGGAACATTGTAGCAGATATGAATAGAAATGACTTGTTATTTAAAGACAAAAATAAAAATAATGAAAATAAACATTTTAACAATATCACTTTTGTAACAAACTATAGTAATCAGTTCCCCTTGATCACCAATATTATAAGAAAATATCTACCCATTCTTAATGAAGATCCTAAATTGAAAAATATAATAAAAAATGGAGTAGGATATATAGTAAAAAAGGCTCCTACACTAGGTAACCTTTTGTCCCCCAGCCTTTTTTCTAGTACAGAAAATAAAATATCACAAAGCAATAATTGGTTGAATCTAAAAGGGTTTTACAAATGTGTAGCCAAAAAATGCAAAGCCTGTGGTTATGTTCAGAAAAGTCTCACATTCAAATCAATAAAAAACTGTAAAGAATATACTATCAATCAATTTATCAATTGTAACACGAATCATGTCGTATACCTTATTGTATGTGATATCTGCAACCTCCAATATACAGGTTGTACAGTAGGACCATTGAAAACTAGAATAAGACGCCACTTACTTGATGCGATTAATCCACAAGCCGTCTCAGTGTCAGCGGCTTCTCGTCACTTTCAGACAGTGCATGGAGGAGATCTTCATTCTTTTAAATTTTCTGGTATTGAGAAGGTTTTCAGACCTATCCGGGGTGGGGATCATAGGAGGAAACTCCTCAATAGGGAAACCTATTGGATCCTCACCCTGGAGACTAGAATTCCATATGGCATGAACTATCGTCAAGATCTCATTTTACACTATTAATGTTGCTTTGAGGAGAGAAAAATACAATTTTTATTCTCTCTTTCTTATGACTTAGTTTTAATCACTTTGTTCTTATATCAAATTATATGACAGATTCGTGATATGAAAGATATAAACATGATAAATACAAATTTTGATACATTGAAAAACAGTAATAGATGACTAACGTGCGATTTTTTTTTTTTTTTCCCCAAACAAATACACAGACATATATACCACAATATAAACCTCTTAGAACTTACAGAGCAACACAATGGAACATACAAAAAACAAAAAACTATTGAAAAAACAATTGAATAACACAAAAAATAACACATATAAATGGAATATATTGAAACTCTTATTATTGTGGAGTCTATAATGTATGTTAGGATATTATACACTTATGTTCAACTGGGAAAGAATAAAACTCTATATACAATGAATGTGCGGTAAAATAGTATATATAAAAAAATAATAAATATATGAGAAAATAAAAAAACAAAACAATAATAAATAAAAAAACAAGAATAAAAAGATAACAATAAAACAAATGAGATAATACTACTATATTATATTGACATTTGACTACTAAAAGAAATCTATTTATATAGACAAATTTCTGTCACAATTTATATTATAGCCGCCCATATAGTTTTGCGAGGTTCTATTCAGATGTGTATATTTGTGGAACAAAATTTTTTTTTTTTTTGCAAAGTGCTTCTATGGTCCTATCTATTTGACAGATATAACTTGGATTCGATACAATGAATATGGTAAAACTAGATTCTAATATCCATAAATTAAAATAAATATAAGAAATAGATGATAGGTCGGTTTTTACGGGGTTTTTTTTTTTTTTGTGCTCCTTGCCCTGCTCAATAGGTCCATCACGGATAATAAATACATAATACTGTGCAACTTATAACATGTATGATAAAGGATAATTATTTACTAAACGTAATCATTTACTGATTAATATTTTGTATGTGGATTGGGATCAGACTGGCAGTTGCAGATAATATATATTTATGAATAATATATTAATTTGCAAATTACTCATATAAAATAGATCCTTTTAAATGTATAAATCTAATCTATATTGTATGCACCTGCCAGCTGCAGAAATATTTATCTGTACAAGATACATTTTAACAGCATTTTTTTATTTCATTCCATCACTCCCTTTATTTCATATATGCTGTTTTCCTTTCTTCTTTCTCTTGCCCTTTATTTTCCTTTCTCTTCCCCTTTTTCCATTTTTCAATATTTCTGCCTTTTATTTAACTATATTTTTTCTGAAAACCGCATTCCATGCACTTACTAATGTGAACATCTAATGTGATAAACTTCCAAATGTCGACATGTGCATGTAATTAAGGTGGGTGCGTGTTACACCTTATAGGAAACCGACACTCTTTCCTTTTCAGAACATGATTAAGACTATGTGTCGAAACGCGTAGTTCTGTGGGGTTCCTCTCTATGTCCCCTATACTCTTCTGGCTGACCGCTTTGTACACCACTTATTTTTAATGGATTTATCAAATAAAAGAAAAACATTTTTTTAATTGCAACTTGAGGACTGCGCTGGACTTTTTTTCATCCTGAATGTGAGACTGGCAGCCTAGCCTTCCGTGCGCGGATCCACATATATAGCGGATTACAGCAACTCGGTGAACTGATTTTCTCATTTATTTTCATTGTTTCCTATGCGGTTCGAGTGGTTCGCCGAACCGAACTCAATCAAGGCCTCCGTTCGGCGAACCGAACTCGAGCCGAACCACGGCCGGTTCGCTCATCTCTATTCATAACATCTGGTCATGTTCTATCACTAGAAAAAAACAGGGAGTAGGTGGGCTGTCTCTCCCGCTCTCTCTCTCTCTTCATCTCCATGTGTATTATCCGAGAAATAACAAGCTTTCCAAAATTGAGATTCAAGTGAATTTATTCCCCACAAATCAAATTTTTGAGAGAAAATTCAACAAAGTTGAACAATTCTAATTTGAAAAGTTCCACCCATCTCTAGTCATTATACTCACGTAGAGTTAATAGAGGACCCACATTCTTTGGCTCTTATCCCATATCTTTGGAAAGTATTAATACAAGGCACCATTACTTATTTACACTAATATTATAGTATATCAGTTTTTAACCCCTTCCCTCCGCAGCCAACATTTGCTTTTGTAATTTAATTTTACCTCTCATTTTTAAATAGCCTTAACTTTTATATTTTTGCACAGACAATGCTATGTGATGGCTTGTTTGAGTTTTATTTTTATGGAGTTAAAATGTAAACTTGCATTACCCAGGTCAGTACAATTAAGGAAATACCAAACATGTATATATTTTTTTGTACTTAATAAATTCTAAATTTTGTAAAACAAAAAGATGGTATGTGCTGCCTTTTTCTGAGAACCCTAACTGTTTTATATTACCATAAATAATTCTGTTTAGGGGCTTGTTTTCTGTGTGATAAGCTTGTGTTTTTATTTGTACAATTTTGGGGTGCATACTATGTTTTGATCACATCTTATTGCATTTTTTTGTGTTCTAATTTTCTGATTTTTTTTTTGTTGTCATGGCTGGTCATCCTATCACAATTTATATTTTGCTATTATATCAGACTTTACTACAAGCAATACTACCAAATATTTCCTGTATATTCAACTTTGATGTGGCTGTGGCCATAAATCAGCTGAGATAAGCTTAGGAAAGACAGATAAAAATTTAATACTCACACTGTCATAGAAGGCTTCCTGATGAACTCTCAGTTAGGCCCCTTTCAGACATTTCTGTTTCAGGTTTGTGTGACATCCATTTTTAACACGGATTCCACAAGTACCCATGTTATTTTATGATGTTACTCACATGTCCTTGTTTTCACACGCTCCATGGGAGCCCACACGTACACACGGAGACATGTCAATTTTTTCTCCGACAGCATGAGTGTCAAACAGATTGCACACTATTGTGATCCGTGTGACATTAGTGTGACACATAACGGAGAAAACATGTATCTTTGAAATAAATTATTTTCTATACTCACCTGTCTCCAGCCCTGTTGTCATCAGTACTGCTGTCACTTGCTTCCGACCCCCACTCATTATGATCATTGCATATTCACTGCACCATGGACCTGGAAGCAGCGGCATCACCGGAGACCTTAGCATCGGGGACATGAGCGCCGGGGACAGGTGAGTATCCGGCAGGGTGTGTGCAGTGATGTCAGGAGGTCATCAGAGTATTCATTGAATTTGGATGACCTCCTGGCAACACCCGCTCTACTGCGGGTGTCACAGCAATGACTTCACGAGTTTAAGAGAGGTCATTGTGAACTCCAATGAACCCATGATGTTACAGCCGCAACACCCGCTGTAGCGCAAGTATAGCTAGGGTCTCAACAGGAGGTCATCTGAGTTTATTGGACACTCCGATGAACCCTTGCCATCACTGCCGTACCCACACACACAATGCTGAGGGTGCCCCTGCGGTAACTTGGGCTGACCTTATGAGGTGTTTGCCTGCAGAGGCTGCTCTCACAATCAATGGGGAATGTTTGGTTCTCCATGGAATGTGACAGCAGTATGGGATCGACGTGGGCCCCCCCAATTGGATTATGGCAAACCAGGATTAAGGCCGGGACCACTAGTGTGATCCTCGCATGACACTCGGCTCACGCTGGCAGTACAGCAAAGCCGAGTGTCATGTGAGTATCTCTGCGACTGAGGTCCAACTGTGCGAGCGGACCTCAGCAGCGGGAGGCAGTCCGGCTCTGCGGAGGGGCGGGCCAGCGCTGGGAAGGGAGGGATTTCTCTCCCTCTCTCCTCCGTTATTACGATTCTTGCTCTGCACTCGCGGTACACCGGTGTACCGCGAGTGCAGTGCGATTTTTTTCTCGCCCCATACACTTGAATGGATGCGTGAGAAAGAGTCTCGCATTACAATCGCATGCTGCAATTGTTTTCTCGGTCCGATTAGGGCTGAGAAAATAATCGCTCATGTGCGCTGACACACAGGCTAAAATTGGTCCGAGTGGAATGCGATGTTTTATCGCACTCCACTTGCACCGTTTTTCTCGCCGTGTGGCTTAGGCCTAAGGCTTTGACAGGGAAATAAATTTGAAAAGATGGTGTCTCTTGTCTTATTTATTAAATAACTTTTTCTTTTTATGTCTTTGCAGGTTTGCTTTTGGGAACGTCATGGGATCTCACAATGAATTACAGTAGATCTTTTGTATTTAAAAAATAAAAATAAAAACAAATAGATTGGTGAACAAGGGCTGGAGTTGGGGGGGGTTTGTTCAAATGAACATTTTTATTCTCATTTCAACTACTGGATTAGTGATGGGGGTGTCTGCTATATACCTCCCATTACTAATACCAGGGTTGGAGCTTGTATCAATCCCATAAATATTACCACAAATATTACCCCATTTGCCACGGCACCAGGGCAATGGAAAGAGCCAGGATCAGCGCCAGAACTGGCAAATCTAAAGGATGTGCCACTTCTGGGGCGGGCGCGAGCTGCCATTGTTAGGCTGGAAAGGGCCAAATAACCATGGCCCTTCCAACCCTAATAATATGAGCTGACAGTTGTCTACTGTACCCTGACTGGTTTTAGTAATATGGAGGGGACCCCACATCATTTTTTTTTAAATCAGAAAATAGCTAAGGGTTACAGCCCGCAGCTTCTGCTGTTCCTAAAAATAAAAATGCTGTAAAACAGCTGGCTTAACTAGCTATCTCCATATCTATATCGTTATTCTATCTGTTCTTTCTTTCTGTCTATTTTTTATATTCTTTCTTATTTTCTTTCTTTACAGCTCTCTATCTATTTTATCTATTATCTATCTATTTTATCTATTATCTATCTTTCTTTCTATATCTATCTATAATTTTTCTGTTTTTGCACATCTTTTACACATTAAAAAACATTTATTTCAGTATCATGTGTTTTTTACTGGTACCAGTTACACATATGCAAACAGGGACATCACACTGACGTTACACGTATGACACACAGATATCACATATGTGTGGCATGTACCTGTTTAAATATGGACGTCTGAAAGGGGCTTTGCATTGTTCACCATCAAGCAATAAACGTGCTATAAAAGGCAAAAAGGCAAAAAGGGCAATATTTCTAATGAAAATCAATTTACATTTTTTTTAGCCTTAGTTACATAGACCTTAAAGGAATTTGTCAGTAAAATCCCTCTCCCACACTAGTCACTTGCCAAACCACAAACTTGCCCATGCATGTCTTTGAAATATATATGAATCATTGATTTTATATCTTCTATCTACTGTTGCATTCCTCAGTAATTAGTAGTTTAATAGTTTAATGATTATGCAGATAAGGCATTGTAAAATGATTAAAATTAATACATCTAGTTATCAAATATTTCATAGTAAGACATATACGTTCATAGTTCTGTTTATGTTGGAGGGCATAGGTTATTAATAAAGTTTATAAGGGTAAATATGCCCATATTGAATATACTTGAGTGCTGTGCATGGAGGGATATATTTAAATCCTTCCCGAAGCTTTCCGAAGTTTCCAGAAGGTTACATAATATGGAACTATATTCAACTGTGTTACACTAGAATGCCCTATATGGTTTGAACAGCTGGTATATAATGCACGATGGAGGGGGCTACTGTTCGCTCTCCACACTGCCTGCTGTGAGAAGACTCCAGTGCTGCAAGATATGACACGCTGAGATGACATCCCCTGCATTGCCGTTCAGGAGCCAAAGAGAGATGGGTAAAGACTTCCCATTGTTCAGTATGGACTAAATGAACTCTTTTTACATAAGCTATCAAAGTATATTATTTTTTTCCTTTCTGTAACTGAACCCTGGCAACCATTTTTAAATAGATAAAATACATTTATTTTTTACATTTTTGAGGTCTTTTCATTCATGCGCCTTTACGTATTTGAAGGAAAATATATTTAAGAGTATATTTTTTAACATTTTGGCGAGTCAGCTATTCGTGATTTTTTTTACATTTTTTTGTTGTTCCTTCACTTTGCATAAGGGGGGTCGAAGTTATCAAAGTCATAAGTATTTTAAGTATCTCCTGCAAAGGATCAGGAATCGACAATTTATAAAAATCACGCAGAACCTAGGAAATACGTATAAGTCAAGTAGCATGAATGTTTTTTTTTTTTTAAATGAACTTTAAAGACTTTATAAAGCCACAGAAGTTAACTTTTGACGTATTTTTGAGCAAGAAAGATAGAGTCAGTCCATAAGAAGTATTGGACGGGTTGAACAAGGTGAATCAAGTCTTAGAGGATCATCCATCAGATCATCTGATCATTTCAGGTAAGAAAATGGATTTTATCTCTTCATATGTTAAACAAAGTAAACTTCAGTTCACTTATCCAGATATTTCTAATGTAGAAGAGATTTGGTTACGCTTTTATGAGGAGTGTGAACTTGAGAATTCACGTATAGAATGTGCAAGGTCTTTTAATAGAGAGAAACAGAAAATCAGAAATGTCTGTCATTTAGTCTATGATTTTCACAAGTTAATCGTAGAAAAGTGTAAAAATGGTGGAAATAGACAACCTGAATTGTCAGGAGAGTTAGTGACAGAGAAATCCAAAGACTGCTTAGACCCTGGAATGTCAGTCAGTGATATTGTGAATTCTGACTGTAATGTTGTAAATGATCAGTCAGATGATTTAGACTGTAATTCAAATCAGAATTTTGATAATGGCGGTAGACATGTGCTACGTAATCAAGGTCATTTTCAGCATACTGGGAAAGAAGCAGGAAATGACGTAGAGAAGCCAGAAGGGGGAGGAGCCAGAATGGGACACAGGCAGAAAGCCGTCAGAGAAGGACACGTGGAGAGAGAAAATGGCGACGATCAGTTTCTAAAAATAGAACAGGCTAAGTTAGGGATTACACTTAGAAAAAATTTATTGGACATATGCAAATTAATTCCCGCATATAATCCTAAAATACATGTTTGCAGGAATTCAGAGATATTTGAAAGTTCCATCGAGAAGTTAAGTTTAACCAATAGTGAGACGAATCAGTTATTCCGTATGTGGTTACCTCAGCATTTCTTTAGACAATTGGCTTTGAAAAAGTTTTCTGACAATGAGACATTTGATTGTTCAAATGATAACGATATCATAAGGCTGAAAAATCTCATATTCTGTACAAGGAATGAATCTGATCCAAACTATGAGATGTTGAAGGAATTACAAATTGAACAAAATGAGAGTACGTTCTCATTTATGTCCGTTTTTGAACGTTTGTATAGGGCGGTTATTCCAAATGTCGGATTGGATGGAATGATACGTTTATTCATCAAGAAATTTAATTTCCTTGACAATGCCGCCTGTGCAGTGGCATTAAATAAAAAGTCCCTATTCGAATGTACGACATTTATCGATTTTGTTAGAAATCGCCAAAGTCAATCAAAACAGAAATTAATTAATTCTGAAAAACCAACACAAAAAAGGGAGAGTTTCCGTGAAAAACCAACAGTGTCTCCCAGATCCAAATATTTTTGTGACAAGATGTATGAAATTCGCAGGAACCTTCATGTGAATTATAAGTCATACACCCCCCCTCTTTCCTTGTCACCTTCAATGAAAGAGAAAATTGTCACAAAATCTGATACCGATTATCTCAGACAAGCGATTTTTAAAAGCCCTGAAAGACAGAAACAGGTGTCTTGTGTAGATTCTCTCCCCTGGTCACTAGTGAAAGAAAAAAGGTCGTCCAGAGAATTTGACAGCCAGCGACAGCTGGGTGGTTTTTCAGAGAAAGATATTTTTTCTCGTTTAAGGACAAAAATTGAGTTACAAAATAATTTCAATTCCAATTTTCTGGAAATTACTGTAATAAACCGAATCTTTCAAAAATTGAGGTTTGGTTTTTAGCTGGATAAAAGGGGATTTCTGGATAAATTAATTTTGCTGTTTGATAATCATAATTTTTCATATACAGTGAATATATATATATATTAAAGGTAGTGATAGTAAATCAAGGTCATATTTTCATTTAGTCAAATGATAGTTTAATGTTATAAATTAATAATTTGATCTCTGTATATGAATAATAATATTTAAAATAAAATAATAAGAGAAAGTAACGGATTTTAAGTGTTTCATTTTTATCATAAATATGATAATAATTTTATTCTTTTATTTCCCTCAGAATTTATCAGTAAAACAGATTGATGAAGTATTAACTTTTTATTTTTACATATGTTCTTGTCCTCAATCAGGTAACATATATTTTCTTGTGTAAGGTTAATTCGCGAAAGCATGATTGGATAATAATTATTATTTTCTCAGGTACCAATGGTCAGAGAAGTATACTTGAACGTTTTTTTTTTATGAATATATATATCTCCTTTAGAGTTATTAGAAATGTAATCTGAGCTTTGGAAGTGTAGTAAAACTGCTTGCTGTTTTGGAATGGTGTTCCTTGCACGTAACCAGAGCATGACTTGGTACTAAAGCTAAAAATAAATGTTTGTTCCATGGTCATATGTACAGTGTGTAATACATTGGAATTTGTTTTTTTGAGAAGTACTTCAAATTAGTAACATAATCTTTGAAATGCGCATAGAATAATTGGGAATACAGGGATTTGTGTCCGTCAATGTTTTTATGTGAAAGTAGATGTTACAGTCTTGTGTGCATAGATGTGTCTATGAATGATTGATTGTTTGAGCAGCTGCAAATGCTAAAGTCAGAGTACTTGGATCCAGAAAAAAAAAAAAAAAAAAAAAAAAAAAAGGGGAATTTTTGTTTTAACTTAGAAGTTATAAGATATATATGTATATTATCTAGAATAAATAAGTTATAGTACATAAGTATTAATAATGAAGGAAGTTATACAAGATATATATTTTAAATTCTTAGACATATGTCTTTAGTATAGAGATATTAGGATTTTTTTTTTTATTATTAAGGGTTTATTCTGAAGAGTTACATTCTAGAATAAGGTTATAACGTTTTGATTTTCTTATATCTTTTTGTGTTAGTCACTTCTTTTACTGATACACAGATTGGTAATCATTTTTTCTTTTCAAATATGGAAGTGATATTTATAATATGGTCTTGAAGATATACCACACAAATTTTAATTTAATTTAATCTAAACATATTAATTTTTATAATATCATATTTCATGATATTGAAAGGGGGAGGTTTGGTCTCAATCACACATTTTATATTTGATAAATATATGTGTTTACAGGATACTTTAATAATTAATATTTCAAGTACAAAGGAAGAATTGGGAATAAAAAAATATATTTGAAGTATATCATAATGCATTTATATACTAAGAGAAGTGTATTATTTGCAAGGTTACATGACTTAATTATTTTTATTGGTTATTGATAGGTTTGGTAATTTTATAAGATACTGGTAATATTAAGGTTATCTGGTAACATTAAGGTTATGTATTATTAAAGACATAGGTGTTATATACATAGAAGGCCTTATTTTTATTTCAAGTTTTATTTTCATTTTTCTTTTTATTCCTATTTTTTATATTAATTATTATTTTTATATTCACATTTTTAATTAAAATCTTAATTCTACAATTTTTATTTTTTTCTTCAGATTTTAAATATCTCAATTGAGAAAACACTTCAATATTTAGTTCAGTAATATCTAATATAAGAATATTACTTTATTAAATATGAATCATATTAAAAGGGAAAAGTTCCATTTTTTGGAAGAAAAGATACTTTTTTCATCAATATATACAATTGTTTACTTTCTGGTAATACATTATTTTTATATTAGTATGTTAACTCAATAAGGGTGAAATATCACTTATAGTTACACATTTTCTTATAGTAGGTTATTTAATAAATAATAGACAAATCAAATAAATTAAATTAGAGTAATAAAGATGGAAGATCGAGGTACATCTAGGTTTACCTACCTATATTTACAAATAATATATATTATATTTTTAATCAATAATAATTTATAATGGGTATTATTGTGTTTTGATGGTATCATCCAGTCTTTTCTAAAAGGTTATTTGCTTTGATTTATAATTTACAAATGATCTAACTAAAAGCCACATTGTTGCCTTTCATATTTATAATATGATACATGTTATAGGTACATATTATATTATTTCATACTTTATATTATATTTTGGTTACATTCAACACATTGCCACCTATGGGTTTGGAAGGGTAATGCACCAACGACAAAAAGATCATTACAAGAAAATACTATCGTCTATACCATTATGCAGTATTTTATCATTCTGAGTATCAATTACATTAATACTTCTACGATAATAATAATGACATGGTATTATAGTATTAGAGTTATGATACGCTGTGACATTTATTAGTGATAGTTATTGCCATATTTGGTATTTAGATTAGGGAATGAAGTCAATCAAGATTACAAAAGATAAAAAGACTTTATAATTTTCCTAAAGTTAAAAGGGATTCTGCAAAAAGGTCCAAAAGGTAACGTCTCAAATAAGACTGTGAAACATACAATACACTTACCGTGCTTGCATCTCAGAAACGTAATATCTTTTGGTCCAAGGATGGACAATGACACATGGTCTGTGCATTAAGACCTCCCTAAAGTTACTAAGAAGAGCAATGACGTGTTAAAGTTAACCCCTGTCGTGCTGACCAAGAACGTCTTAACATCTGTTCCTGGGTTATTTGACAACAGGCAGCATGAAAGGTGACTAGTGTAAATCACACTGCACAGACATCAAAGACTTTTTGCTATTCTTCTTCTACACTCATGAACTGTGGTTTATCAACATTGGCTATGGACTTTGCAATAAAAAATAAAGTTTATGGACTGTGATCTAACAATGATAAACACAATATGGGACTGTATGAATTGGTAACCATTCATTTTTATCAAAGGATTTATTTCTAAGAGACTGTGTTTATGCCGGATTACATCGGAGATAAGAAGACATCAACTCAGAGGACATCATATGGTGACCGGATTTGGTTTTTGCATTTCTTTTTAAGTCTAGCGAAGTATAGTTATATATTTTTATATGATTGATCAGTCACAGCCTGTCATAACATGAATCCACATTATTATATTATTGAACTTACATGAACAATGCAAATTAATTATTCTTCATCATTATTATTGATATTAATCCGCTATTGACAAATAAGGAAAGAAGATTTGTTATTTTAATGATGTATTAATTAATTTTTGGGGTTGCTCCACCCACTTCAAGGGGGAATTGTAAAATGATTAAAATTAATACATCTAGTTATCAAATATTTCATAGTAAGACATATACGTTCATAGTTCTGTTTATGTTGGAGGGCATAGGTTATTAATAAAGTTTATAAGGGTAAATATGCCCATATTGAATATACTTGAGTGCTGTGCATGGAGGGATATATTTAAATCCTTCCCGAAGCTTTCCGAAGTTTCCAGAAGGTTACATAATATGGAACTATATTCAACTGTGTTACACTAGAATGCCCTATATGGTTTGAACAGCTGGTATATAATGCACGATGGAGGGGGCTACTGTTCGCTCTCCACACTGCCTGCTGTGAGAAGACTCCAGTGCTGCAAGATATGACACGCTGAGATGACATCCCCTGCATTGCCGTTCAGGAGCCAAAGAGAGATGGGTAAAGACTTCCCATTGTTCAGTATGGACTAAATGAACTCTTTTTACATAAGCTATCAAAGTATATTATTTTTTTCCTTTCTGTAACTGAACCCTGGCAACCATTTTTAAATAGATAAAATACATTTATTTCTTACATTTTTGAGGTCTTTTCATTCATGCGCCTTTACGTATTTGAAGGAAAATATATTTAAGAGTATATTTTTTAACAGGCATTAAGTGCTCTGGCATTACAGAGCATTTATTTAGCCACTGACTCCGCCCAACACCAGCCTCTTTAGCTTGATTGATAGCTTACTTTTTGAGTCATCAGGTGCCATGCATCAAATATTCCTACCCTATGAGGACAACCCTATTAAATATAGATAAATGTCTTATGCTATAAATTAGGTCCCATAGTCCTATAAATTCTGTCCCCACATTGGCATAGGGTGACTGAATACCAAATTGGCATCTGCAAAGACTAAAGGGGGCTTTACACGGTATCGATATCGCTAGCAATTTCTAGCGATATCGAGCGTGTAAGTACCCGCCCCCGTCGCGCATGCGATTGTTTGTGATCGCTGCGTAGCGAACGTTATCGCTACGGCAGCGTAACACGTACTTACCTGGTCGGCGGCGTCGCTGTGACTGCCGAACAATCCCTCCTTCAAGGGGGAGGGACGTTCGGCATCACAGCAACGTCACCACAACGTCACTAAGCGGCTGGCCAATCAAAGCGGAGGGGCGAAGATGAGCAGGACGTAACATCCCGCCCACCTCCTTCCTTCCGCATTGGGGCCGGCGGCAGGTAAGGAGACGTTCCTTGCTCCTGCGGTGTCACACATAGCAATGATGAACAACATGGATAAACAACCCTTACCGATTTTTGAGTTTGGGACGACCTCTCCATGGTGAACAATTTTCACCATTTTTGAGGTCGCTTAAGGTTGCTGGTCGGTGTCACATGCTGCGATATCGTTAATGACGCCGGATGTGCGTCACTAACAACGTGACCCCGACGATAAAACATTAACGATATCATAGCGTGTAAAGCCCCCTTAAGGCCACGTTCACACATTGACTACTTGTAGAGTTTTTACCTCAGTATTTGTAGCCAAAATTAGGAGTGGAACAATCAGAGAAAAGATTAATACCGTGTTTCCCCAAAAATAAGATGTTGCATCGATGCGTTCTACTACAGAACCTCCATGCATTCCACCGCAGGTCCTCACACTCCACTGTACTGCATCCCAGGTTCCCCTCCTTGCCGAGAGCAATTGGTTTTGCCAGATGTGGTGAGTGTGTGTGTGCGATCTGATGAGTGATTGTGTGTGCAATCTGATGTGTGATTCTGTGTGTGATCTGATGTGTGCATGATCTGATGTGTGACTGTGTGTGTGATCTGATGTGTGTGGGTGTGTGATCTGATGTGTGTGGGTGTGCGTTCCACTGCAGGTCCTTCCATTCGGCATCTGGTTAGTATGATTGCGGGGTCTTCTGTCTTTTTTCTTCTCTCTTTTGGGGGTGTCTGCTTTCTATAATAAAGTGTCCTGCAGTATCTTTAACTTGTTTAGCTGCATGGAGACTTCAATATTGAACTGTGACTATGGCTTATTTTCTGGGTAGGGCTTATATTTAAGCCTTACACCGAAAATGATGAAAATTTCCGCTAGAGATTATTTTTAGGGAAACATGGTAGTAACACATGCACCACTTCTGGGTTTTTTTTACCCACTCCTGGTTTTGGCTTACAAATAATGAGGTAATACAATCACCAAACACTCAATATGTGCACGTGGCCTTACAAATACTCAGGTAAAAACTCACCAAATACTCAATGTGTGCACGTAGCCTTATGCGGACGTCACATGGTACGATCTATCATGCGATCGCACGAGCGATTGTACCCACCCCCGTCGTTTGTGCGTCACAGGCAAATCGCTGCCCGTGTCGCACAAAGTCATTAAACCGCCGTCACACGTACTTACCTGCTGAGTGACCTCGCTGTGGGCGGCGAACATCCTCTTCCTAAAGGGGGAGGGACGTTCGGCATCACAGCAACGTCACACAGCCGCCGGCCAATAGAAGCGGAGGGGCGGACATGAGCGGGACGTAAACATCCCACCCACCTCCTTCCTGACGCAAAGCCGGCGGGTGCCGCGGGACGCAGGTAAGCTGTGTTCATCGTTCCCAGGGTGTCACACGGAGCGATGTGTGCTGCCCCGGGTACGATGAACAACCGGCGCCATGAAAAATAAACGATTTTTTAAAAACAAGCGACGTGTACACGACTCACAATTTGTGACTGATTCAGCGTCGCTCGGAGTCACACGACACGACGTTGCAAACGATGCCAGATGTGCGTCACGAAAACCGTGACCCTGACAATGCATCGCACGATAGATCATCTCGTGTGACGCCCGCAGTAGTGACACCATTCACACATGGATAAGGAGTAAGTGATGACGATTTTAGTTAGTGCTGACTGTGGATTATTAGTGGAAAGCATGAAAAACTGTATGGGGCTGTTTCAAATTTTGGTATGATTCACCATGGCTAACACCCCTGTGTGAATTATCCATTTTCGGCAGCATTACTCTTGTGCTGTGACACCATATTATACATGGTGATATTTTTATGTGAATCATTCCTGTATTAGATTATCATAATTTGCATTAACATTCTAATGTGACATCAGTGATTGCATTGTTCTTATTTTCTGACTTTACTGTGCACTGTTGTATTAACTTATTTCAATTTAAAAAATGGATATTAATTTTTGCAAATATCTTTACCAAACTTTAAAACAAATCAGAAAGTGGCAAATGAGATGACAAAGTAAAAGTGTTATTGTATCACTTACTGGGTAGTAGATCACTGGAATCAGGGACTCTGCCTCAACATTCGGCACTCCAATCAAGCATGTCAGACACATGGATGAGTCCAATTCAACTAATGAGTGTAATGGAAGTCTATGGGAAACTTGACCATTCTTCCTGCAGAGATCACTAGTAGGAGGGTTGGTGAGAAGTCCAGACCCAGAATTTCTCACACATGGTGATGTAAGTAACTCAGTAACATCACCGTGCGTAAGGAATTCTGGCTCTGGAGCTGACCAAGAATGACCTAGAGAGCCTTTTTCTGTGAATGAGGCTCTGTAAGTTGGAGTACAAAATCGGGAGAGGTCATGGAACCACCATGCAATGAATTATTATGGACCTTCATGACTTTTATTTAATAAATTGGTGAACAAAGGATAATGTGGTGAAGTTTTTATTCATAAAAACTATTTTTTTCTGTGTGTGTTTTTTTTTCACTTTATACATAGTGGGTTGGTATGGGGTGTCTAAAAGTCCCTTTTCCATTATTAACCACCGGATTCGATGCCAGCTGACAATTCTCAGCTAACATGAACCCGAAAAAATATTACCCTGATTGTCACTGCACCGGGGCAATCGGGAAGAGGCAGGAGGTGAAGCACTAGAATTAGCGTAAGAAATGGAGACACCAATTCTAGGGTCTTCAGGTTGGAATTTTTAGGCTGGCAAGGGGACAAATGACCATTGGTCTTCCCAGCCTGAGAATACCAGCTCACAGCTGTCTGCTTTACCTTGGCAGGTTATCAAAAATAGGAGGTAACCAATACTGTTTTTTTTAATTAATTATTTATTTATTATGTTAAACCAGGCTAAAAACACCCTTTAGTGTCACATTAAATGCACTAAAGGGTGCAAGTGTGAAACCCTGCCTATATAACTGCTCTACTCTAAACTCTCCCTGAACTGCATTGTGCCGAGCATCGCACCACAGATCTCATATAAGATCCAATGATGCGTTTCAACTGGCTAATCAAAGTATTACTGTAACTTGCAAGCAATCCCGCATGTTTATTGACTGAAAAATAAGCGCAAAACATGCAGGGCGAGGACTAGAGTACCAAAAATACTCGGAGGAGTAATGATCGTGCTCGAGCACCCCAATGCTTGATCAAGTATCAAGCAGGGCTTTTTACAGCTACAGTGTGCAGGAGCCATCGCTGGCAGCCTGCCACAAGCTGGTAACCAAGATAAACATCGGGTATCCAAGCAAAGCGCTTTGGTTAGTAACCCGATGTTTATCCTAGTTACGTGCAGGAAGCCCACACTTCCCCGCTCAGCTCGCTCCGTCCCCTCCTGCCCGCGGCATGTACACATACATACACACACACACACACACACACACACACACACACTCTGCACACATGGTCCCGCTCGGCTTACCTGCGGTGATGAAGTCCCGCCATCCCGACCTCAGCGCTGTCACTGTCCTCCATGGCCGCCGCTTGTCACATCACCTCTCGCTTCCGACCCGAGACTGACTAGCGGTGACGTCACGGGCCTCTCGCGATACTTGACTGTGAAGGTCATTGAACTCAGTGACAGGTGCTGTCAGTGTGCTGGAGATCAGCGCAGGTAATGTACCTCGCTGACAGCAGCACTTGTCATCCCCTGCAGTGACCTGGGCTGACCCATTGATGTTAGCTCAGGTCACTGCATTGCTCTCCCAGCCAATGAGCAAACATTCTGCTCTTCATTGACTGGGACAGTGTGGATCGTCATGGCAACCCCTTGGATTACACCAGACCTGGATTTGTTTTTTTTTCTAATAAATTGGTTAAAGAGGGAATGTTTTGGGGAGTGTTTTTTCAAATAAAAATGTGTTTGTCGTCTATTTTTATTTATTACTCACTGGGTTGGTGATGTCGGGTATCTGATAGACGCCTGACCTCACCAACCCCAGGGCTTGATGACAGGTGACATTACACATCTGGTATTAACCCCATATATTACCCCATTTGCCACCGCACCAGGGCGCGGGATGAGCTGGGGCGAAGCACCAGGATTGGCGCATCTAATGGATGCGCCACTTCTGGGGCGGCTGCGGCCTGCTATTTTTAGGCTGGGGAGAGTCCAATAACCATGGACCTCCCTAGTCTGAGAATATCAGACCCCAGCTGTCTGCTTTACCTTGGCTGGTGATCCAATTTTGGGGGGACCCCTACGTGTTTTTTTTTTTTAATTATTTATTTAATTTAAAATAACAGCGTGGGGTGCCCTCAGTTTTGGATTACCAGCCAAGGTGAGGTTGCCAGCTGTGGTCTGCAGGCTGCAGCCGTCTGCTTTACCCTAGCTGGCTACAAAACTAGGGGGAACCCTACGTCATTTTTTTTTTTTTTCATTTTTTTGGCTAAATACAAAGCTAAGCACCCCTTAGTGCCACATGAAAGGCACCAAAGGGTGCAAAATTACAAAATGCAGGAGAGTGGGACATTATGTGTCTTTCTGCCATTATAATGACAGAAAAGACTGATATGAAGTGCACAAGCACAAGAAAATCACCAGAGCGCTCTACGCTGTGAAAAGCAGTAGAAAATGGCACAAATGGAACATGTGACCGCCTCATGTAGGATGAAGCTATGGATCCTGGGTAAATTTATGCATTTACCCTCCTTCAGTTTTGTTGCAGTACACAAAAAAACGGAAGGCACACGGATGACAAACAGATGACATACGGACCGTCTACGGAATGGAAACGGATGCCACACGGATGCACCCGTGAAAAAAAACGGACTGTTTTTTGCAGACCGCAAAAATGGATTGGTCGTGTTAATGTAGCCTTATTCTGATCTGCCGTTTATAAACAGCAGGCAGAAATAAGTGAATAACGCCCCCCGGCGTCAGAAGATCTCCGGGGTTTTAGGGCTAGCTGAGACCCTGGAGATCATGATTCAGGATGGTTTTTCCGGTCCCCGCTCACGTGATCACAGGTATACACCGTACACCGATGATCACGTTACAGTAAATGACAGCGCCGGTAAAAAATTATTTATCTCCCATCTGGCATGAACAAACACTTCTTCTCCACTTCTTCTCCACTTCTTCTCCACCTTTTCTCCACTTTTTCTCCATTTTTTCTCCACTTTTTCTCCACTTTTTCTCCACTTCTTCTCCATTTTTTTCTCCACTTTTTCTCCACTTTTTTCCACCTTTTCTCCACTTTTTCTCCACCTTTTCTCCACTTTTTCTCCACTTTTTCTCCACTTTTTCTCCATTTTTTCTCCACTTCTTCTCCACCTTTTCTCCACTTCTTCTCCCACCTTTTCTCCACTTATTCTCCATTTTTTCTCCATTTTTTCTCCATTTTTTCTCCACTTTTTCTCCACTTTTTCTCCACTTTTTCTCCACTTTTTCTCCACCTTTTCACCATTTTTTCTCCACTTCTTCTCCACCTTTTCTCCACTTCTTCTCCACCTTTTCTCCACTTTTTCTCCATTTTTTCTCCACTTTTTCTCCACTTTTTCTCCACTTTTTCTCCATTTTTTCTCCACTTTTTCTCCACTTCTTCTCCACCTTTTCTCCACTTCTTCTCCACCTTTTCTCCACTTTTTCTCCATTTTCTCTCCACTTTTTCTCCCCTTTTTCTCCACTTTTTCTCCACTTTTTCTCCATTTTTTCTCCACTTTTTCTCCACTTTTTCTCCACTTTTTCTCCACCTTTTCTCCATTTTTTCTCCACTTTTTCTCCACTTCTTCTCCACCTTTTCTCCACTTCTTCTCCATCTTTTCTCCACTTTTTCTCCATTTTTTTCTCCACTTTTTCGCAACTTTTTCTCCACTTTTTCTCCATTTTTTCTCCACTTCTTCTCCACCTTTTCTCCACTTCTTCTCCAACTTTTCTCCACTTTTTCTCCATTTTTTCTCCACTTTTTCTCCACCTTTTCTCCACTTCTCCACCTTTTCTCCACTTTTTCTCCATTTTTTTCTCCACTTTTTCTCCACTTTTTCTCCACTTTTTCTCCACTTTTTCTCCACCTTTTCTCCACTTTTTCTCCACTTTTTCTCCACTTTTTCTCCACTTTTTCTCCACCTTTTCTCCACTTCTCCACCTTTTCTCCACTTTTTCTCCATTTTTTCTCCACTTCTTCTCCACTTCTTCTCCACTTTTTCTCCACTTTTTCTCCACTTTTTCTCCACTTTTTCTCCACTTTTTCTCCACTTCTTCTCCACCTTTTCTCCACTTTTTCTCCACTTTTTCTCCACTTTTTCTCCACTTTTTCTCCACCTTTTCTCCACTTTTTCTCCACTTTTTCTCCACTTTTTCTCCACTTTTTCTCCACTTTTTCTCCACTTTTTCTCCACCTTTTCTCCACTTTTTCTCCACTTTTTCTCCACTTTTTCTCCACTTTTTCTCCACCTTTTCTCCACCTTTTCTCCACTTTTTCTCCACTTTTTCTCCACTTTTTCTCCACTTTTTCTCCACTTTTTCTCCACTTTTTCTCCACTTTTTCTCCACTTCTTCTCCACCTTTTCTCCACCTTTTCTCCACTTCTTCTCCACTTCTTCTCCACTTTTTCTCCACTTTTTCTCCACTTTTTCTCCACTTTTTCTCCACTTTTTCTCCACTTCTTCTCCACCTTTTCTCCACTTTTTCTCCACTTTTTCTCCACTTTTTCTCCACTTTTTCTCCACCTTTTCTCCACTTTTTCTCCACTTTTTCTCCACTTTTTCTCCACTTTTTCTCCACTTTTTCTCCACTTTTTCTCCACTTTTTCTCCACTTCTTCTCCACCTTTTCTCCACTTCTTCTCCACTTCTTCTCCACTTCTTCTCCACTTCTTCTCCACTTTTTCTCCACTTTTTCTCCATTTTTTCTCTACTTTTTCTCCACTTTTTCTCCGTTCTTTTTCTATGGTCGGTCTACCAATTAGCTCTGCCATGCATAGTGTAGCTCTACACCTACTGCACATGTTACTTTATGATTGACATCTCTTTCGTACCAGAGCTGTCTAAGCCTACTCTGACCCCATATTTGTCATTACTATATTGTCCTTGTACTGTATTATGACATTTGTATCATGTGTTTCATTTCTTGCTGTGTTGAAATTTTTTTGCTGCATCCCAATTGTACCTCTACATTGTTCGAGTTTATGTTATTGTTCTCTCACTCTTATGTGATACTGATTATTGTCATTTTTCAGGATTACATGCAGATAAGTCCAATCTGACAAAGGCTCAGGCCGAAACGTCATTTGTAACTTGTTTTGGACAAAAACATATATGCTTATGAAAAAAAATTTTTTCTTAATACGGACCAATAAAGAGTGATTTTGCATTACTATCCGTTGTGACTTACTGACTTAGTCTGGGAGATATAGAGTGCTGAGGTTACTCACTAATTTTATCTATTATTACCTCTGAGCACCTATATACCAGTGAGCAGAGCTTCCTCTACAGTAGTTCTCCTGATTAGGCATGCCCTTACCTCATGAGCAGGGCATTGCAGCTTTGGTAGCAACCATTACGACATGGACTCTGCTGCTGTGGACCCGGGGAGAGTGAGTGCAGATTCATTGCACCCACACTCCTCACATGAAGGGTCCGCACTCCTAGAAAATGGGGGATACGTTCCCTGAGTGTCTCCCCCCCATATTCTAGACGGTCCAGAGTCGTCGTGGGACTCCTTTATTTTTTTTCTTACAATAAATTGGTGAAAGAGGAAATGTTTTGGGGACTGTTTTTTCAAATAAATTTCTTTTGTCGATTTTTTTTTTTTGTTAGTACTGACAGTTTATGATGTTGGGTATCTAATAGACGCCATGACATCACAAACTGCTGGGCTTGATCTCAGGTGACTTTACAGCTAGTATCAACCCGATTTATTACCCCGTTTGCCACTGCACCAGGGCACGGGATGAGCTGGGGTGAAGCGTCAGGATTGGCGCATCTAGTGGATGCGCCACGTCTGGGGTGCCTGCGGCCTGCTATTTTTAGGCTGAGAAGGCCCAATAACTATGGACCTTCCCACCCTGAGAATACCAGACCACAGCTGTCCGCTTTACCTTGGCTGGTGATCCAATTTGGGGGGGAACCTACTTTTTTTGTGTAATTATTAATATTTATAAAATAATTATAAAAAAAGAGCCTGGGGGTCCTCCACATTGGATCCCCAACCACGGTAAAGCTGCCAGCTGTGGTTTTCAGGCTACAGCCGTCTGCTTTACCCTAGCTGGCTATCAAAAATGGGGGGACCCAACGTCATTTTTTTTTAACTATTTTTTAAATAGAAAAAATTAATGGGCTTCCCTGTATTTTGATTGCCAACCAAGGTAACGGCAGGCAGATGGGGGTGGCAACCCATAGCTGTCTGCTTTATCTGCGCTGAGAATCAAAAATACCGCGGAGCGCTACGTCATTTTTTTTAAAGATTTATTTTTACAGCACTGTGATGTCCAGCAATCAAAATACAGGGAAGCCCATTTTGTTTTTAGTTATTTAAATAAATAATTAAAAAAAATATATATGGGCTCCCGCTGCATTTTTTGTATTGCTAGCTAAGGGTAATCCAAGCAGCTACTGGCTGCTAACCCCCACTGCTTGGTGTTACCTTCCCTGGCAATGGAAAATCCAGGGAAGCATTTTTTATTTTTTTTGCCAAAAAACTACAAAAAAAGGACGTGAGCTTCGCCATATTTTTGTATGCTAGCCAGGTATAGCAGGCAGGTGCTGGAAGAGTTGGATACAGCGCCAGAAGATGGCGTTTCTATGAAAATGCCATTTTCTGAGGCGGCTGCAGACTGCAATTCGCAGCAGTGGGGCCCAGAAAGCTCAGGCCAACCTGTGCTGCGGATTCCAATCCCCAGCTGCCTAGTTGTACCTGGCTGGACACAAAAATGGGGCGAAGCCTACGTCATTTGTTTTCTAATTATTTCATGAAATTCATGAAATAATAAAAAAAGGGCTTCCCTTTATTTTTGGTTCCCAGCCGGGTACAAATAGGCAACTGGGGGTTGGGGGCAGCCGTACCTGCCTGCTGTACCTGGCTAGCATAGAAAAATATGGCGAAGCCCACATAACTTTTTCAGGGGGCAAAAAACTTCTGCATACAGTCCTGGAACCAAAAATAAAGGGAAGCCCTTTTTTTATTATTTCATGAATTTCATGAAATAATTAGAAAACAAATGACGTAGGCTTCGCCCCATTTTTGTGTCCAGCCAGGTACAACTAGGCAGCTGGGGATTGGAATCCGCAGCACAGGTTAGCCCGAGGTTTCTGGGCGCCTCTGCTGCGAATTTCAGTCCGCAGCCGTCCCAGAAAATGGCGCTCTCATAGAAGCGCCATCATCTGGCGCTGTATCCAACTCTTCCAACAGCCCTGGAGCCGGGTGGCTTGTTGGGTAATCATGAGTTAATACTGGCTTTGTTTTACTAGCCAGTATTAAGCCAGAGATTCTTAATGTCAGGCACGTTTGACCCGGCCATTAAGAATCTCCAATAAAGGGTTAAAAAAAAGACACCACACAGAGAACAAATACTTTAATAGAAATAAATACACAGACACATTAGAGACTCCATCTTTATTACCCCCTGTCAGCCCAATAAATCCCCAATAAACCAGCGCTGATAAGAGGTTTTTAATAGAGGCTTAAATTATAAGCAGCAATTTCAGCGTTCCAAGTGCCTTTAAATGAATTTGAAGAAACTGCACTTCAGGATTGTAGTGAGGATTGTAGTGAGGATGAGGTGCCCCAGCCCATCACTTGATGGGCTGGGGCACCTCATCCTCACTACAATCCTCACTAGTGTAGTAGTAGTGACGATTGTAGTGAGGATGAGGTGCCCCAGCCCATCACTTGATGAGCTGGGGCACCTCATCCTCACTACAATCCTCACTAGTGTAGTAGTAGTGACGATTGTAGTGAGGATGAGGTGCCCCAGCCCATCACTTGATGAGCTGGGGCACCTCATCCTCACTACAATCCTCACTAGTGTAGTAGTAGTGACGATTGTAGTGAGGATGAGGTGCCCCAGCCCATCACTACAATCCTCACTACAATCGGGAAGCAGCGTGCAGCCTTCACTCCGTGAGTGATCAGTGCTGCTAGCGATAACAGCGGCAACGCTGACAGACGCGTTACCATAGCAACGGTGCTCCCGGAGCCGCGGTTAGCAGTGACGTCACCGCTAACTGCGTTGCTATGGCAAGGGTGATCTCCGTTAATGACCGGCTGTGTCAGCCGGTCCCTAACAGAACGGGGAGTCGACCGTGTGCTAGAGCATATCGCCGGTACACGGCGATACACAAATGTGCACCGTGTACCGGAGAGATGCACTCGCAGGTCCTACATGACGCGTCATAGTCATGTGACCAGTCTGTAGCCAATGAGATAATAGCCACGTGACTGGTCACATGGCTATTTTGACGTCCTGATAGGTCCTGCTTCTCTGCTGGCAGTGCCGGTCACCGGGAGGAATCAGCGATCATCGGATGGAATAGCGGCAGGAGACAGAGTGCAGGAGGGATCGCGGGGACCGGTAAGTGTTATGGCAATGTTTATTTACTGTATGTGTACATTTATAATGCATTTTTATGTGTTTGTGATTGCCTCCCATTATAGCCTATTGGTTCGAGTTCGGTTCGTCGAACGTTCGACGAACCGAACTCGAATGGGAGCTCCGTTCGGCGAACCAACCTCGAGCCGAACCGCGACCGGTTCGCTCATCTCTAATGGTGACAGATTGTCTTTAAATACGATATTGCTCTCATTCTGTTTTTTTATTTTTAAAGAACAATATATGTCAGTAGGTTATTGTATTCTGTTTTGCAGAAGTAATTTCTTATGTCAGAATATTGTGCATTGTGCTTGGATTGAATAAAATTGAATGGAAAATGGTGACAGATGTTCGCCTGAAACTGATGAGATAGTATATTCTAGAGTTTTATTCATTCAGTGTAACTCTTTGTATAAAGAGCCACAAACAAGTAATTTCAGTGATAATGCAGCTAGAATCTTGATTGCTACGACGCTCCTACTCTTTACGTTTTCAGTGTATTATTCAGCTCAAAGCTAAATAGCCGACCTGGGAAAAAAATCAGAAGGTACAAGTGAAGTAAATTTATTTTTCTAAATAATAAGATATGTTGCAGAGGGACACTAAAAAGGATGAATTTCCTAACATGTATATAACTTGACAGGTTTTTAAGCCTCTAGTGCTGATTCAGATAATGGTAACAATATATAACAATGATTTAGTGAATTAATAAAGAAATACCTGGAGGGAATGTGCTTAGGAAGAACTTAATTAAAACACTAAGCTATAAAATTATACATAAGATAAGAATTTTTACACATGAAAATGTATTAACATTTAAATATTAATTTTATAAACCAGCTTTAAAGTTTTTGGTTAACATCAAAAGTTCCTGAAGTTTGTGTATCCTTTGTTAATGTTACGTGTGGGTTGGAACCCATTTTCACCATTTTAAGGGCAGGCCACTTTGTCCCTTCTTGACCCAAATGAACTTTAAGCAGCGCTAAAATTGTTCTCATTCGGATATTCAAATATGTTTTACCTCTTTTTTTTACAATCCATAGGGCTTAATATTTACAGTGACAAGCAAAAGGGTAACAATATTTTGAACTTTTGACTTTCAGGCTCTATACATCTTGACTTTTCATCTTGGCTATTCCCTAATAGCGTGTTACTAGGTTACTTACAAGTGAAAGGTCTGGTTCGAATAGAGAAGTAGCCAGTTCATTGACAGTGGTGTCTCGGTCAAGAAAATTGCCAAACTGCATCACTGACTTCCTGGACAGATGGAAAAAATCTGAAATTAAATTGTTAATCCATTCAAAAGCCAAGAGGTGGATGTTCGGGTAAAAAAATCGGAGTCAAAAAGTCAGCTCATCATAAGGTCTATCAGTTCTGGCATGAAAAACACAGCAGTTGAGGTGGCTCATATTCTTTTGTAATACAGATATCCATGCAAGTGCCATGCGATGCACGTTACACAAGTCTGGAATGTTGGCCCGAAAAAAGGTTACAAAGCTTTGACTTTAACATTATCATATAAAGCATCAGTTCGAATTTACAAAGAAGTATGGAAAGTGCATAGTACAAGATTGGAAATGGGTGATTTGGAGCGATGAAGTGGAAAACCAATAGAGTAGGCTCTGATGAGAGCAAATGGGTCTGGAAGAAATAAAGGAAAAAGGGCAAACAGATCAAGAAATTGAAGGAACTGTCAAGTTCAGTAGAGGAAGTCTGAAGATATGTTGTTGTTTTACAGCCAAAGGCATTGGATACTTGACCGGGATCAATGGTGGTCTCAATGCTGAGCTACATGCGAGTATCCTACAAGATGAGCTACTTCTTACACTCAAGTACTATGGGTATGAAAAGGACAACATAGTGTTCCAGCAGGAAAATGACCTGAAGCGTATGTCACAATTGATGGTGAAATTGTTCAATGACAATGAAGTAAAGGTGTTGTATTGGCTCCCACAGTCCCCAGGTCTCAACCCAATCGGGCACTCGTGGGTTGAGTTGAAGAAAAAGCTGTAGATTGTTGTAGTAATTGCTACTTCAATTAAAAGTTTCTGGAATTCATTGTACAGTGCAAGTGAGAATTAATGCCTTAGTGACGGAGCTAATTTTCACCTTAATGACCAGACCAAATTTTGCAATTCTGGCCAGTGTCACTTTATGAGGTTATAACTCTGGAATGCTTCAGTGGATCCTGGTGATTCAGAATTTGTTTTTTCGTTTCATATTGGACTTCATGTTAGTACCAAATTTTGGACAATATTTTTTGCGTTTATTTATAAAACAAATAGAATTTTGCAAAAATTTAGAAAAATCAGCAATTTTTAACTTTTGAATTTTTATACCGTTAAACCAGAGAGTTCTGTGACACAAAATAGTTAATAAATAAGATTTCCCACATGTCTACTTTACATAAGCACAATTTTGGAAACAATTTTTTTTTTTTGTTAGGAAGTTAGAAGAGTTCAAAGTTTATCAGCAATTTCTCATTTTTACATCAAAATTTACAAAACCATTTTTTAGGGACCACTTCACATTTGAAATGACTTTGAGAGGCCTAGGTGACAGAAAATACCCAAAAGTGACACCATTCTAAAAACTGCACCCCTCAAAGTACTCAAAACCACACTGAGAAGTTTATTAACACTTTAGGTGCTTCACAGGAACTAAAGCAATGTGGAATGAAAAAAAGCAAAAAATAAAATTTTACCTAAAAATGTTGCCCAACCCCAAATTTATTCACTTTTAGAAGAAATGACATAACAAAATGGACCCCGAGACTTGTTACCCACTTTCTTATGAGTGTGCCGATACCCCACATGTGGTAAGAAACCTCTGTTTGGACAAATGGGAGGGCCCAGAACAGAAGGAGCAATATTTGAATTTTGGAAAGCAAATTTGGCTGAAATAGAGTGCGGGCACCATGTTGCATTTGCAGGTCCGCTAAGGTACCTAAACAGCAGAAACCCCTCACAAGTTATGCCATTTTGGAAACTAGACCCCTCAAGGCTTCTATCTAGGGGTATAGTAAGCATTTTGGACCCACAGGTACTTCACAGATTTTGATAACATTACATTGTCATATTGAAAATTTTATTTTTTTCTCAAAAATGTTGTTTTAGCATCAATTTTCTCACTTTTTCAAGAGGTAATTCCAAATATTGGCCTGCAACATTTGTTATCCATTTTCTTATAAGCGTGGTGATACCCCACATGTGGTCAGAAACCTTTGCTTGGACAATTGGGAGGGCTTGGAACGGAAGGAGCAATATTTGAATTTTGGAAAGGAAGTTTGGCTGAAAAAGATTGCGGGCACCATGTCGCATTTGTAGAGCCCCTAAGGTACGTAAATAGCAGAAACTCCCCACAAGTGACCCCATTTTTGGAAACTAGGCCCCTCAAAGAATTTATCTAGATGTTTGGTGAGTATACTGAACCCCCAGGTGCTTCACAGAATTTTATAATGTTAAACCATGAAAATAAAAAAATAAAATTTTACCACAAAATTGTTACTTCAACCAGGTAGATTTTTTTTCTCGCAAGAGTAAGTGGAAAAAAAATCACCATAAAATGTATTGTGCAATTTCTCTTGAGTTTGGCGATACCTTATATGGTGGAAATCAAGTATTTGGGCACACGGCAGGGCTCAGAAGGGAAGGAGTGCCATTTGACTGCAAAATTGTCTGGAATCAATAGCGAATGTCACGTTGCGTTTTGAGAGCCCCTGAGGTATCTATACAGTGAAGCTCCCTAACATGTGGCCACATTTTGGAAAATAGACCCCTCAAGGAATTTATCTAGATGTTTGGTGAGTACCCTGAACCCCCAGGTAATTCACAGAATTTTATAACATTGCGCCATGAAAATAAAAAAAATAAATTTTTACCACAAAATTGTCACTTCAACCAGGTAGCTTTTTTGAGAAGGGTAAAAGGAAAAAAATGCACCATAAAATTTATTGTGCAAGTTCTCCTGAGTACACCGATATCTCATATGTGGTGGAAATCAACTGTTTGGGTGCATGGCAGGGCTCGGAAGGAAAGGAGCGCCATTTGACTTCAAAATTGGCAAAAATCATTAGCGAACGCTCTGTTGCGTTTGGAGACCCCCTGAGGTTCCTAAACAGTGGAGCTCCCCCACAAGTAACCCCATTCTGGAAATTAGACCCCCTCAAGGATTGTATCTAGGGGTATAGTGTGCATTTTGAACCCACAGGTACTTCATATAATTTGATAACCTTAGGTAGTCATATTGAAGATTTTTTTTTTTCAGAAAAATGTTGCTTTAGCACCAAATTCCTCCTTTTTCCAAGAGGAAATACCAAAAAATGGACCACATAGTTTGTTATCCAATTTGTTATGAGTGCAGTGATACCCCATATGTGGCAAACAAAACCTTTTGTTTGGACAAACAGTAGAGCTCGGAACGAAAGGAGCATGATTTGAATTTTGTAAAAGTTGAAATAAATTGTAGACAACATGTCACATTTGGAGAGCCCCTAGGGCACATATACAGCAGAAACCCCCACAAGTGACCCCATTTTAGAAACTATACCTTTCAAGCACTCTATTCAGGGGTATAGTGAGAATTTTGGACCCACAGGTACTTCACAGATTTTGATAACATTACATTGTCATATTGAAAAATTTCACTTTTTTCTCAAAAATGTTGTTTTAGCATCAATTTTCTCACTTTTTCAAGAGGTAATTCCAAATATTGGACTGCAACGTTTGTTACCCATTTTCTTATAAGCGTGGTGATAGCCCACATGTGGTCAGAAACCTTTGCTTGGACAATTGGGAGGGCTTGGAACGGAAGGAGCAATATTTGAATTTTGGAAAGGAAGTTTGGCTGAAAAAGATTGCGGCCACCATGTCGCATTTGTAGAGCCCCTAAGGTACGTAAATAGTAGAAACTCCCCACAAGTGACCCCATTTTGGAAACTAGGCCCCTCAAGGAATTTATCTAGATGTTTGATGAGTACCCTGAACCCCCAGGTGCTTCACAGAATTTTATAACGTTGAACCATGAAAATAAAAAAATAAAATTTTACCACAAAATTGTTACTTCAACCAGGTAGATTTTTTTTCTCGCAAGGGTAACTGGAAAAAAATCACCATAAAATGTATTGTGCCATTTCTCTTGAGTTTGGCAATACCTTATATGTGGTGGAAATCAACTATTTGGGCACATGGCAGGGCTCAGAAGGGAAGGAGTGCCATTTGACTGGAAAATTGTCTCGAATCAATAGCGAACGCCACGTTGCATTTGGAGAGCCCCTGAGGTGCCTATACAGTGAAGCTCCCCAACATGTGGCCACATTTTGGAAAATAGACCCCTCAAGGAATTTATCTAGATGTTTGGTGAGTACCCTGAACCCCCAGGTAATTCACAGGATAAATATGCACCATAAAATTTATTGTGTAATTTCTCCTGAGTACACCGATATCTCATATGTGATGTAAATCAACAGTTTGGGTGCATGTCAGGACTCGGAAGGAAAGGATTTGATTGCAAAATTGGCAGGAATCATTAGCGAATGCTCTGCTGCGTTTGGAGACCCCCTGAGGTTCCTAAACAGTGAAGCTCCCCCACAAGTAACCCCATTCTGGAAATTAGACCCCTCAAGAATTTTATCTAGAGGTATAGTGTGCATTTTGAACCCACAGGTACTTCACAAAATTTGATAACCTTAGGTAGTTATATTGAAGATTTTTTTTTTTTTCAGAAAAATGTTGCTTTAGCACCAAATTCCTCCTTTTTTCAAGAGAAAATACCAAAAAATGGACCACATAGCTTATTATAAAATATGTGGCAAAAAAACCCTTTGTTTGGACAAACCGCAGGGCTCGGAATGAAAGGAGCATGATTTGAATTTTGTAAAAGTTGAAATAAATTGTAGACAACATGTCACATTTGCAGAGCTCCGAGGGCACCTATACAGCAGAAACTCAGTGACCCCAATTTTGGAAACTAGACCTTTCAAACACTCTATTCAGGGGTATACTGAAAATTTTGATTCTACAGGTACCTCACAAAAATGTTGCTGTAGCGCCAAATTTCTCACTTTTAGGCTACCTGCCCACAATCCGGCGACACTCTGTCTAGGACGCAGTGCTTTTACTGCACAACGCAGCGTTATGGACGCAGGGAAAACACTCTGCATCCAAAACGCTGCAAATCCTGATTATGGGCGCACAGCCTAAAGAGCTAGGATGGATGGATGGATGGATGGATAGATGTCTAATACATATATAATGTCCTACCTCCTGCATATTCTAAGCTGGTGCCCGTTAGTGACTTTCATTGTGTTGTGCCTTGTATTTAGCTCAAATATAAATAAATAATTAAAAAAAACGACATGGGGTCCCACCATTTTTGATAGCCAGCTAGGGTAAAGCAGACAGTTGCAGCCTGTAGACCACAGCTGGCAGCTTCACCTTGGCTGGTGATCCAATTTGGAGGTCACCCCAGGCTGTTTTTTATAATTATTTTGAAATAATTAAAAAAAAAAAGTGGGGTCCCCATCAAATTGGATTACCAGCCAAGGTAAAGCAGACAACTGTGGTCTGGTATTATCAGGGTGGGAAGGCTATGGTTATTTGGCCTTTCCAAGCCTAAAAATAGCTGGCCGCAGCAGAAGTGGTGCATCCATTAGATGTGCCAATCCTGGCATTTCGCCCCAGCTCATCCCGCTGCCCTATTGCGGTGGCAAACGGGGTAATATACGGGGTTGATACCAGCTGTAATGTCACCTGGCAAAAAGCCCAGAGGTTTGTGATGCCACGGCATCTAAACAGATACCAGACATCACAAACCCAGTCAGTAATAGAAAAAATAAAGACAACAAAAAATTTTATTTGAAAAAATGCTCCCCAACGAAGTCCCTCTTTCACCAATTTATTGAAAATAAAAAAATTCTGGTCCGCTGTAATCCATTTTAGAGGTCCCACGACGACTCTGAACCTTCTAGAATATGGGGGGCACGCTCAGGGAACGTATCCCCCATTTTCTGGAAGAGCAAGCTCTTCATGTGAGCAGTGTGGGTGCAGTAATCTGAAAATACTGCACTCACATTGCCCCGGTCCAACCTAGGACAGAGGGACCTGCAGTAACCTCATTCCAGAATATGAGGCGCACGCTCAGAGAACGTACCCCCCCATTTTCTAGCACAGCAGGCCCTCCTTGTGTCCTCACACAAAGGAAAGGAATACAAAAAATAAAAATATATAACAAAGGAACAGTGATTACAGATTACTGCACTCACGCTTCCCTGGTCCACAGTACAGCATCATGAGCAGCAGTGAGGTCAGCGTCCCTGATTGCAAGGAGCCAGCTGACAGCCGCTGTCTGCACATGCACCACCAGCTTTCTAGAAAGAGTAGGAGGGATCGCGGGGACTGGAGCAACAGCCAGATAACGGGGAAGACCGGGGATTGTGATGGGGGGTGATTGGGTATGACCTGGCAGGACCTGGGGATGACTTATGTCGCATGTGACGTGTCACTTGCGACAGAAATGAGAGGAGGTTGAAGGCTGCTGTGCACATAGCCATCTTGAATGCTCCGGAGGGGGGGCTCTGGAGAACTGGAGGGGTCCGGGGGACCAGAGAGCTCCTGTGTACCGGAGGAGGGCTCAGGGGGAGGACATTTCCCTTCGATCTAAAATGTTTGATCACTTCAGATCGGAGGGAAATGAATGCAGAGCTGGGGGCGGTGGCAGTTTTCGGTGTGCTTCGGCGCCATTTTCAATGTTCCGGAGAGGGCGTGGGGGTGGGGGGGTATTCTCCGGTACACCTTGATTAATAATCTGGGGCGCTACAGGCTTTTTTCGGCCTGATGTCTTAAAGTGTCGGAACAGAATAAGCACCCTGTTTTTCCGACGCTTTAAGTCGTACGGCCGTCCTTATGAGGTTAATGAAATACACAGGCATGTGATTTCCAAAGCTCTCCAAATCAGTTTTAATGAGCATCATGTATTTATAGTTTTCAAACATAAAGGTGTACCATGCAAAAATGTAGGTGTTCCATACAAGATAGCAAATAGTAGAAGACATAACTGCATAATAAATAGAGACACTCCCAGCATCCACCCACCTAAACCACATCCCCTGATCAAGTATTTGTTACAAAAGTTGAATCCCACACCCTGAAAACAGGTTTTGGCAGGTTTGAAGTTTTTAACTCCTTCCTTATTTAACAATATATACCCAATTGAATTACCTACTATGCACCAACATTAGGAATGTGTAGAAGAGACCTGAGATCAGATTTCAGTTGCAACTTGCTTGAATCTAATCAAGAGCATGCCCAGAAGAATTCAGGCAGTATTGAAATCCAAAGGAGATTTAGAAAATACTAACAAAATAAAAATAAAAAAATATATATTTTTAGGAGCTAAACAGTAACAATGCAGTGACATGACAAGAATCTACATAAAGAATTATATGCTAAATAGTTGCAAGTCAAATTTATGTATGATAGAGCCAAGATGATTGTGTATAAAATAATGGTAGTCTCACACTCAAAGCAGTAGTGGATGGTGAGATATAGAGTCGGAGTTCAAAACATTGTGAAAAGTCAAGTCAAAAGTTCAAAATATTGCTACCTTTTTACTTGTCCATGTATGTCATTTTTAGATTCCTTTTTTTTCTACTGATATTGAGGAAAACGTAAAGAAATATAGAAAATGTGTCTATTTTTCACATTTTTTATTTTTTTGTGACTTGATAAGACCGTTAAAAACACTGTAAATTTTGTTTCCTGTGGAGATTATTTTTAAATATTGGACATATTTTTTTTCAATGGGTGGAATTGGAATTAGAAAACACAATTTGGACTGGTGGTGTCTCTTTTTTCATTTATTCTTATTTAATTTTCTTGCTTTATTATTTATTTATTTTTCACTTATTTCTCACATTGTCCCCCCCCCCCCCGAGAAAGTCTTTATATGTGTTCCTTATTTTTATACTGTAAAGTCTTTGCTCTCCCTTTTATTTGGTGTTACTAAATATTGCTACATTGCCACATTCCATCTGCTACTATCTGCATTCTAAAAATATTTCCAGGCAATTGACACTGATACAATCTGGAGCAAAATCTCAACAATCTAATCTTTTTATTTAGTAATTCTAACTCCTTTGCTTTTGAATTAAAGGGGTGGTCTGAAGGCCAAAATATTTTTTGTTTAAATCATTATCTATTTAGTGCTTGAATCTAAACTAATTTCTATTATGCTTGTACTAAAAAGTCTTTACCATTCCCTAACTACACTATCTAACTTTTATTGTATTTTTTCTCTACTTCCTCCCTGATGAGTCGTCATTTGAGACACAACCCCTGCCCCCTCCCTTAAACAAAGTGTCATCAGTGACACTCGTTTTAGGGGCCGGGCTCTGTTACGAGGGGGACCCGGGGAAGCGTGCCAAGATGGGAAATGGACAGCTTCCGCCGGTCAAGGTCCACTGTGCGGTGTAAGGGACCGCTGCTATGGTGGGTGAAGAGTGAGCGGGTTGCTGCTAGCGATCGTCTGGAATGTCACAGACGATCTATGTACACCGGTCTGCCCTAACCCGTGAGGGTTGTATGGCACGGATCTCACGGCTCGGTGTACCTGTTGCACGGGGAAGCACAGAGGTGCCCACGCACGTGTGCCAGTGGAAGTCACGAGAATATGGCACGAGGGTAGCACAGAGGTGCCCACGCATGTGTGCTTTCAATAACCAGGTGAGTCCGGTGGAGACTTGAGGAGCTCACCTGGGACAGGAACACGGCCTGTTGAAGGGGATACTGCCGGAGCAGCAAGGCAGGGACACGGCCTGCAAACCAGGTGCTGCCTAAGCAGCAAGGGCCAAGCCCACAAAAGACAGTAATGCCTGAGCAGTGGCGTGGCAGCACGCTGCCAGACATCCAAACATAGAAGGACGGTCGCGCGCCGCCATGATGGCAGGGGGAGCTTTTAAGAAGGTCGCGAGGCAGAGATGATGGACTTGACCCAATCAGGGTCCACGACGTCCCAGCCTGGCCAGTCAGGATTCACCACGTCACCAGCCTTGTCATCAAGCCGTGTGACGTCAGTGGGCGAATCAGGACCCACCACGCATTGCACATGCTCACCCTCCTGCCTCTGGGAAATAGAGGCGGGATCCTCGGTCTCACAATGTGCAGAGATAACGGGAGTCTCACTGCTTCCCTGAGTAGCAAACCTCTGCACATTGCGCAACCTCGCAGACCTTCAGGGCCACTGAGCAGGAGGACCTGCGGCAGGCCAGGAATGGGAGGCCACTTCACTCCTTGTAACAGGAGAACCACTAGGTGTCACCCTTCTGCTGCCTCTCTGAGAAGGTATCTCCTGCACACTGCGCAGTCTGGCAGACCTTCGGCGCTGCTTAGCAGGAGCGCTCGTGGCAGGCAAGGAATGGGAGACTGCCTCAGTCCTTGCCTCAGGAGAGCCACGAGGTGTAACATTACCCCCCGTCTAGGCCCCCTCCCCTGTCCGTGCTCGAAGGCCGCTATTAAACCCGGGGTGCGGATATGATCCTCCAGTTCCCAGGAGCTATGCTCCGAACCACGGCCGGCCCACTCCACGAGGTAGTACCTCCGGCCCCGTATGACTTTTGTCTCCACAAGCTTCGCCACCTCAGGGTTGTCGGACGGGGAGTCGGTTTGAGCCGACAGGGACCCCGAGAACTTATTAAGTCGTACGGGTTTCAGGAGGGACACGTGAAAGGTGTTGGCTATAGCCCAGCATGGAGGGAGCTGGAGTCGGTATGCCACCGGGTTTACCTGCTGTAGTACCTTAAACGGACCCAGGTACCTAGGGGCGAACTTGGCTGTCTGTACCCGTAGGTTAACATTCTTAGAGGACAACCACACTAGGTCACCAGGGGCGAAGGATGGTGCAGGGCGGCGGCGAACATCAGCCGTTGTCACCATCCAGTCTTTAGCCCTCTTAAGAGCCTCTTGGGTGTTATCCCAGATCTCCCGGGCCTTGGTCGCCCAATCCTCCACTCTAGGATCGGGTGACGTAATGGGCATCGGAACCGGGATTCTGGGATGTTGTCCGTTATTGAGCAGGAACAGAGTCTGGCCAGAGGATTCATGGACCGAATTATTAATGGCAAGTTCGGCCCAAGGAAGGAGGTTAGCCCAGTTGTCGTGGTGCGCGGAGATAAAATGGCGGAGGTAAGTTACCAAGGTCTGATTGGTCCTCTCTACCAGTGCATTGGTCTCGGGATGGTATGCGGAGGAGATGTTCAGCTCTATCTGCAGGAGTTTACAGAGCTCTCTCCAGAAGCGAGACGCGAACTGGGGACCCCGGTCGCTTACCACCTTGTCAGGCATGCCATGCAACCTAAACACATGCCGAATGAACAAGGTGGCGAGAGCACGTGACGTCGGGAGTCGTGGGAGAGGCACCAAGTGGACCATTTTAGAGAAGTGATCCGTGATGACCCATACGACCTTGTGCCCTGCTGACTTGGGCAGATCTCCCAGGAAGTCCATCCCCACTACTTCCCAAGGACAATCCGGCACTGGCAGTGGGTGAAGGAGACCTGCCGGTCTCTGCCGGGACGGCTTATTCCGAGCACACGACATACAGGCTCCCACATACTCCTGTATGTCCTGGGGTAGTCTCGGCCACCAATAATGCCTGGTCACAAGGTCTCTGGTCCTTTTGACCCCGAAGTGACCCCCGACCTTGGAGGCATGGGCCCACGATAGCACCTTGTTCCGTAGTTCAGGGGGAACGAGGGTCTTGCCAGGTGGCACCTGGTCCATAGAAGTGGGAGTGACCATCCTCAAGCTGTCCGGGGGTAGTATAAGATGAGGCTCCTCCTCGTCCTCCTCCAACACAACCATACAATGTGACAAGGCATCGGCCCGTACGTTCTTCTCACCGGCCAGGTGGCGGATAATAAAGCGGAACCGGGAGAAGAATAAAGACCAACGGGCCTGCCTTGGGTTCAGGCGTTGTGCTGTCTGGAGGTATGTGAGGTTTTTATGGTCATAAAACACCTCAGATAGATGCTTTGCACCCTCCAGGAGATGCCGCCATTCCTGGAATGCTAGTTTCATCGCCAGTAACTCCCTATCCCCTATGGAGTAGTTCCTTTCGGCCGGAGAAAAAGGAACACGGATGCTTCCTTCCTCGTTCGTTTTTCTGGTACAGGACTGCAGCTGCACCGACCGAAGAGGCGTCTACCTCCAGTAGGAAGGGTTTGGAGATGTCTGGACAATGAAGGATGGGAGCTCTGGAGAAGTAAGTTTTGAGAGTGTGAAATGCCTCTACCGTTTCCCGTGTCCATGCTTTGGGATTAGCGCCCTTGCGGGTAAGGGCAATGATGGGTGCTGCCACCGTCGAGAAGTTGGGAATGAACTGGCGATAGTAATTGATAAACCCCAAGAATCGCTGGATCGCCTTCAGCGAGCGGGGCTCAGGCCAGTTCATCACTGTCTCCAACTTCCCCAGATCCATTGCTAACCCCTGACTGGACATGATATACCCCAGGAATGGCAAGGATTCACGTTCAAAAACGCACTTTTCCAGCTTAGCATATAACGAATGGGTGCGAAGCCTCTTAAGTACTCGGATGACATCCCTCCGATGGGTGGCAAGATCGGGGGAGAAGATAAGAATGTCATCCAGGTATACAACCACGGAAAGATAAAAATCCCGGAAAATGTCATTCACAAAGTCTTGAAATACAGCGGGGGCATTGCAGAGTCCGAAGGGCATTACTAGATACTCGTAGTGACCGTCCCTGGTGTTAAAGGCGGTCTTCCACTCATCGCCCTCTCAGACTCGCACTAGATTATACGCCCCGCGTAGATCCAGCTTTGTGAAGACCTTTGCCCCGCGGAATCGATCAAATAGCTCCGTAATAAGGGGCAAAGGATATTTGTTCTTGATCGTGATTGCATTTAATCCCCTGTAATCGATACAGGGGCGCAGATCCCCTTCCTTCTTCTGCACGAAAAAGAACCCTGTACCGGCCGGTGAAATAGACTTGCGAATGAACCCCTTCGCCAGGCTGTCCTGAATATATTTGGACATAGCCTCCGTCTTTGGAGCAGAGAGTGGATACACTCTGCCCCTAGGGGGCTCGGAGCCTGGCTTCAGGTCTATTCGGCAATCATATGGCCGGTGGGGAGGAAGGGTATCTGCAGCCCTTTTGGAAAAGACATCCCTGTAGGCCTCATAAGGTGTCGGTAAACCCGGCCCCCCTGTATTCCCTGAGGACCCAACCGACCTAATGGTAGCGGGTGGTTTGGTAGTCACGAGGTGCTCTCTACAGGATCCTGCCCAGGATGAGATCTCCCCTGTTGCCCAGTTGAGTATAGGAGCATGCTGTCTCAACCAGGGAAGACCCAGTAGGATCTTATCCGTTCCCCCTGGAAGCACCAGGAAGGACACCTGCTCATGGTGTCCCGGTGGTACATCCATCCTGAGAGGGATGGTAATCTGGGTGATGGGATCGAGTAGTAGGGACCTGTCGACTACCCGGACCCTGAGTGGCTTGGGCAACAGAACCAGGGGAACTGAGTATCGGGTTGCCAGGGAGGTTGAAATGAAATTGCCTTCAGCGCCTGAGTCCAAGCAAGCCAGGGCAGAGAAGAGAGTAGTGCCGAACTGCAACTGGGCGCTGATAGTCAACCTAGAGGGAGAAGAGGTAGCGTCTAGAGTCCCCCCTCTGATAGAAACTAGACGCTGTCTTTTCCCGACGGTTTGGGACATCGGGTAGCTATGTGTCCCCTCTGCCCACAGGAAAAGCAGATGACACAAGACCGAGAACCTGGGGCAGAGGAGACCGCCTTGGACACCTCCATTGACTCCACGGAGTCGCCTACAGGACTGGCTGGGAGACCTGTCTGATGGAAGACGGGAGTCAGACGCTTTTTAGGCCGAGAAGACGTGGGTGCTGAAGAGACCTCGAGCCTCCGCGGATGTCTATGCGAGAGGCAACCTGAATCAAGGACTCTAAATTGGTAGTCACCTCACGCGTGGCCAGTGCGTCTTTGACAAATCCTGCCAGGCCCTCCCAGAACACAGGGACAAGGACCTTATCCGGCCAGTCCAGCTCTGCGGCAAGTGTCCTAAAGTGTACAGCAAAGTCCCCGACTGAAGCGGACCCTTGCCGAAGTCGTAGGAGGCGCAGCGCGGAGTCGTGGGTGACTTGAGGCCCGAGGAACACCATTCTCATGGCCCCAAGATAAGCTGTTAAGTTATTCACCACCCGATCTCTGCGCTCCCACAACGGCGTGGACCACTTCAGCGCTCTCCCTGTGAGCAGGGTCTGGACAAAGGCTACCTTCGCCTTCTCGGTAGCGTAAAGCGTCGCGGACAGCTCTAAGTAGGTGGTAACCTGGTTTATAAAACCACGGCACTCAGAGCTGTTGCCGCTAAAGCGCTCTGGAAGCACAAGGCGAGGAGACCTTCCGCCCAATAGCACAGCCTGGGTAGCCGCCTGGGTGGCGACTGTCGTCAGAGTAGTCTTATCGGAGGAAGACTGCTCCACTGCTGCCAATCGTGACTCCAACTGCTGCACATAACGCAGCAACTGCTGCTGCTCTTCAGCCATAGCCAGACCTTTGGTGTGACCGTAATGTTACGAGGGGGACCCGGGGAAGCGTGCCAAGATGGGAAATGGACAGCTTCCACCGGTCAAGGTCCACTGTGCGGTGTAAGGGACCGCTGCTATGGTGGGTGAAGAGTGAGCGGGTTGCTGCTAGCGATCGTCTGGAATGTCACAGACGATCTATGTACACCGGTCTGCCCTAACCCGTGAGGGTTGTATGGCACGGATCTCACGGCTTGGTGTACCTGTTGCACGGGGAAGCACAGAGGTGCCCACGCACGTGTGCCAGTGGAAGTCACGAGAATATGGCACAAGGGTAGCACAGAGGTGCCCACGCACGTGTGCTTTCAATAACCAGGTGAGTCCGGTGGAGACTTGAGGAGCTCACCTGGGACAGGAACATGGCCTGTTGAAGGGGATACTGCCGGAGCAGCAAGGCAGGGACACGGCCTGCAAACCAGGTGCTGCCTAAGCAGCAAAGGCCAAGCCCACAAAAGACAGTAATGCCTGAGCAGTGGCGTGGCAGCACGCTGCCAGAGATCCAAACATAGAAGGACAGTCGCGCGCCGCCATGATGGCAGGGGGAGCTTTTAAGGAGGTGTAGCTCCACCCAAGGGTGGGCGCGAGGCGGAGATGACGGACTTGACCCAATCAGGGTCCACGACGTCCCAGCCTGGCCAGTCAGGATTCACCACGTCACCAGCCTTGTCATCAAGCCGCGTGACGTCAGTGGGCGAATCAGGACCCACCACACATTGCACATGCTCACCCTCCTGCCTCTGGGAAATAGAGGCGGGATCCTTGGTCTCACAATGTGCAGAGATAACGAGAGTCTCACTGCTTCCCTGAGTAGCAAACCTCTGCACATTGCGCAACCTCGCAGACCTTCAGGGCCGCTGAGTAGGAGGACCTGCGGCAGGCCAGGAATGGGAGACCGCTTCACTCCTTGTAACAGGAGAACCACTAGGTGTCACCCTTCTGCTGCCTCTCTGAGAAGGTATCTCCTGCAGTCTGGCAGACCTTTGGCGCTGCTGAGCAGGAGCGCTCGTGGCAGGCAAGGAATGGGAGACTGCCTCAGTCCTTGCCTCAGGAGAGCCACAAGGTGTAACAGGGCTCGTTGTGCTCAGTGTATACTACTGTGTGATTCCCTCCCTTCAAGGCTTTTAGGAGAAGAGCTTCAGACTGCTGGACTTCCTTGCTCTGTAAGGACTTTGATTCTCTGTTTGTGATCAGTGTACCTTATCCTGGACTAAATCTGTATAGGCTATGTGCTGGACTTGAGCGGGACTTTGTCAGCCCTGGGAGGTCAACCGATAACCATTTGTTTGCTGTACTCACTCCTGCTTGGTATTCCGGACATTCACATATTTGTTGTTGTGCGTACACATTATTCTGGACTTACACATATAGTTTGGTTAGCACTAATGCATATTACTTGTGGACATTCATATTTTAGTGCCGGTCGCACCACTGCATATTATTTCTGAACTTTCACGGAGATGTTTGGGTCATTTAGTATTTCTGGACATCCATTTGTTGTGCTGGTTGCACTTGCATTTAATTTGTAGTTGCCACTGATTATTCTCTGTGTCTTCTCTGTGTGTTTATTATTTGTCAATACAAATATACAAAGTATTTATTCTATCCTTGTCTCAGTTTCATTATATTCCATGCTATCAGATTCCAGAGTATCTACATAGGCATTGCAGCCACTAAATAGACAGGGATTGAGATGAAGATTAATTTGGCCTTGGATTACCCCTTTTAGATGAAAAATGTGATCTAAACTAAGAATTGATTGCCTTCGATTATTTTCTCAGCAAATAAGGAAAAGTGAGTACAGCAAATTAAAGTATTCTTAGGCTAAATTACTGTAAAAGAAATTGAATTCTAGACTAAAATATTTTCTATCCAGATGAAATACATTTGTCTTTTTTGACATATTAGGAATTCACTATTAAGGGATAGCAGTGCACATTCAGAGGGCTGAGTATGGGTCATAGATCAATCGGCCCCCACCTCAATGAACGCAGATAATGAAAGATGATATAGAACATTGTAGGTTAATCTATTATAGTGCAGCTTTAAATATCTCATTCTGCGTGATTTTCATTCTCTATTGTAAAGAGTGCTATATTTAAGAATTTGAATTAATACCTGCTGGCAAATCTGTACTTTATAATACACTTATTCTAAGAAATTCGGAATGAAATGAATATAAATTGATATTTGATTTTCTTACACTTATTAAAACTGTCACCTTGCATATAATAATAAGTAAAATATATTCTAGAAGCTTTAATAAAGGAAGTCTTTGATTTGGGCTGAATGATCTTTAAATTGAACTCGTAAGTATTAACACCTTCAAATAAATGAAACAATATTATCTTTAGTGCAGGTATTGTGTGCTTATTCCTGTCAGGTGAAACTTATATCTAACTTTTGAATTATGTTTATTGTATTATCTGTTATGGAAGCATAATGTTAGATATCTGTTAAATACAAAAGCTTGATGGTTTGAGTTTAACCCCTTCACGACCATGGAAGGATCTATCCGTCATGGAGCGTGTCACGTTAAGCCACGCCCCCTGCCGCCTGCAGGATGGGGAGATCCGCGCACATATCAGCTGTTTTCAACAGCTGACATGTGTGCCTGCATGTTACAAGTGGAATCGCTTTCCACCCATAACATTAACCCCTTACATCTCGCTGCCAAAGTCTGGTAGCGAGATGTATATACGCACGGTCATGATTTTCACTTACCGCCGCCCCCACTGGAAGTCACGTGAGTGATCACGTGACTTTCGGTGGTTGCCATGGTAGCACAGGGTCATGTGAGGACGCCTGCAACTATGACGAGTCACTTTTGTTTTCACTCGGCCCGGAGGCCAGTGAAGCAGGAAGTGACCGTATCTGCTGTTTACAGCTGTATAGCTGTGATCAGCAGATAGTGCAGAGCGATCGGATTGCTGATCGCTATAGCCCCCTAGGGGGACTAGAAAAATAGAAAAAAAGTAAAAAAAAAGTTTTAAAAAATAAAAAAAAAAAAAACCTAAAAGTTCAAATCACCCCCCTTTCACCCCATTGAAAATTCAAGGGTTAAAAAAATAAATAAATATACACATATTTGGTATTGCCGCGTTCAGAAATGCCCGTTCTATCAAAATATGAAATCAATTAATCAGATTGGTAAACGGCGTAGTGGCAAAAAAATTCCAAATGCCAAAATAACATTTTTTGGTCACCGCAAGTTTTACGCAAAATGCAATAACAGGCAATCAAAACATAGCATCTGCACAAATATGACACCATTAGAAACGTCAGCTCGAGACGCAAAAAATAAGCCATCACTGAGCCATAGATCCCAAAAAATGAGAACGCTACGGATTTCGGAAAATGGCGCAAAACGTACGCCACTTTTATTGGACAAGCTTGTGAAATTGTTTTAACCCCTTAGATACAAGTAAACCTATACATATTTGGTGTCCACAAACTCGCACCAACCTCAGGCATCATACCCACACACCAGTTTTACCATATAGTGAACACGGTGAATAAAACATCCCAAAAACTATTCTGCCATCACACTTTTTTTGCAGTTTTTCCACACTTGGGATTTTTTTGCTGTTTTCCAGTACACCATATGGTAAAACTTATGATTTCATTTAAAAGTACAACTTGTTCCGCAAAAACCGAGCCCTCATATGGCAAGGTTGACAGAAAAATAAAAAGGTTACGGCTCTCGGAAGAAGGGGAGCAAAAAACAAAAACGCAAAAATGGAAAAGGCTCTGGGCTTAAGGCTGCTTTCACACTACGCTTATTTAACATGCGTCCTGAACGTTTTTTTGCTGCATAAGCGGATCCTGCTTTTACAGCAAAAAACGCATGTAAACGCATGTCTTACTTTGCAGGATCCTGTCACTGGATGTTTAGGGGCGGGCATTGGAGTCATGTGATCGGGAGTGAGGGGAACTAAACGTGCCAGACTGGGAGCCGGCATCTGACAGCTGCGAGGCTCGTAACCAAGGTAAACATCGGGCTTGGATACCCGATATTTATCTTGGTTACGAGTGTCTGCAGCTGCTAGGAGCCGGGCTCCCTGCACACGTAACCAACGTAAACATCGGGTAACTAAGAGAAGTGGTTACCCGATATTTACCTTGGTTACGAGTGTCTGCAGCTCTCAGGTGGGAGAGAGAGGGAGGAGAGGAAGGAGGAAAGACAAAGAGAGAGGGTGAGGGAGGGAGGAGGAGAGAGAGACAGATTACGCGAGACTGGTTCTGGGCATGCTCAGTACTTTCTGTGCATGCTCAGTACAAAAGCAGGATCCTGTTACAACGCAACTCAACGCATTCTGCTAGGCAGGCTCCAGCGCTCATTGAAATGCATTGCAGCTCGCGGCGCAATGTGAAGGATCCTGTGAGATGCGTTATTTTGACAAAGGTAAAAAACGCTACAAGTAGCGTTTTTGAAACATGTTAAAATAACGCAAAAGTACGGATCCTGTGTCTAACGCACGCAAATGCATGCGAACGCAGATGGACGCGAGTCCATTGCAAATGCATTGAAGTGAAAACGCATTTGCACTGGATCCGTTTTTCCGCTAAAAAAACGTTATGGACGGATGTTAAATAAACGTAGTGTGAAACCAGCCTAATATACAATTTATTATGTATTATTCTTATGCTTACTTATATAGCACCTTTAATTTCATAGTGCTTTACAGAAGTCATCATGTCCCCATTGAACATTGTTTTAGAGAGCAATTTGTTTAGTATTGCGCTTGTCCGACATCCAGACTGGTCTTTTATGGTAGCACGTCTTAATTTCTGTGCCCAGCAACCTCAGTCCAGCATCATGCGTGCCACTGAAACTTCATAGGTCCTCTTCACATTATGACAATGTGGTACAAATCACATTATGATGTTGCATGAGGCCTAGTCATCAGGCCTCATGGGATGTGATGATATTGTGGGGCCTATTAAGCACCAAAGGCAGGCAGTATGCCTGGCCAAAGTTACCTGGCACAGAAATGAAGATTAACAGTCATGGAGGACCAAACTGGATGCTGGACCAGGGCAGCAACAAATCAAATTGCTCATCTCTAATTATTTTCTATTGTTTCCATTTGGTAAGGTAGAAAAGTCTTTAATCAGGTGACTATACTAAATTAAATTCATATGGATGTCACCTGACATTCCGCAGAAGTACTGGTGACACATATTGATGGTGCATCCCACTGTCATCACATGGTCTGTTGATTCCTAGAGGAGCATGCTATTACTTTAGCCTTGAATCTACTCTATCCCTTTTTAAATATCTTTCAGATCTTAGACTTTAGAGTTTGCTCAGTTGCAGTGGTAAAAGATTATTTTTTATACTCACCGTAAAATTTCTTTCTCATATCCTAAACAGAAACCATGGGGAATATATTGCTACCTGGAATCTGACACTATGAATACATCTTAGAAAAGAAAGTTGGCTACTTCCCAAAAGCCTACACCTTACCAGCAGACAAGCAGCTATTCAATTAATGCAAAAGCAGTATGAGGGGTAAAACCAAGACAACCCAAATGAGGGAGAGTACTGTGTCCTACAGTGCAGGCTATGAGAAAGAGATTTTATGGTAAGTACCACAAATCCTCTTTTCTCAGGCATTTCATTTGTGGACATAGAAACCATAGGATGTCCTAAAGCAGTACCTGCGGTGTACAAACAAACATCACTATTGCAGAAGGAAGAATAGCAACCTCCAACATTACAACCTTAGCAACTGCAGCTTTAAAAAATATGAACTGAAGACGAAGTGACAACGCTATGGAACAGAAGAAAAGATACCTGAAGGGATATGACCCATGAGGTTTATACCACATCGTAGGAATGAGCCATGCTATGGCAGGGAAGTCCAACTTATATTATTATAATGACCTGATCTCATGTATTTTCTAAGTGTGCACCACCAGAAGAACAGTATAAAATAGGGAAAGTTAAAGGGGGAACCAGTTTTGAATAAAGTGTATTGTTAATTTGTAATGTTTAAACTGTAAAATATTGTGTTTAGAATTATTCAACTTTAAGCATTGTAATAGTAGTTAGACTGAATATACAGTATGTACCAATCCTTTGTATTCACCCTGCATATATTTATACATACAAATGAGATGTCTCCTCTGGGATGACTTTTTTGTAAGCTACACAAGCCCCTTCAAACTTTTTCATCATATGAGAACCCCTCTGTCCCTTTCAATAATCTAGTTTCTCACCTTTGAACTGACTATAACTTCAAGAATATCTTTTTTAAAACGTGGAACACAAAACTGGATCTCATATTCTACATATGGCCTTACAAGTGAGTTATAAAGGGGTAAAAATATGTTCGAATCATCGGATTTTATCTCTCTTTTTATACACCCTAAACTCTTGTTTGCTTCTGCAGCTGCTGCCTGACATTGAGTATTACTTCTCCTGGTCTGTAGACCTAAGTATACTTCCATTTAATATATTTGCAGCAATGGGATTACTCCGTCCTAGGTGCATTACTCTGTAATTATAAACATTAAATCTCATTTACCAAGTGTTTGCCCATTCAAACATCTTATTCAGATCATTTTGTAATATTCTACTATTAATGTCAGTTTTTAATATCCTACATAGTTTGGTGTCATCAGGAAAGACTAACATTTTACTGTTAATCTCACCCAAAAAGTCATTAATAAAGAGTTTAAAAACAATTGTTCCTAGCACAGATCCTTGTGGTATCCCACTGCTGACTATATCCCATTTAGAAAATTGTTTAATATGACTCTTTGCTTCCTATCTTTCAGCCAATGTTTTACCCATATGCATATATTTTCCCTACTCTCTGTTTCTGGAGATTCAGTATAAGGCCGCTTTGCAGCACAGTATCAAATGCCTTTAAAGTCTACATAAATCACATCAGCTGCATTATCAATATCCAGATTTGTACTTACCTCCTCATAGAAACTCAGCATTAGAGATGAGCGAACCGGTCGCGGTTCGGCTCGAGGTTGGTTCGCCGAACGGACCTCCCGTTCGAGTTCGGTTCGTCGAACGTTCGACGAACCGAACTCGAACTGCATAGGAAACAATGGCAGGCAATCACAAACACAGAAAAACACCTAGAAAACACCCTCAAAGGTGTCCTAAAGGTGACAAACAACTCAAACACATTGGAAAGTGACAAGGACATATACTCATGCGAAAACAAAACAGCTGGACAAGGAAAAAGAGGAGGACACACAGATATAGGCATGGCACGCCCTTCTAAAATCATGTAAAACACCGCAAGGTGACTCCAAGCGGAGTCTCCATTTTTTCCAAAAATTGGGCCACACACACACCCACCCCTTCAGTGGCAGCAGTTGTGCCCCAGTTGTACACTTCACAGCTACATTTGCATCAAGCACATTCAAAAATACGCCATTCTTATCCATCCCCAGGATGACACCGGGGTAGGTAGCAAAGTCTTTGCTGACCCATGACTTGTTCATCTTGGCTTCTTTTAAAAACAATGTAAGCAAGGGTTACTCCAAGCGGAGTCTCCCTTTTTTCCAAAAATTGGGCCACACAGACACCCACCCCATCAGTGGCAGCACTTGGGCCCTAGTTGCAAACAGGATGTTTTGATTTGCATCAAGCACATTCAAAAATACGCCATTCTTATCCGTCCCCAGGATGACACCGGGGTAGGTAGCAAAGTCTTTCCTGATCCCAGCTCTGTTCATCTTGGCTTCTTTTAAAAACACATCAAGCAAGGGTTACTCCAAGCGGAGTCTCCCTTTTTTTCCAAAAATTGGGCCACACAGACACCCACCCCATCAGTGGCAGCACTTGGGCCCTAGTTGCAAACAGGATGTTTTGATTTGCATCAAGCACATTCAAAAATATGCCATTCTTATCCGTCCCCAGGATGACACCGGGGTAGGTAGCAAAGTCTTTGCTGATCCCAGCTCTGTTCATCTTGGCTTCTTTTAAAAACACATCAAGCAAGGGTTACTCCAAGCGGAGTCTCCCTTTTTTTCCAAAAATTGGGCCACACAGACACCCACCCCATCAGTGGCAGCACTTGGGCCCTAGTTGCAAACAGGATGTTTTGATTTGCATCAAGCACATTCAAAAATACGCCATTCTTATCTGTCCCCAGGATGACACCGGGGTAGGTAACAAAGTCTTTGCTGATCCCAGCTCTGTTCATCTTGGCTTCTTTTAAAAACACATCAAGCAAGGGTTACTCCAAGCGGAGTCTCCCTTTTTTTCCAAAAATTGGGCCACACAGACACCCACCCCATCAGTGGCAGCACTTGGGCCCTAGTTGCAAACAGGATGTTTTGATTTGCATCAAGCACATTCAAAAATACGCCATTCTTATCCGTCCCCAGGATGACACCGGGGTAGGTAGCAAAGTCTTTCCTGATCCCAGCTCTGTTCATCTTGGCTTCTTTTAAAAACACATCAAGCAAGGGTTACTCCAAGCGGAGTCTCCCTTTTTTTCCAAAAATTGGGCCACACAGACACCCACCCCATCAGTGGCAGCACTTGGGCCCTAGTTGCAAACAGGATGTTTTGATTTGCATCAAGCACATTCAAAAATACGCCATTCTTATCCGTCCCCAGGATGACACCGGGGTAGGTAGCAAAGTCTTTGCTGATCCCAGCTCTGTTCATCTTGGCTTCTTTTAAAAACACATCAAGCAAGGGTTACTCCAAGCGGAGTCTCCCTTTTTTTCCAAAAATTGGGCCACACAGACACCCACCCCATCAGTGGCAGCACTTGGGCCCTAGTTGCAAACAGGATGTTTTGATTTGCATCAAGCACATTCAAAAATACGCCATTCTTATCCGTCCCCAGGATGACACCGGGGTAGGTAGCAAAGTCTTTCCTGATCCCAGCTCTGTTCATCTTGGCTTCTTTTAAAAACACATCAAGCAAGGGTTACTCCAAGCGGAGTCTCCCTTTTTTTCCAAAAATTGGGCCACACAGACACCCACCCCATCAGTGGCAGCACTTGGGCCCTAGTTGCAAACAGGATGTTTTGATTTGCATCAAGCACATTCAAAAATACGCCATTCTTATCCGTCCCCAGGATAACACCGGGGTAGGTAGCAAAGTATTTCCTGATCCCAGCTCTGTTCATCTTGGCTTCTTTTAAAAACACATCAAGCAAGGGTTACTCCAAGCGGAGTCTCCCTTTTTTCCAAAAATTGGGCCACACAGACACCCACCCCATCAGTGGCAGCACTTGGGCCCTAGTTGCAAACAGGATGTTTTGATTTGCATCAAGCACATTCAAAAATACGCCATTCTTATCCGTCCCCAGGATGACACCGGGGTAGGTAGCAAAGTCTTTGCTGATCCCAGCTCTGTTCATCTTGGCTTCTTTTAAAAACACATCAAGCAAGGGTTACTCCAAGCGGAGTCTCCCTTTTTTTCCAAAAATTGGGCCACACAGACACCCACCCCATCAGTGGCAGCACTTGGGCCCTAGTTGCAAACAGGATGTTTTGATTTGCATCAAGCACATTCAAAAATACGCCATTCTTATCCGTCCCCAGGATGACACCGGGGTAGGTAGCAAAGTATTTCCTGATCCCAGCTCTGTTCATCTTGGCTTCTTTTAAAAACACATCAAGCAAGGGTTACTCCAAGCGGAGTCTCCCTTTTTTTCCAAAAATTGGGCCACACAGACACCCACCCCATCAGTGGCAGCACTTGGGCCCTAGTTGCAAACAGGATGTTTTGATTTGCATCAAGCACATTCAAAAATACGCCATTCTTATCCGTCCCCAGGATGACACCGGGGTAGGTAGCAAAGTCTTTCCTGATCCCAGCTCTGTTCATCTTGGCTTCTTTTAAAAACACATCAAGCAAGGGTTACTCCAAGCGGAGTCTCCCTTTTTTTCCAAAAATTGGGCCACACAGACACCCACCCCATCAGTGGCAGCACTTGGGCCCTAGTTGCAAACAGGATGTTTTGATTTGCATCAAGCACATTCAAAAATACGCCATTCTTATCCGTCCCCAGGATGACACCGGGGTAGGTAGCAAAGTCTTTGCTGATCCCAGCTCTGTTCATCTTGGCTTCTTTTAAAAACACATCAAGCAAGGGTTACTCCAAGCGGAGTCTCCCTTTTTTTCCAAAAATTGGGCCACACAGACACCCACCCCATCAGTGGCAGCACTTGGGCCCTAGTTGCAAACAGGATGTTTTGATTTGCATCAAGCACATTCAAAAATACGCCATTCTTATCCGTCCCCAGGATGACACCGGGGTAGGTAGCAAAGTCTTTCCTGATCCCAGCTCTGTTCATCTTGGCTTCTTTTAAAAACACATCAAGCAAGGGTTACTCCAAGCGGAGTCTCCCTTTTTTTCCAAAAATTGGGCCACACAGACACCCACCCCATCAGCGGCAGCACTTGGGCCCTAGTTGCAAACAGGATGTTTTGATTTGCATCAAGCACATTCAAAAATACGCCATTCTTATCCGTCCCCAGGATGACACCGGGGTAGGTAGCAAAGTATTTCCTGATCCCAGCTCTGTTCATCTTGGCTTCTTTTAAAAACACATCAAGCAAGGGTTACTCCAAGCGGAGTCTCCCTTTTTTCCAAAAATTGGGCCACACAGACACCCACCCCATCAGTGGCAGCACTTGGGCCCTAGTTGCAAACAGGATGTTTTGATTTGCATCAAGCACATTCAAAAATACGCCATTCTTATCCGTCCCCAGGATGACACCGGGGTAGGTAGCAAAGTCTTTGCTGATCCCAGCTCTGTTCATCTTGGCTTCTTTTAAAAACACATCAAGCAAGGGTTACTCCAAGCGGAGTCTCCCTTTTTTTCCAAAAATTGGGCCACACAGACACCCACCCCATCAGTGGCAGCACTTGGGCCCTAGTTGCAAACAGGATGTTTTGATTTGCATCAAGCACATTCAAAAATACGCCATTCTTATCCGTCCCCAGGATGACACCGGGGTAGGTAGCAAAGTCTTTCCTGATCCCAGCTCTGTTCATCTTGGCTTCTTTTAAAAACACATCAAGCAAGGGTTACTCCAAGCGGAGTCTCCCTTTTTTTCCAAAAATTGGGCCACACAGACACCCACCCCATCAGTGGCAGCACTTGGGCCCTAGTTGCAAACAGGATGTTTTGATTTGCATCAAGCACATTCAAAAATACGCCATTCTTATCCGTCCCCAGGATGACACCGGGGTAGGTAGCAAAGTCTTTGCTGATCCCAGCTCTGTTCATCTTGGCTTCTTTTAAAAACACATCAAGCAAGGGTTACTCCAAGCGGAGTCTCCCTTTTTTTCCAAAAATTGGGCCACACAGACACCCACCCCATCAGTGGCAGCACTTGGGCCCTAGTTGCAAACAGGATGTTTTGATTTGCATCAAGCACATTCAAAAATACGCCATTCTTATCCGTCCCCAGGATGACACCGGGGTAGGTAGCAAAGTCTTTCCTGATCCCAGCTCTGTTCATCTTGGCTTCTTTTAAAAACACATCAAGCAAGGGTTACTCCAAGCGGAGTCTCCCTTTTTTTCCAAAAATTGGGCCACACAGACACCCACCCCATCAGTGGCAGCACTTGGGCCCTAGTTGCAAACAGGATGTTTTGATTTGCATCAAGCACATTCAAAAATACGCCATTCTTATCCGTCCCCAGGATGACACCGGGGTAGGTAGCAAAGTCTTTGCTGATCCCAGCTCTGTTCATCTTGGCTTCTTTTAAAAACACATCAAGCAAGGGTTACTCCAAGCGGAGTCTCCCTTTTTTTCCAAAAATTGGGCCACACAGACACCCACCCCATCAGTGGCAGCACTTGGGCCCTAGTTGCAAACAGGATGTTTTGATTTGCATCAAGCACATTCAAAAATACGCCATTCTTATCCGTCCCCAGGATGACACCGGGGTAGGTAGCAAAGTCTTTCCTGATCCCAGCTCTGTTCATCTTGGCTTCTTTTAAAAACACATCAAGCAAGGGTTACTCCAAGCGGAGTCTCCCTTTTTTTCCAAAAATTGGGCCACACAGACACCCACCCCATCAGTGGCAGCACTTGGGCCCTAGTTGCAAACAGGATGTTTTGATTTGCATCAAGCACATTCAAAAATACGCCATTCTTATCCGTCCCCAGGATGACACCGGGGTAGGTAGCAAAGTCTTTGCTGATCCCAGCTCTGTTCATCTTGGCTTCTTTTAAAAACACATCAAGCAAGGGTTACTCCAAGCGGAGTCTCCCTTTTTTTCCAAAAATTGGGCCACACAGACACCCACCCCATCAGTGGCAGCACTTGGGCCCTAGTTGTACACTTCACAGCTACATTTGCATCAATCACATTCAAAAATACCCCATAATTAACCGTCCCCAGGATGACACCGGGGTAGGTAGCAAAGTCTTTGCTGACCCATGACTTGTTCATCTTGGCTTCTTTTAAAAACAATGTAAGCAAGGGTTACTCCAAGCGGAGTCTCCCTTTTTTCCAAAAATTGGGCCACACAGACACCCACCCCATCAGTGGCAGCACTTGGGCCCTAGTTGCAAACAGGATGTTTTGATTTGCATCAAGCACATTCAAAAATACGCCATTCTTATCCGTCCCCAGGATGACACCGGGGTAGGTAGCAAAGTCTTTGCTGATCCCAACTCTGTTCATCTTGGCTTCTTTTAAAAACACATCAAGCAAGGGTTACTCCAAGCGGATTCTCCCTTTTTTTCCAAAAATTGGGCCACACAGACACCCACCCCATCAGTGGCAGCACTTGGGCCCTAGTTGCAAACAGGATGTTTTGATTTGCATCAAGCACATTCAAAAATACGCCATTCTTATCCGTCCCCAGGATGACACCGGGGTAGGTAGCAAAGTCTTTCCTGATCCCAGCTCTGTTCATCTTGGCTTCTTTTAAAAACACATCAAGCAAGGGTTACTCCAAGCGGAGTCTCCCTTTTTTTCCAAAAATTGGGCCACACAGACACCCACCCCATCAGTGGCAGCACTTGGGCCCTAGTTGCAAACAGGATGTTTTGATTTGCATCAAGCACATTCAAAAATACGCCATTCTTATCCGTCCCCAGGATGACACCGGGGTAGGTAGCAAAGTCTTTCCTGATCCCAGCTCTGTTCATCTTGGCTTCTTTTAAAAACACATCAAGCAAGGGTTACTCCAAGCGGAGTCTCCCTTTTTTTCCAAAAATTGGGCCACACAGACACCCACCCCATCAGTGGCAGCACTTGGGCCCTAGTTGCAAACAGGATGTTTTGATTTGCATCAAGCACATTCAAAAATACGCCATTCTTATCCGTCCCCAGGATGACACCGGGGTAGGTAGCAAAGTCTTTGCTGATCCCAGCTCTGTTCATCTTGGCTTCTTTTAAAAACACATCAAGCAAGGGTTACTCCAAGCGGAGTCTCCCTTTTTTTCCAAAAATTGGGCCACACAGACACCCACCCCATCAGTGGCAGCACTTGGGCCCTAGTTGCAAACAGGATGTTTTGATTTGCATCAAGCACATTCAAAAATACGCCATTCTTATCCGTCCCCAGGATGACACCGGGGAAGGTAGCAAAGTATTTCCTGATCCCAGCTCTGTTCATCTTGGCTTCTTTTAAAAACACATCAAGCAAGGGTTACTCCAAGCGGAGTCTCCCTTTTTTCCAAAAATTGGGCCACACAGACACCCACCCCATCAGTGGCAGCACTTGGGCCCTAGTTGCAAACAGGATGTTTTGATTTGCATCAAGCACATTCAAAAATACGCCATTCTTATCCGTCCCTAGGATGACACCGGGGTAGGTAGCAAAGTCTTTGCTGATCCCAGCTCTGTTCATCTTGGCTTCTTTTAAAAACACATCAAGCAAGGGTTACTCCAAGCGGAGTCTCCCTTTTTTTCCAAAAATTGGGCCACACAGACACCCACCCCATCAGTGGCAGCACTTGGGCCCTAGTTGCAAACAGGATGTTTTGATTTGCATCAAGCACATTCAAAAATACGCCATTCTTATCCGTCCCCAGGATGACACCGGGGTAGGTAGCAAAGTCTTTCCTGATCCCAGCTCTGTTCATCTTGGCTTCTTTTAAAAACACATCAAGCAAGGGTTACTCCAAGCGGAGTCTCCCTTTTTTTCCAAAAATTGGGCCACACAGACACCCACCCCATCAGTGGCAGCACTTGGGCCCTAGTTGCAAACAGGATGTTTTGATTTGCATCAAGCACATTCAAAAATACGCCATTCTTATCCGTCCCCAGGATGACACCGGGGTAGGTAGCAAAGTCTTTCCTGATCCCAGCTCTGTTCATCTTGGCTTCTTTTAAAAACACATCAAGCAAGGGTTACTCCAAGCGGAGTCTCCCATTTTTCCAAAAATTGGGCCACACAGACACCCACCCCATCAGTGGCAGCACTTGGGCCCTAGTTGCAAACAGGATGTTTTGATTTGCATCAAGCACATTCCAAATCCACAAGCATTTACTCTCCCCAGGATGACACAGGGGTAGTAAATTCCTTCTGGATCCATGACTTGTTCATTTTGATGAACGTCAGTCTGTCCACATTGTCACTGGACAGACGCGTGCGCTTATCTGTCAGCACACACCCAGCAGCACTGAATACACGTTCAGAGACAACGCTGGCAGCTGGACACGACAAAATCTCCAAGGCGTAACTGGAGAGCTCTGGCCATTTTTCTATGTTTGAAGCCCAAAAGGAGCAAGGCTCCAGTTGCACAGTCATGGCATCGATGTTCATTTGGAGATACTCCTGTATCATCCTCTCCAGCCGTTGAGTATGTGTCAGACTTGTTGTCTCTGGTGGCCTTGCAAAAGAGGGTCTAAAAAAATTATGAAAAGATTCCATAAAATTGCTGTTACCGGCACCAGATACGGTCCTACTGGTACGGGTAGACTGGTGAAGATGACGAGACCGTCCCATGTTTGTCAAGTTACAACTGGGAGATTCCCTCCCTGCACCTGCACGGTTGTTTGGTGGAAAAGCCGAGCTAAGATCGAGTAACAGCTTCTGCTGATACTCCTGCATACGTGCGTCCCTTTCTATGGCTGGAATTATGTCACAAAATTTGGACTTGTACCGGGGATCTAATAGTGTGGCAATCCAGTAGTCATCATCACTTCTAATTTTGACAATACGACTGTCATGTTGGAGGTAGTGCAACAAAAAGGCACTCATGTGTCTTGCGCAGCCATGCGGACCAAGTCCACGCTGTGTTTGGGGCATAGAGGTGCTACCCGTTCTTTCTTCCTCTGACATCTCCCCCCAACCTCTTTCAACTGAAATTTGACCAAGGTCTCCCTCATCCGCTGAGTCTTCCATGTCCATGGACAGTTCGTCCTCCATTTCTTCATGTTCTCCTGCACCTTGCTCAACATTTCGCCTGCTACTATGCGCCCTTGTCGATCCCTGTTCCCCATGGTCCCATGCCTGCTGCGTTGGTGATGATGAACGTCTGGACCTTGGTGATGTTGTTGTCCCTTGCACATATGAATCCTCCTGTAGTTCCTCCCCTTCATGTTGTCCCACCCCCTGACTCCGAATAGTGTTTAGCGTGTGCTCCAGCATGTAAATGACTGGAATCGTCATGCTGATAATGGCATTGTCAGAGCTAAACATATTCGTCGCCATGTCGAAACTGTGCAGAAGGGTGCATAGGTCCTTGATCTGAGACCACTCCATCAGGGTGATCTGCCCCACCTCTGCATCTCATTGGCCCAGGCTATACGTCATGACGTATTGCACCAGGGCTCTGCGGTGCTGCCACAGTCGCTGTAACATGTGGAGAGTTGAATTCCAGCGTGTCGCCACATCGCATTTCAGGCGATGAACCGGCAGGCCGAAAGACTTCTGTAGCGATGCAAGTCGCTCAGCTGCGGCGCTTGAACGCCGGAAGTGAGCAGACAGTTCTCGTGCCCTGTTCAGAAGGCCATCTAGGCCGGGATAGTGTGTTAAAAATTGCTGCACGACAAGGTTCAACACGTGAGCCATACAAGGTACGTGTGTCACCTTGCCCAGGCGAAGGGCCGCACCCAGGTTTGCAGCATTGTCGCACACGGCCTTACCAGGCTGCAGGTTGAGTGGAGACAACCATTTATTAAACTCGGACCGCAGAGCTGACCACAACTCCTCAGCTGTGTGACTCTTATTACCAAGACATGTCAAGCTAAAGACCGCCTGATGCCGTTGCGCTCGGCTGCCAGCATAGTAATGAGGCGTGCGTGATTCCTTCTGCGCAGTGAGAACGCTGGTGGCCTGACCAGGCAGGCTTGGGGCGGAGGTGGAGGACCCAGATGAGGTGGAGGATGCAGAAGCTGTGGCGGAACTTGGACAGACAGAGGATTGACACACAAGTCGTGGGGACGGCAAGACTTGTGCAGCAGACCCTTCACCATCTATCACCATAGTTACCCAGTGCCCAGTCAGCGACATGTAACGTCCCTGTCCATGCTTACTGGTCCAAGTATCGGTGGTGAAATGCACCCGTTCACACACAGAGTTTCTCAAGGAAGCGGTGATGTTGTGTGCGACATGCTGGTGTAGCGCGGGCACACCTTTCTTAGAGAAGTAGTGGCGACTAGGCATCTGGTACTGGGGCACAGCGACAGACATAAGGTCTCTAAAATCCTGTGTGTCCACTAGGCGAAAAGGCAGCATTTCGGTAGCCAACAGCTTACAGAGGGATAGAGTCAACCTCTTAGCTTTGTCATGGGTCGGAGGAAGTGGCCTTTTATTTGACCACATCTGAGGGACAGAGATCTGGCTGCTGTGTGTAGACGGTGTTGAGTAGGGTGTCCCTGGAAAAATGCAGGTTTGTGAGGAAAGTGCAGGCGGAGACATGATGTTGCCTTCATCCAACGTTGGTGCTATCGATGTCTGAGAGAGCTGTACACACTCACTTGTTTCCCCTTCCAAACCAACTGACGACCTTACAAGCAAACTGCCTGTTGCGGTTACAGTGGTGGAAGTTTTGCGTGGAAAAACAGGTGTGACAGCTGTCCCCACAGTCCTAGAAGATGAAGAGCGCGCGGATGCACTGGAAGGGGCGGGCGGTGGATGGTTCGCTCCGCTAGCCGGCATTGCAGCACGGTGAGCTTCCCACCGGGACTTATGATATTTATTCATGTGACGATTCATGGAAGAAGTTGTCAAACTGCTGAGGTTTTGACCTCTACTAACAGAATCATGACAAATGTTACATATCACATGAGTTGGGCGATCTTTTTCGATGTGAAAAAAGGCCCAGGCTAGGCAAGGCTTAGAGGCCATGCGACCTGTTGATCCACCCCGAATAATGCTCATAGGCAGAGTGGTGGCTGAGGATGCAGTTGTAGACGTGCTACCAGTGCTCCGACTCTGTCCAGGAAGGCGCAAGGTAACTTCGTCGTCGGTTGCATCCTCCTCCACCGCCTCTGTTGACCTCCTCGAGTGCCTGACTGGGGGTTGACAGTAGGTGGGATCTAGAACGTCATCATCAATTGTTGTGTTCGCACTCCCCTCCCCCTCAGACCGAGCCTCTTCTTGCCCTGACCGAATATTTAAGTTGTCATCCCAATCGGGTATCTGCGTCTCATCTTCATCAGTATGTTCCTCATTGTCTATAACCACAGGTGTTACAGTTTGTGACAAAGGGTCAACATTATGCTCAGAAACTTGGTCCTCACGGCCTGAATCTGAGTCACAAAGGTTCTGGGCATCACTGCAGACCATTTCCTGTTCTGTACTCACTGTAGCTTGGGAGCAGACCTCTGATTCCCAGGCTATAGTGTGACTGAACAGCTCTGCAGACTCAGCCATCTCAGTTCCACCATACTGTGCAGGGCTGATGGAGACTTCAGAGCTGGGAGAAATCAAGTGTGATTGGGATGACAACTCAGAGGAATGGTGTTTTTTGGATGCGGTACTTGAAGTGGCTGAGAGGGCACTTGTTGGACCACTTGAGATCCATTCAAGCATTTTCCTTTTTTGCCCATCATCTACCTTTGTTCCTCTTGTTCGTGTCCGTAAAAAAGGGAGCACATCGGATTGTCCACAATAAGTAGTAGACATCTTACTTTTGCTAGTAGATGGTCTATCTTCAGCAGATGATAATGGAGCTTTGGCACCTTCCCCACTGACAAAACCTTTTTTGCCTTTTCCACCACGCCTCTTCCCCTTTCCACCAGCATCTGTCATTTTGCCACTCATGTTGATTGCGACAAGATTGTGGACTGAAAATGTGGTAGTAAAAATTGAGAGGTGGTGAAGATTGCAGTGGTGGTCTAGCTTTATTAACAGCAGAATAATAAAGAATAAATATCCCTGACAATGTAACTTAGTTATAATTCGTTGGAGTGTGCAACGCAGGCAGACGTGCTGCAAATGTCTTGGCACTAGTGGGACTATAGCAAAGTCCAATAGCCACGTATAGGATGCCACTAGGTTCACTGAGTGTGTGCTAGTATAATGGCTTAGTTATAATTAGTTGGAGTGTGCAACGCAGGCAGATGCGCTCTGCAAATGTCTTGGCACTAGTAGGACTATAGCAAAGTCCAATAGCCACGTATAGGATGCCACTAGGTACACTGAGTGTGTGCTAGTATAATGGCTTAGTTATAATTAGTTGGAGTGTGCAACGCAGGCAGACGTGCTGCAAATGTCTTGGCACTAGTGGGACTATAGCAAAGTCCAATAGCCACGTATAGGATGCCACTAGGTACACTGAGTGTGTGCTAGTATAATGGCTTAGTTATAATTAGTTGGAGTGTGCAACGCAGGCAGACGTGCTGCAAATGTCTTGGCACTAGTGGGACTATAGCAAAGTCCAATAGCCACGTATAGGATGCCACTAGGTACACTGAGTGTGTGCTAGTATAATGGCTTAGTTATAATTAGTTGGAGTGTGCAACGCAGGCAGACGTGCTGCAAATGTCTTGGCACTAGTGGGACTATAGCAAAGTCCAATAGCCACGTATAGGATGCCACTAGGTACACTGAGTGTGTGCTAGTATAATGGCTTAGTTATAATTAGTTGGAGTGTGCAACGCAGGCAGACGTGCTGCAAATGTCTTGGCACTAGTGGGACTATAGCAAAGTCCAATAGCCACGTATAGGATGCCACTAGGTACACTGAGTGTGTGCTAGTATAATGGCTTAGTTATAATTAGTTGGAGTGTGCAACGCAGGCAGACGTGCTGCAAATGTCTTGGCACTAGTGGGACTATAGCAAAGTCCAATAGCCACGTAGAGGATGCCACTAGGTACACTGAGTGTGTGCTAGTATAATGGCTTAGTTATAATTAGTTGGAGTGTGCAACGCAGGCAGACGTGCTGCAAATGTCTTGGCACTAGTGGGACTATAGCAAAGTCCAATATCCACGTATAGGATGCCACTAGGTTCACTGAGTGTGTGCTAGTATAATGGCTTAGTTATAATTAGTTGGAGTGTGCAACGCAGGCAGATGCGCTCTGCAAATGTCTTGGCACTAGTAGGACTATAGCAAAGTCCAATAGCCACGTATAGGATGCCACTAGGTACACTGAGTGTGTGCTAGTATAATGGCTTAAGGTCCAGTCACACTAAGCAACTTACCAGCGATCCCAACAACGATAGGGATCGCTGGTAAGTTGCTAGGAGGTTGCTGGTGAGCTGTCACACTGCGACGCTCCAGCGATCCCACCAGCAACCTGACCTGGCAGGGATCGCTGGAGCGTGGCTACACGAGTTGCTGGTGAGCTCACCAGCAACCAGTGACCAGCCCCCAGTCTCCTAGTTACAGCACACATCAGGTTAATTAACCCGATGTGTGTTGCAGCTAAATGTGCACAGAGCAGGGAGCAGCACACAATGCTTAGCGCTGGCTCCTTGCTCTCCTAGTTACAGCACACATCGGGTTAATTGCCTGATGTGTGCTGCAGCTAAATGTGCACAGAGCAGGGAGCAGCGCACACTGCTTAGTGCTGGCTCCTTGCTCTCCTAGTTACAGCACACATCGGGTTAATTGCCTGATGTGTGCTGCAGCTAAATGTGCACAGAGCAGGGAGCAGCGCACACTGCTTAGTGCTGGCTCCTTGCTCTCCTAGTTACAGCACACATCGGGTTAATTACCTGATGTGTGCTGCAGCTACATGTGCACAGAGCTGGAGCCGGCAGCACAGGCAGTGAGAGCGGAGGAGGCTGGTATCAAAGGTAAATATCGGGTAACCAAGGACAGGGCTTCTTGGTTACCCGATGTTTACATTAGTTACCAGCCTCAGCAGAAGCTGGCTCCCTGCTCACTGCACATTAGTTGTTGCTGTCTCGCTGTCACACACAGCGATCTGTGCTTCACAGCAGGACAGCAACAACTAAATAATGGCCCAGGACATTCAGCAACAACCAACGACCTCACAGCAGGGGCCAGCTTGTTGCTGGATGTCACACACAGCAACATCGCTAGCAACGTCACAAAAGTTGTTCGTTACCAGCGATGTTGCTAGCGATGTTGCTTAGTGTGACGGGGCCTTTAGTTATAATTAGTTGGAGTGTGCAACGCAGGCAGACGTGCTGCAAATGTCTTGGCACTAGTGGGACTATAGCAAAGTCCAATAGCCACGTATAGGATGCCACTAGGTACACTGAGTGTGTGCTAGTATAATGGCTTAGTTATAATTAGTTGGAGTGTGCAACGCAGGCAGACGTGCTGCAAATGTCTTGGCACTAGTGGGACTATAGCAAAGTCCAATAGCCACGTATAGGATGCCACTAGGTACACTGAGTGTGTGCTAGTATAATGGCTTAGTTATAATTAGTTGGAGTGTGCAACGCAGGCAGACGTGCTGCAAATGTCTTGGCACTAGTGGGACTATAGCAAAGTCCAATAGCCACGTATAGGATGCCACTAGGTACACTGAGTGTGTGCTAGTATAATGGCTTAGTTATAATTAGTTGGAGTGTGCAACGCAGGCAGACGTGCTGCAAATGTCTTGGCACTAGTGGGACTATAGCAAAGTCCAATAGCCACGTATAGGATGCCACTAGGTACACTGAGTGTGTGCTAGTATAATAGCTTAGTTATAATTAGTTGGAGTGTGCAACGCAGTCAGACGTGCTGCAAATGTCTTGGCACTAGTGGGACTATAGCAAAGTCCAATAGCCACGTATAGGATGCCACTAGGTACACTGAGTCTGTGCTAGTATAATGGCTTAGTTATAATTAGTTGGAGTGTGCAACGCAGGCAGACGTGCTGCAAATGTCTTGGCACTAGTGGGACTATAGCAAAGTCCAATAGCCACGTATAGGATGCCACTAGGTACACTGAGTGTGTGCTAGTATAATGGCTTAGTTATAATTAGTTGGAGTGTGCAACGCAGGCAGACGTGCTGCAAATGTCTTGGCACTAGTGGGACTATAGCAAAGTCCAATAGCCACGTATAGGATGCCACTAGGTACACTGAGTGTGTGCTAGTATAATGGCTTAGTTATAATTAGTTGGAGTGTGCAACGCAGGCAGACGTGCTGCAAATGTCTTGGCACTAGTGGGACTATAGCAAAGTCCAATAGCCACGTATAGGATGCCACTAGGTACACTGAGTGTGTGCTAGTATAATGGCTTAGTTATAATTAGTTGGAGTGTGCAACGCAGGCAGATGCGCTCTGCAAATGTCTTGGCACTAGTAGGACTATAGCAAAGTCCAATAGCCACGTATAGGATGCCACTAGGTACACTGAGTGTGTGCTAGTATAATGGCTTAAGGTCCAGTCACACTAAGCAACTTACCAGCGATCCCAACAACGATAGGGATCGCTGGTAAGTTGCTAGGAGGTTGCTGGTGAGCTGTCACACTGCGACGCTCCAGCGATCCCACCAGCAACCTGACCTGGCAGGGATCGCTGGAGCGTGGCTACACGAGTTGCTGGTGAGCTCACCAGCAACCAGTGACCAGCCCCCAGTCTCCTAGTTACAGCACACATCAGGTTAATTAACCCGATGTGTGTTGCAGCTAAATGTGCACAGAGCAGGGAGCAGCACACAATGCTTAGCGCTGGCTCCTTGCTCTCCTAGTTACAGCACACATCGGGTTAATTGCCTGATGTGTGCTGCAGCTAAATGTGCACAGAGCAGGGAGCAGCGCACACTGCTTAGTGCTGGCTCCTTGCTCTCCTAGTTACAGCACACATCGGGTTAATTGCCTGATGTGTGCTGCAGCTAAATGTGCACAGAGCAGGGAGCAGCGCACACTGCTTAGTGCTGGCTCCTTGCTCTCCTAGTTACAGCACACATCGGGTTAATTACCTGATGTGTGCTGCAGCTACATGTGCACAGAGCTGGAGCCGGCAGCACAGGCAGTGAGAGCGGAGGAGGCTGGTATCAAAGGTAAATATCGGGTAACCAAGGACAGGGCTTCTTGGTTACCCGATGTTTACATTAGTTACCAGCCTCAGCAGAAGCTGGCTCCCTGCTCACTGCACATTAGTTGTTGCTGTCTCGCTGTCACACACAGCGATCTGTGCTTCACAGCAGGACAGCAACAACTAAATAATGGCCCAGGACATTCAGCAACAACCAACGACCTCACAGCAGGGGCCAGCTTGTTGCTGGATGTCACACACAGCAACATCGCTAGCAACGTCACAAAAGTTGTTCGTTACCAGCGATGTTGCTAGCGATGTTGCTTAGTGTGACGGGGCCTTTAGTTATAATTAGTTGGAGTGTGCAACGCAGGCAGACGTGCTGCAAATGTCTTGGCACTAGTGGGACTATAGCAAAGTCCAATAGCCACGTATAGGATGCCACTAGGTACACTGAGTGTGTGCTAGTATAATGGCTTAGTTATAATTAGTTGGAGTGTGCAACGCAGGCAGACGTGCTGCAAATGTCTTGGCACTAGTGGGACTATAGCAAAGTCCAATAGCCACGTATAGGATGCCACTAGGTACACTGAGTGTGTGCTAGTATAATGGCTTAGTTATAATTAGTTGGAGTGTGCAACGCAGGCAGACGTGCTGCAAATGTCTTGGCACTAGTGGGACTATAGCAAAGTCCAATAGCCACGTATAGGATGCCACTAGGTACACTGAGTGTGTGCTAGTATAATGGCTTAGTTATAATTAGTTGGAGTGTGCAACGCAGGCAGACGTGCTGCAAATGTCTTGGCACTAGTGGGACTATAGCAAAGTCCAATAGCCACGTATAGGATGCCACTAGGTACACTGAGTGTGTGCTAGTATAATAGCTTAGTTATAATTAGTTGGAGTGTGCAACGCAGTCAGACGTGCTGCAAATGTCTTGGCACTAGTGGGACTATAGCAAAGTCCAATAGCCACGTATAGGATGCCACTAGGTACACTGAGTCTGTGCTAGTATAATGGCTTAGTTATAATTAGTTGGAGTGTGCAACGCAGGCAGACGTGCTGCAAATGTCTTGGCACTAGTGGGACTATAGCAAAGTCCAATAGCCACGTATAGGATGCCACTAGGTACACTGAGTGTGTGCTAGTATAATGGCTTAGTTATAATTAGTTGGAGTGTGCAACGCAGGCAGACGTGCTGCAAATGTCTTGGCACTAGTGGGACTATAGCAAAGTCCAATAGCCACGTATAGGATGCCACTAGGTACACTGAGTGTGTGCTAGTATAATGGCTTAGTTATAATTAGTTGGAGTGTGCAACGCAGGCAGACGTGCTGCAAATGTCTTGGCACTAGTGGGACTATAGCAAAGTCCAATAGCCACGTATAGGATGCCACTAGGTACACTGAGTGTGTGCTAGTATAATGGCTTAGTTATAATTAGTTGGAGTGTGCAACGCAGGCAGACGTGCTGCAAATGTCTTGGCACTAGTGGGACTATAGCAAAGTCCAATAGCCACGTATAGGATGCCACTAGGTACACTGAGTGTGTGCTAGTATAATGGCTTAGTTATAATTAGTTGGAGTGTGCAACGCAGGCAGACGTGCTGCAAATGTCTTGGCACTAGTGGGACTATAGCAAAGTCCAATAGCCACGTATAGGATGCCACTAGGTACACTGAGTGTGTGCTAGTATAATGGCTTAGTTATAATTAGTTGGAGTGTGCAACGCAGGCAGACGTGCTGCAAATGTCTTGGCACTAGTGGGACTATAGCAAAGTCCAATAGCCACGTATAGGATGCCACTAGGTACACTGAGTGTGTGCTAGTATAATGGCTTAGTTATAATTAGTTGGAGTGTGCAACGCAGGCAGACGTGCTGCAAATGTCTTGGCACTAGTGGGACTATAGCAAAGTCCAATAGCCACGTATAGGATGCCACTAGGTACACTGAGTGTGTGCTAGTATAATGGCTTAGTTATAATTAGTTGGAGTGTGCAACGCAGGCAGACATGCTGCAAATGTCTTGGCACTAGTGGGACTATAGCAAAGTCCAATAGCCACGTATAGGATGCCACTAGGTTCACTGAGTGTGTGCTAGTATAATGGCTTAGTTATAATTAGTTGGAGTGTGCAACGCAGGCAGATGCGCTCTGCAAATGTCTTGGCACTAGTAGGACTATAGCAAAGTCCAATAGCCACGTATAGGATGCCACTAGGTACACTGAGTGTGTGCTAGTATAATGGCTTAGTTATAATTAGTTGGAGTGTGCAACGCAGGCAGACGTGCTGCAAATGTCTTGGCACTAGTGGGACTATAGCAAAGTCCAATAGCCACGTATAGGATGCCACTAGGTACACTGAGTGTGTGCTAGTATAATGGCTTAGTTATAATTAGTTGGAGTGTGCAACGCAGGCAGACGTGCTGCAAATGTCTTGGCACTAGTGGGACTATAGCAAAGTCCAATAGCCACGTATAGGATGCCACTAGGTACACTGAGTGTGTGCTAGTATAATGGCTTAGTTATAATTAGTTGGAGTGTGCAACGCAGGCAGACGTGCTGCAAATGTCTTGGCACTAGTGGGACTATAGCAAAGTCCAATAGCCACGTATAGGATGCCACTAGGTACACTGAGTGTGTGCTAGTATAATGGCTTAGTTATAATTAGTTGGAGTGTGCAACGCAGGCAGACGTGCTGCAAATGTCTTGGCACTAGTGGGACTATAGCAAAGTCCAATAGCCACGTATAGGATGCCACTAGGTACACTGAGTGTGTGCTAGTATAATGGCTTAGTTATAATTAGTTGGAGTGTGCAACGCAGGCAGACGTGCTGCAAATGTCTTGGCACTAGTGGGACTATAGCAAAGTCCAATAGCCACGTATAGGATGCCACTAGGTTCACTGAGTGTGTGCTAGTATAATGGCTTAGTTATAATTAGTTGGAGTGTGCAACGCAGGCAGATGCGCTCTGCAAATGTCTTGGCACTAGTAGGACTATAGCAAAGTCCAATAGCCACGTATAGGATGCCACTAAAAAACACTTAGTGTGTGCAAGTATAATGGCTTAGTTATAATTAGTTGGAGTGTGCAACGCAGGCAGATGCGCTCTGCAAATGTCTTGGCACTAGTGGGACTATAGCAAAGTCCAATAGCCACGTATAGGATGCCACTAGGTACACTGAGTGTTTGCTAGTAAAATTGCTTAGTTTAAAAAAGTTGTAGTGTGCAATGCAGGCAGACGTGCTCTGCAAATGTCTTTGCACTAGTGGGACTATAGCAAAGTCCAATAGCCACGTATAGGATGCCACTAGGTACACTGAGTGTTTGCTAGTAAAATTGCTTAGTTTAAAAAACTTGGAGTGTGCAATGCAGGCAGATGTGCTCTGCTAATGTCTTTGCACTAGTGGGACTATAGCAAAGTCCAATAGCCACGTATAGGATGCCACTAGGTACACTGAGTGTGTGCTAGTATAATGGCTTAGTTATAATTCGTTGGAGTGTGCAACGCAGGCAGATGCGCTCTGCAAATGTCTTGGCACTAGTGGGACTATAGCAAAGTCCAATAGCCACGTATAGGATGCCACTAGGTACACTGAGTGTGTGCTAGTATAATGGCTTAGTTATAATTAGTTGGAGTGTGCAACGCAGGCAGACGTGCTGCAAATGTCTTGGCACTAGTGGGACTATAGCAAAGTCCAATAGCCACGTATAGGATGCCACTAGGTACACTGAGTGTGTGCTAGTATAATGGCTTAGTTATAATTAGTTGGAGTGTGCAACGCAGGCAGACGTGCTGCAAATGTCTTGGCACTAGTGGGACTATAGCAAAGTCCAATAGCCACGTATAGGATGCCACTAGGTACACTGAGTGTGTGCTAGTATAATGGCTTAGTTATAATTAGTTGGAGTGTGCAACGCAGGCAGACGTGCTGCAAATGTCTTGGCACTAGTGGGACTATAGCAAAGTCCAATAGCCACGTATAGGATGCCACTAGGTACACTGAGTGTGTGCTAGTATAATGGCTTAGTTATAATTAGTTGGAGTGTGCAACGCAGGCAGACGTGCTGCAAATGTCTTGGCACTAGTGGGACTATAGCAAAGTCCAATAGCCACGTATAGGATGCCACTAGGTACACTGAGTGTGTGCTAGTATAATGGCTTAGTTATAATTAGTTGGAGTGTGCAACGCAGGCAGACGTGCTGCAAATGTCTTGGCACTAGTGGGACTATAGCAAAGTCCAATAGCCACGTATAGGATGCCACTAGGTACACTGAGTGTGTGCTAGTATAATAGCTTAGTTATAATTAGTTGGAGTGTGCAACGCAGGCAGACGTGCTGCAAATGTCTTGGCACTAGTGGGACTATAGCAAAGTCCAATAGCCACGTATAGGATGCCACTAGGTACACTGAGTGTGTGCTAGTATAATGGCTTAGTTATAATTAGTTGGAGTGTGCAACGCAGGCAGACGTGCTGCAAATGTCTTGGCACTAGTGGGACTATAGCAAAGTCCAATAGCCACGTATAGGATGCCACTAGGTACACTGAGTGTGTGCTAGTATAATGGCTTAGTTATAATTAGTTGGAGTGTGCAACGCAGGCAGACGTGCTGCAAATGTCTTGGCACTAGTGGGACTATAGCAAAGTCCAATAGCCACGTATAGGATGCCACTAGGTACACTGAGTGTGTGCTAGTATAATGGCTTAGTTATAATTAGTTGGAGTGTGCAACGCAGGCAGACGTGCTGCAAATGTCTTGGCACTAGTGGGACTATAGCAAAGTCCAATAGCCACGTATAGGATGCCACTAGGTACACTGAGTGTGTGCTAGTATAATGGCTTAGTTATAATTAGTTGGAGTGTGCAACGCAGGCAGACGTGCTGCAAATGTCTTGGCACTAGTGGGACTATAGCAAAGTCCAATAGCCACGTATAGGATGCCACTAGGTACACTGAGTGTGTGCTAGTATAATGGCTTAGTTATAATTAGTTGGAGTGTGCAACGCAGGCAGACGTGCTGCAAATGTCTTGGCACTAGTGGGACTATAGCAAAGTCCAATAGCCACGTATAGGATGCCACTAGGTACACTGAGTGTGTGCTAGTATAATGGCTTAGTTATAATTAGTTGGAGTGTGCAACGCAGGCAGACGTGCTGCAAATGTCTTGGCACTAGTGGGACTATAGCAAAGTCCAATAGCCACGTATAGGATGCCACTAGGTACACTGAGTGTGTGCTAGTATAATGGCTTAGTTATAATTAGTTGGAGTGTGCAACGCAGGCAGACATGCTGCAAATGTCTTGGCACTAGTGGGACTATAGCAAAGTCCAATAGCCACGTATAGGATGCCACTAGGTTCACTGAGTGTGTGCTAGTATAATGGCTTAGTTATAATTAGTTGGAGTGTGCAACGCAGGCAGATGCGCTCTGCAAATGTCTTGGCACTAGTAGGACTATAGCAAAGTCCAATAGCCACGTATAGGATGCCACTAGGTACACTGAGTGTGTGCTAGTATAATGGCTTAGTTATAATTAGTTGGAGTGTGCAACGCAGGCAGACGTGCTGCAAATGTCTTGGCACTAGTGGGACTATAGCAAAGTCCAATAGCCACGTATAGGATGCCACTAGGTACACTGAGTGTGTGCTAGTATAATGGCTTAGTTATAATTAGTTGGAGTGTGCAACGCAGGCAGACGTGCTGCAAATGTCTTGGCACTAGTGGGACTATAGCAAAGTCCAATAGCCACGTATAGGATGCCACTAGGTACACTGAGTGTGTGCTAGTATAATGGCTTAGTTATAATTAGTTGGAGTGTGCAACGCAGGCAGACGTGCTGCAAATGTCTTGGCACTAGTGGGACTATAGCAAAGTCCAATAGCCACGTATAGGATGCCACTAGGTACACTGAGTGTGTGCTAGTATAATGGCTTAGTTATAATTAGTTGGAGTGTGCAACGCAGGCAGACGTGCTGCAAATGTCTTGGCACTAGTGGGACTATAGCAAAGTCCAATAGCCACGTATAGGATGCCACTAGGTACACTGAGTGTGTGCTAGTATAATGGCTTAGTTATAATTAGTTGGAGTGTGCAACGCAGGCAGACGTGCTGCAAATGTCTTGGCACTAGTGGGACTATAGCAAAGTCCAATAGCCACGTATAGGATGCCACTAGGTTCACTGAGTGTGTGCTAGTATAATGGCTTAGTTATAATTAGTTGGAGTGTGCAACGCAGGCAGATGCGCTCTGCAAATGTCTTGGCACTAGTAGGACTATAGCAAAGTCCAATAGCCACGTATAGGATGCCACTAAAAAACACTTAGTGTGTGCAAGTATAATGGCTTAGTTATAATTAGTTGGAGTGTGCAACGCAGGCAGATGCGCTCTGCAAATGTCTTGGCACTAGTGGGACTATAGCAAAGTCCAATAGCCACGTATAGGATGCCACTAGGTACACTGAGTGTTTGCTAGTAAAATTGCTTAGTTTAAAAAAGTTGTAGTGTGCAATGCAGGCAGACGTGCTCTGCAAATGTCTTTGCACTAGTGGGACTATAGCAAAGTCCAATAGCCACGTATAGGATGCCACTAGGTACACTGAGTGTGTGCTAGTATAATGGCTTAGTTATAATTCGTTGGAGTGTGCAACGCAGGCAGATGCGCTCTGCAAATGTCTTGGCACTAGTGGGACTATAGCAAAGTCCAATAGCCACGTATAGGATGCCACTAGGTACACTGAGTGTTTGCTAGTAAAATTGCTTAGTTTAAAAAAGTTGTAGTGTGCAATGCAGGCAGACGTGCTCTGCAAATGTCTTTGCACTAGTGGGACTATAGCAAAGTCCAATAGCCACGTATAGGATGCCACTAGGTACACTGAGTGTTTGCTAGTATAATGGCTTACTTAGAATGAGTTGGAGTGTGCAGAGGACAAGAGGGTACAGTGGCAGGATTGTGGTGCTCTGGGTAGAGGAATGGAAGCCTGCCTTTCTATTCCCTCCTAATGGTGAAATGCAGGGAGGAAATCCCTGACCTGGGCTACACAGACGCTGTTGCTGTTTGCAGGACCTGTCACTTATGGCTCTCTGACCCTGCCGCTTTGAGCCCTTAAAAGGACTGCTAGAATGTGCTCTCCCTAAGCTGTCTAACGCTTTGTATGCAGCGCATACAGCTGTATCGGCTATAGGACTCAGGAGGACGGAGCTGCGACACTGATGTCTGACACCAAAGACGCAGAAGGCAGATAATGGCGTTCGTGAAGAAAATGTCCGGTTTTATAATGCAGGGACATGTGACATGCAGATCCTATCACACATGCCGTTGCTTCTCTGGCTCAAAGTCCACTTAGGTGTGTGTGTGTCTGTGATTGGCTGACATGCTGGCCCGCCCCACAAGACGCGCGCGCTTAGGGAAGGAAGACAAGAAAAAAAAAAAAAAAATGGCGATCGCCATTATAGAAACAGCAGTGATCTGAAGGCGCTGTTCACGCACACTATACACTGAAATGTGATAATAGTTTGATTCACAGAGTGACTTACACTATTACAGCAGAAACCAAGCTAGGATTTAGCTGTTTTTTGGCTGCTAGAACCGTTCTCGAACGTTTCTAGAACTATCGAGCTTTTGCAAAAAGCTCGAGTTCTAGTTCGATCTAGAACATGCCCCAAAATCACTCGAGCCGCGAACTGGAGAACCACGAACCACGAACCGCGCTCAACTCTACTCAGCATATTAGTTAGACATAAATGACATGAATCCATGCTGGTTGTTAGTTAAGTTATTATCTCCTCTCTAATCCTGTACCAGTCTGTGCCTTGTAGTGTTCATGAATATTGTACTTGTTTTTATTACATGTACTCCTTTTCATGTGTAAAGTGCCAAGGAATTAATGGCGCTACAATGATAAATAATAATATTCTTTGCAATCTATTTTATTTTTGCAAGTCATCTTTTTTAATGTCCTCAAAAACTTTGCACACTACTGATGTCAGACTTACCAGATGGTAGCTGACTGGATCCACCGTCTTACCTTTCTTAAATATAGGAACCATGTCAGCCATCCTCCAAACCTGTGGTTCCAGCCCTTTTACAAGAGAGTCTATGAAGATGAGATACAGAAGTCTGCCAATTACTCAGCCTAACTCCCTCGATATATGTGGAAGAATGCCATCTGGCCCAAGCAATTTATCAATATTTATTTTTTCAGACATAGCCATACTTCTTTTTGTCTTATATTTGTTATATCAGGAGGTAAACTTAGATTTTATTTTTGCTGAATGATCCCTGGAAAAATGTGTTCATTGTTAAATATGGATGAAACGTGCCTGTTTAATATCTCAGCCTTATCTGTGACCGCTATAATTATCTTGTTACTATCATCTTTTAAGGTGCCAATGCCATCTAATTTTTTTTCTTTTTGGCATTAATATATTTATGGAAAAAAATTGGATTTATTTAAATGTTGTTGGTAATTTGTTTTCAGTGGCTAACTTTGCAAGCTTGACTTTTTTTTACATTTGAAATTGAGATGTTTATACTTCTGAAATGCTATTTTTGATTTCTCGACATTCAAGGTTTTAAATGCCCTTTATTTTTTTTATACTTTCTACAGTCTTATTTATTCATAATAGTTTCTTTTTATTCCTGGACATTTTTAACTAAAGGATATAAGAAGCCATCAACAACAAACTGTTTGGCATTAATGATCTCGGCAGTAGATGACCCTGTTTGTACATCAAATTTTAGAGTTCCCAACAATGAACATCTGTCTGGCCTTTCCTGCTCTCCTATTTCCCTGCTACCTACAGCAGTCTTTTCCTGGTTGCTAGGAGCATTGTCCTGCTGTAGTGTTCCTAGGTCCTGTGCCTGCATCCCTGATATTTATCTATTTTACTTATTTTACTCACTTATATAGCACTATTAATTCCAGCCACGATCATCACTGTCCCCATTGGGGCTCACAATATAAATTTCCTATCGGTATGTTTATAGAGTGAGGGAGGAAACAAGAGAACCTGGAGCAAACCCTTGCAAACACAGAGAGCACATACAACCTATAAACCAATCAGGCATACACTGATAAGCAAAAGAGTAACAATGTTTTGAATGTTTCACTTTTAGGCTTCATATTTCACCATTCACTACAGCTTCAAATGTGTGACAACCAGGATTTTACTGACAATCTTGGCTATCTTATACATAAATTTGACTTGAACTCTACCCACAAGGGTTCAACTGGGTTAAAGTCCAGAGAAAAAGGAAGCAAAAGGGGTGGAGCCTATGCAGAGGGCTGGATGAAAGCCAGACTGAGCATGATTAGCTGAGGAGAAAAGGAGATGTAACCTGCCAGGAGTCAGCTAGGCTGCAATAAGTCCCAGCCCTGCAAGAGAACCATTGATACTGTAGACTTCACGGGGCCAACTGGCAGGGAAGTGATGCAGTCCCCAAGTCATAGGGGCCTGCAAGGACACCTAGCTGGCAGAAGGAAATGCTCACAAACTGTTGGGATGTGAGCAATAAAAGGATACTAAACTGTCCAGAATCAATAAGTCAATAAAGAACTGGCACTCCTTTATGAAGTATATTGAACAAAAAGATTTTTTATTTTTTGTAGTAAATGATGTTTTGGTCTTAATCTCAAACCTTTTTCAAACTATAATAAATATGTCGGGCTATAGATAATAGATAGTGGACAATATACCAGGCAAGAGAAAAGCCAATATGACCTAATAATAAACCTGGATGGAGATGTCAGCGTGGCTTAGCTGTGATTACACTACCCTGCTGCGATCCAAATCTACTGTGCTTGCACTACCCTGTTGCCGTCCAATCCTGCCTGTGCCGGCACCACCCTGTTGCGGTCCATGTCTGCAGCGCCCGTCAGTGTCTGATGCTCTCTGCCCGCTGTCTGGAGCCTTACCTGATGTCCAGTGACCTCTGCCTGATGTCTGGTGCCTGATGACCTCTGCCCGATGCCTGGAGCCTTGCCTGATGACTTGCTGTTTGTGTCCTGTTCCTGACTCATTTGTCCTGTGTTCCTGTCCGTTTCCATGGCCGGGACCAGCCAGTATCCCTGATCCATCCTGCCTGAGTTTCTGGTCCGTTCCTGTGTCCTGGGACCAGCCTGATCCTGACCTGTTCCTGAACTGTACTTTGTTCCCGTGCCAGTCCTGTTTGACCCTGACTGTCCCCCTGTCCTGCAGTCACCTATCCCAGGCTCAGTTGCCACAGTACCTGGATGCAGTCCTTCCCTTCCCTTTCCTTTCCTGGGTGGGTCCGGGTCCCCCCTGTGATCCAGTGGGTCCACCTCACCCTTGAGAGGTGCGCCATCCATGCGCTCGCCACCTCATCCCCGGTGGTGAGCGTGACAGGGATCCAATCTTGGGCTCCACATTTTAAGAAGGATATTCAAAAGTTAGAGTCAGTTCAAAGGTGGGCAACTAGATTATTACAAGGGATGGAAGGACTCCCATATGATGGAAAAGTTGGCCTTGTTTAGCTTAGAAAACACAAGTCCCAGAGGAGACATTTCATTTATATGCATAAATGCAGTACATGTGTGGTCAATACAAAGGACCAGGGGGCACTCATTATGGGTGGAAGAAAGGGGATTCCATCAGCTAAATAGGAAAGGGTTCTTTACAGTTAGAGCAGTCAGACTGTAGAATGCCCTACCACAAGAGGTAGTAATGGCAGATACTATAACAGCTTTTAAAAAAGGGCTGGATGATTTCCTCAGTAAACATAACATTGTGGGTTATAGATACAGTAAGTTAGTGACAAAATATATAATTGGTGGAGGAAGGTTGACCTTGATGGACTTGGGTCTTTTTTAATCCTATGCAATTATGTAAGTCATATACTAGGGACAAGTTCATAAAAGCCAATTCATTTCGTATTTGGTATTTTTATTTTTTTTGTAGTGTGAAAAAAACATGACCATGGGAAGAACATTGCCATTTCAAGTATCTATTTTATGTTGGATTGAAATCCAGTACCATAGCAAGGTAACAACTTGAATGTCAATTTACAGTCTTGATTATATGAGGCCTATTAAAAAAATAATCAACTGTTTTGAGATCCCGAACGTCCAGACCACTTGACAGCTTATTATTGTCTCAGTCTTGCCAAAAGAGTAACCAGTAGTCTATAAATATATGTAAAGTTATTCTTTGAGAGTGTTTATACAGACATTGCATCACTTTGTATACTGTGTTAAATAAAGGTTGTAAAATAATCTGTAAGGGATTATATTCTGAACACTGTAAATTTAGTGGTTTATGAAGAAGAAACGGTATTTTCAGTGGTGAGCACACATGATTTGTGGATTATTTCTATTAAACCCAAATACATTTAACATGGTATTTATTCAAGCTGATGCTTGATGGATAGGATATTCAAAACTATAACATATGCGTGAGTAAGCCATTGAATTCATTGAAGGGGATTTAATTTCTTGTTTTGTTGACTTAGAAAATTTTATTTTTGCTGCATGTACAAAATGTCAACTACAGTTACAGTGTGATGTGTCTTCCTCAACTGCACTTTCATTATCATATTTCTAGTAAAGTTTTCTTAAGGACACTACAAATTTAGTCAAATTATTGAAGCAAATTACAGATCATGTGAGCTTTATTCTATGATTGGGGGTGTAATTTAACATTTTAATATTAAAATCAAATGTTGCCAAAACTGAAGAGCAACTATTGCCCGGTATGAGTTTTCGTTACTTTGGATATTACATGGAAATGGATACAGACTATGGGGAGGGGAGCATTGAAAATTGAATTCTAATCTTGGTTTAACGTCCACTGCAATAAAATAGGCCCAATTTTTAAATTCACATTTTAAAATTTTGGAGCACCGTTGCCTGTCTTTGCTCCATAAACTGAAATCTAGCTGGACACTAGTGATAAGCGAGCACTAAAGTGCTCGAGTGCTCAGTACATGAATCAAGCAGGTGAGACTCTTGGATGGGTTCAAGTTGAGTAGCAAGTATAATGGAAGTCAATGAGAAACGCTAGCATTATTCTGGAGGATCCTAACAGGAGGGCTGGGTGAGGGAAGGTAGGAAAATCCCTGAATTGAATGGAAACAGCACTCAAATGGAATGAGAGCAGCATGGGGAAGATACCGGGACGCAGCTCTGACTCCCAGGTAGCTGCTGGGAACAATGTTGTCATAGTATTAAGGGTATGTGCACATGTTGAATATTTAGATGCAGACATTTCTGCACCATTTCTGCATCTCTTGGCAGGAAAAACACAGTGGCACAAACACAGGTTTTGTCTCACTTTTGATATGTTTTTGCATGCATTTTGCACCTATTTTTTCTAGTGTTTTTGGACACCAATGAATGCTATAGAGATTGAAAATACATAGAGATTGATATTAGAGATAGATTCATAGATAGGTGGTAGTTAGGATTGATGTCAGCTGTGGAGTGTCTCTTGGCATCAAGCCCTGGTATTTGTAATGGAGAGGCAAATGTTAGACACCCCCATAGTTAACCCAGTAGGTTAAAAGAAAAAAGCTATGCACACAAGTACTTTATTTTAATAAACACACCCTGAATTTAGAACTGGTTCACAAATTTATAAAAATAAAAAGCCATGCAAATTTGAAGTAGTCCACCACGTCGGATGTAGTGCACATATATAAACCTGAAACACAAAAATAGAGAGGGAAAGAAAATATACTGTCCCTAATTCACCAGTTTATTATTTAAAAAAATAATCGCTGCAAGCACCAATGTAGTCCATGATGTTCCCACGATGTCCACCAATTCCGTACTACATAAATGGAGCCTCGTTCTTAGAGCAATGCTTAATAGGTCACTCCTGTTTAGGCTGTGCTCTAGGATACCCGATGACTGTGATGAGCGGTGATGACATCAGTAACATTACCACTCATCACCACTCTCACCTGTTCACACGGAGAGCAGTGCAAGACCTGGAATATCTCACAAGCGGTGACATTACTGAGTTACTGATGTCATCGCTGCTCGCCACATTCGCTCTGGAATCACAAGGCGCAGACTGACTGGGAGTGACCTTTGAAAGGAATAAAATTATTTAAAAAACTATTTTTTATAACCAGCCAAAGTAAAACAGATAGCTGAGGGCTGTAGCCTGTAGCTGTCTGCTTTACATTGGCTGATTATCAAAAATAGTGGAACCCCATGCTGTTTTGTTAATTATTTATTTATTTATTTATTTATTCCGAATCCACATTTGTTTTCAGGGCAATTGTCCTGCTCTTACCCTCATTTCTCTTCCTTTTACAAATTCCTAGCGCTTACTATGACCATTTTACAGCACAAAAGTTTGTGTGCTTATTGACTTCTATGTGGCTGGGCATCCAAAGTAAAGTTCGAGTGAAGTCCGGGTCTGGGTAGACAAACTTTTAACTAAAGTTCGGTCAAGGCCGGTTAATTTGAATATCCATGGGTTTGCTCATCCCTAAATGTAACCAATGTATACAGCAAATTAGGAACATGCACATGAAATTCACATGTATAACAAGAAAATGCATAACGTAAGAGATATATTAGTAGGGGTCCTATATATTAGTATAAATACCTATTGTTCCGTGGTTAGATACCTCCTAGTCCCTATATAGACCTATCATTTTGTTCAAGCACACTCAAATAATAACTCTACATATATTTATAGACTGCTGGTGACTCTTTTTCCAGATTGAGAAAATATTACGCTTTCAAGGGGTGGGGATTCTGGGGATCTCATAAATAGTTGTTAAATGCTTATTTAGAGAAAAAAAAATGTTTTGCGACATCATGATACTACTAAGTGAACCAAAGTGGATCAATCTTCTACTATAGGTTTTGGAAACAATCAGTTTCCTTTCCTCAACTGGGACTGCAAACTGGAGAGACTTTGCACAAAGTGATGTTTATCTATGGACTAAAAGGTTTCTAACCACAAAAAAATGAGTATTTATACCAATGTATTGGACCCCTAGTGATATAGTGACAAGCAAAATGGAAACAATGTTTTGAACATTTGACTTTCAGTCTTCATATCTTACCATCCACTACAGTTTTAAACGTGAGACTACCTTAATTTTTATCAACCTTTATTTCATCTTCTCTATCTCATGTATAAATTTGACATGCAATTATTTAGTATATGATTAGTTATCCAGATTCTTGTCATCTCACTGCATTGTTACAGTATTGCTTCTAAAATCTAAATTTTAATTTTAATTTTTTTGTTAACATTTTGTAAATCCACCTTTGGTTTTCAACACTTCCTGAATCCTTCTGGGCATTCTCTCAATCAGATTCAACCATGTCTCTGCAATGTCTCTTCTACTTGTTCCCGATGTTGGGGCATACTGGTCGGTTCACTTGGGTATGTATACAGCTTTTTCTTCAACTCTACCAACAAGAGTTAGATTGGATTGATGTTAAGACTGTGGGCCAATCCAGCACCTCTACTTCATTGTAGTTGTACCATATATTTTCCAATCTCAACATATGCTTCGAGTTGTTGTGCTGCTGGAACACTATAGCGGGCTATACACGCTACGATATCGTTAGTGAATTATTGTCAGGGTCACGGTGTTTGTGACGCACATCCAGGTTCATTAACGATATCGCAGTGTGTGACACTTATAAGCGGCTTCAAACGATCGCAAAAGTGGCCAAAATTGTTTGCCACGGAGAGGTCGTCCTGAAACAAAAAATTGTTTTCTGTTAATCAGCGATGTTGTACGTTGTTCCTGCGGCAGCACACATCGCTGTGTGTGACACTGCAGGAGCGACAAACATCTCCTTATCTGCCTCCACCGGCAATGCGGACGGAAGGAGGTGGGCGGGATGTTACGTCCCGCTCATCTCTGCCCCTCTACTTCTATTGGACGCCTGCCATGTGACGTTGCTATGACGCCACATGAACCGCCCCCTTAGAAAGGAGGCGGTTCGCCGGCCAGAGCGATGTCGCAGAACAGGTATGTGCGTGTGATGCTGCCGTAGCGATAATGTTCGCTACGGCAATGATCACACAATATCGCACATACGACGGGGGCGGGTACTATCGCGTCATATCCATAGTACTCGAGTGTACAAAGTAATTCATTTTGTAGGATACTTACATATAGCTCAGCATTAATATATATAATTATCAATTGATTCAATTGCTTCAATATCAATTGCTTCAATTGATTCAATAATATTAATTGAGAGCACCATCAACTCTGGTTAAGTATTCAATGCCTTTGGCTGTGACTCAACACCATATCATCAGGCTTCCTACATCAAACTTGACAGTTGCTTCAATTTCTCAATCAGTTAGCCCCCTTTTCACTTGTTTCTTCAAACCCATTGGCATCAATCAGAGCAGAGTGTATTGAATTGTGTCTCATCACCTCAAATCACCCATTTCCAATCTTCTAAAGTTTACTTTTCATACTTTATTGCAAACTTAATAATAATAACAATAATAATAATAATAATAACTTGAGCCGTCGCTTCTTATGATGATATTGACGTCAAGGATTGTTCACCTTTTTTCAGGCCACAATTCCAGACTTGTGTAACTTCCATTGCACGGTGCATGCATGGATATCTGTAATCTCACTATTATTAAGCCCATGAGTCACGTCCACTGCCGTGTTTGTCACACCAAAACTGATAGACCTTGTGATGAGCTGACTTGTTGATTCCATTATTTTGCCTGGATCTCTTGGATTTTGAATGGATGGACTTCATTTTGTATTCTTTCAACTGTTATGGCACTCACATGAAGCAATTTGTTGGCAATTTGTTGAGCCAAGAGACCACTATCAATGAGCTGGCTGATGCGGTTTCTTTTTATCTTAGGAAATTTTCATGGCAGTGCCTCTATTCAGACCAGTGACCTTTTGCTTTGGAATCAACCTAATAACCCACTAAGATACTAGGGAATTTGAGAACAGGTTGTAATTTGTAGTATACAGGAAGAAAAATATTTTCCACCACAAGGAGCAAAACAGTAACAATGCAGTGACATGAGAAGAATCTACAGAACTAATCATATGCTAAATAGCTGCAAGTCAAATTTGTGTATAAGATAGAAAAAATGATTGTCTATGAATTGACGGTAGTCTTGTGTTTGAAGCTGTAGTGGATGGTGAGATTTGGAGCCGGAAAGTCAAAAGTGCAAAATATTGTTGCCCTTTTTCCTTGTTAGTGTATATCTTGCGCGCTATCCATTCTCTTGTAATACAAGTGGAATTAATATGCATGTTCCGTAGCCTTCGCTATACATTGATTGCAATTTACAATCTTATTTATATCTGTAATTTTATGTGGCTATACCTCTATGTAGGTGATATAATTGTCAGTTTTATTTTGGCAATTATCTTGCATTTATTATACAAATGTGCGATATACTAAAAGTGCAATATTTTATTTTATCTATTCACTTAGTTCATAAAATTGTTTTCTTGTCCATCTCATTTTAGCACAAATTATTTATGCATTTTACAAAAACATCCAACTTTTTGCTCCAAAATTCACAAAAATTGTTAAAGACAGAAAAAAAACCTGTTAAAAGTTTTCATGAAAAATCATGAATCATGAGTGTCATTATGATGAATTTGAAACAGCATATCATCAGCTGATACCACAAGATAAGACAGAAAAGGGACTTAAAAGTAAATAGGAAACAATGAATCGACCCATAGTTTTAGCAACTTATCTTAAGGTGCAACTTTTCTAGAAACTTTAAACAACTGGATCAGACATGTTGTTTATCTCACAACACTGATTAACAATTTTCTGGTACTAAATATAATGTATATCTTGTATATTTTTAAACAAATAATTTTTTATTTATGTGATGATATGAATATCAACCACATAAAGGATCCCCTAATTAGATAAAATACACAATTTTACTAGGTATGTGTACCGCCCCTGCAGCAGTCGGACTGCTCGGATCCGGGGTTGCTGTGGCTCGAGGGTCTCCGGACCCAGGGGCTGACGGCCACTCAAAAATAAAATGGAAACTATTTACAGGGGAATTAGTGTTCATGACTCCACCCGTGGTTCGCTGTAAGGGGAGTACCACCGCTACTGATGGGAGTACCTGGGGAAGATGGAGCGGGGCAGCCACATGACGTTCCCTCCACGGGTAGGGGAAGCCCCGGGAGTCTGGATGGTGGAGGTGTAGGGGAGCATGGTGCAGACCAGGCGGGCAGACTCAGGGGAGATCAGCTTATTCACTCAGGCCGTGTGGATGTTGGTGCAACCATTAAGCAGACTCTGACACAGGAGTAAACCAAGTCTCTGGGTGCCGCTGCCACTCGGGGGAGCTTGTCCGGGAATCCGTCCCTGTTGGTATTGCTGATGGTTCTGGATTTGCCTCCATGCACTATGTTTAGACGTTTCTGAGTGACCCCTCGGCCTGAAGCTTTCGCGGTCCCGCTCCCTATGATTAAATAGAGGAGCTGTGCTTTCGATGGCTGACACTTGGGATTTCAGTAAGCCGCATAAGCTGGAAAGCCCTATCGCCGTTGTTGTGTTGGTGCCTTTGATCTCTGAGCTCTTGGGAAAAGTTCATAAAGAGACTATCCTCCACAGGTTAAATAACAGGTTGCATGAAGCTACTCTCTGATCTAGAGTCCAGTACCGCGCCGTGCTCGGTACTAGTCTGATTACTAGATTTTCTGGTGCCGACCGTTCTCCAAAACTCTAGGCACCCTTCTCCAATACCCTGCGACTGGGTCTCTAACTCCTCCGGTCCCAGACCACCGTCTGCGACCTAACCAAAGTCTCCCAGGGAGCTACAACTTCCTCCAGCTCCCCATTCTCTGAGAGCTACCACTTCACTGACTAATTCCCTCCCACCAGTCCGCCTGACCCCTAGGCGGGTGGCCCTTTTCCAGCTAGACCACTCACTGGTGTGCCTGACCGGGTGGGGTGTGAGGTCTGGCTAGGATATGAATGCTGATGGAAGCAATACCAATAGTTAGGATCCCAGAACCATGGAGGGAGAGTTCTGCACCGTAAAGAAAGGAGTGCAGTTCCCTGTGACACCCTGATAAGATCAGGGGCGTCACATATGCATTAAAAATGGATAAACAACAGAACACAACAGTGTGAATACAGTGGATAAAAACTGCCCTTTACCTAGGATAACCCTCACACATCTGATATTCCTTCCTACCAATGGAGGTTTAACACCTAACGTCAGGGGTGCCCCTGTTCCGCGACAGCTGGCCCTCATTCATTATGGTAAGGACTGTCACTTTAAATACACTTATTAACAAATATGGTAGGTTCTTAGCAAGCGTGTTACCTATCCTAGGAAGGTGCAGATAAGATCAAATCCTGCCTCAACGTTATTCCTCCTTGTGGGTTTATCAAGAGGCCATGAAGCATAGAATTATGAAAATGATAGAGTCCATCTGATTTCATGGAGGGAAATTTCCCCCCTTAGCATCATTTAAATTGCCTGCCCAAAAGCACCATAAGGAAATGGAAACTACCCAAGCTGCGCATGTCCATGCCACAGTAGCAGATCCGAGGTCAGGAAGTGCCCACGTTCACCTGTGCATTCCACAGTGGAGCATTGGCTTATGGGGACACTGGATGTGCGCCACCTGCCCTGAATTGCACTGTGGAGCACACGGGAGCTGTGTGCTCCATGGTGGAGGACAGCCTGGTGGTGTGCATGCGCCGCCTTATCATGGGAGGGCTATTTAAATGGAGCTAATGGGACAAATCTTCCATCATGATTTTCATCTTCACATGCATCACGGCCTCCTGATGAACCCACAAGAGAGAAACGCGTTGAGGTGGAATTTGATCTTATCTGCACCTTCCTAGGATAAGTAACACTCTTTTGTTTATCCTGCTCAGAACCTACCATATTTGTTAACAAGTGTATTTAAAGTGACAGTCCTTACCAGAGCGAGTGAGGGCCAGCAGAACGGTGGATCCACTGACTTTAGGGTGTTAAACCTCTGTTGGTAGGCAGGAATATCAGCTGTGTGAGGGTTATCCTAAGTAAAGTGCAGTTCTAATCCACTGTTTTCACACTGTTATGTGTACTGGTATTTGTCCATTTTTAATGTATACCTATTAAAATTGTGTATTTTATCTAATTAAGAGATTCTTTATGTGGTTGCTAGAGCCTTGATCCTTCATATATCTATTGTAATGCTTGCACAAGTATATTACACAAAGCAGAAAATTCTATGTATACACAGATGGACGAATTTTATCTTTTTTCTATACTCATGAAAGATGATAAATATGTAACTGATTAAGTTGACTGTCAGCACATAATGACTGTTCAAACCAAGTACAGGTGCTTGTGCATCATGGCGGGGCTTGTTTTCCATCTATCTCTGCCTTTCTCTGGCTCTATGAGGCTAGAAGAGCGGGTGGAGATTAAGGGAAAACAAGCAGGGGGAAAGGTGCACTTAAAGGACTGGCCCCGCCCTGATGCACCGAGCGCCTTTACTTTTTTGAAAAGACATTCTGTGTTAACAGAACCGTGATTTTGCTTAAAGTCTCACTTCTCTTTCTGAAAACACAAAGCTCAGCTTTAGGCCACTTTACTATTTATTAGCACATCTGAATGAAATATGTGGTGATCTCATGACATATATTACTTTTATGAATAATAAATACAGTTTCTATTTTCTGTTCTAGCATTTTCTATATTCTTACTACAATTTTTAAAAAGTACAAGGTGAGGATAAACTTGACAAGCTCTCTGGCTCTAAGGTCATTGTAATACCTGCTATGGTTTATATGCTTGAATCTAATTTTCCCGTACCTACGAATCTATTACCGGCATACAATTAGAATGCAATAACACGGAGGTGTATTGTGGTAATTCTGAAATGACCGGGATTTTCAGATGAACGTATTAAATATTTGCTTTATTTGTACAGGCAGTGAACCGTGCGGCATTAAATATTTATATTCTCTAGAGCCACATACTTACTTAAAAGAGCATGATAAAACCTTTTGAGGCTCTACAACGAAACTCATGCATTTTTATTTAGGTTGTCTTCATCTTACCTTCTGCGTCCTTAACTGTAGTTTTTCCTGAAATGCGTTACGCATTATTAGATGCACTTGTTATTTTAAAAAAAAACAAAAAAACCTTGGTAGTATAGTCTGTTCTTCCTTTGCCTTTCTTATCTGAGCTCTCAGACAAATTAACCTGATTCTTGTGCAATGATTATTTTACAAGAACCAATTTTTACAAGTAAAATTCCAAATCCTATACAATATTATGATAACTTGTGTGTATATTTTTTTATCTTCACTAGAGTTAAATATTTCATTTAAATTATATTAATATTATATTGGCGATGGTTGACAAAAGTTTATTTATGAATTAAGGAATAGGAATTGATTTATACATCAATTCTAAACTAATTTAATTTTCTGGGAAATTAATAGAAAAAAGTGCAGGTTCAACAGAATCTAAATTTTTTGAAATTTAATTCTCACAAATCCATCAAAATTACTTCTATTCAACTATATTATTGCTGGATTGTTTTTAGGACCAGGATGCAGTGAAAACAAATTAAGACAAACATTAGGCTCACCTCATCCCTCACCGGTCCCGCTGCACAGCTTTGTGCTGGCTCCCTCCTTCCGGGTCTAGTTTTTTTTCTCTTCGGTGTTCACTCTACAGCACCACTGGCACTGACTTGAGCGGCACTGTAATGTGTTTTGCCCTGAGACAACGAAAGAAAAGAAGCCGGTGGAGGGCCAATTCGGGAGATGGTACAGCAGGACATGAGAGTGGATTAAAGAGTATACTATTTTTTTCTTAATTTTTGTAACCTCTCTGATTATTATGTTCTGGTGTCAGAAGGGACCTAATATACATTTTATCAGCAGATTCAATTAGCATCAAATAATGTTTATTTAAGGCTGTGGGAAGATCTTGCTTATAGACCATAATGAGATTTTTACGGAGGACTGAATCTGGTACCATCAAGATATGTAGATGTTTTTTTCATTACAAGTTTTCAAAGTCAATCTTTTTCCCATGTTTCCTATATACCTAGAACACTTTTTGCACGTGCTTTTTATCTCCTTCGCATCTTCTTCTATGGATTGTAATCTATTCTCCACCACTTACAAACACTGTTTATGGAGATAGTAATAGTAATACTAGCCTATTTTTACGTTTTTAGGTTAGTAAGCTTTGCCATAAATTCCAGATGGTCGGATGTGAGTGTCTGAGCCACCTCTACAGCAAGCTGCTTTGAAGGCAGTCTATATGGTCTTTCTGACCACTCTCCAGCCAAGTATCATCTGACCTTTCTTCAGAATCGTTGCACACACTGATAGGTGTATATTCCTTTTCCATATAGCATTGTTCTAGTGCTGTCTCTACTGTTTTCTCTTGAGCTTTATTTTCACCCCATCCACTGTCTATTTTTTTGCTCAAAGTAGTCTAATGCACTACTAGGTCCTTGTCTTTTGTCTTCATCTCTGGACTTCTAGAAAGTAAGACTTAAACTGGATACAAGGGGGGTGTTGTGTGGTGGTTAGCAAGATGGTTCAAGATGTGTCACTCCATAATGGTATCAAAACAAGTCTTCTGCAATGTTGAAACAATTACGATGGCCCATGATGTATTCAAGACCCAAATTTTATGACTACCATTTAATAGGGCAGCAGGCAACCATTTTACCATTTTAGAATATATGACTAGCAGAGTTCTCTTATTTTTACTGTGTTTATTCTTAACTAGTGATGGGTGTACCCAGACTGTAAAAGTCCGGATCTGTGTGGTTTCAAATGTACCCGAGTGCTGGTTATTGGGACCACCCAGGCTAAGAATAGCAGCCTACAACCTCCCCGAAATTGCCACATCCATTAGATGCAACAATCCTGGCGCTTTACCAAGCTTTTCCCGATTTCTCTGGTGCAGTGGCAATCGAGGTAAATGGGGTTAACCCTAGAACGCATACCTGGGGTCTCGCAGGCCTGCTAGGTTACTTGTTTTCTATTGTAGATTTCTATGGTTGCTCGTTCTAGAGTTAATGACAGTGCACAATGAAAGGCAAAGAGGACACAGTAATACACAAAGCATTGAATTAAAACCAAGATTAAAAAGGAGGCGTGTAATTGGGAAAGTGACATAACTGGAGAAAGAAGAGCAGAATCAGAATTTAATTTGTATTGTAGTCACATAATCAATGATCTCCAGGTCAATAATGCAGTCACAAGTACATATACAATTCTACAAATTCGTATAATACCAATGAGTCATAATGACTTATGTAAAAGGCTCCATATACAAAGGACCATAACAATCAACAGTTACTGCTTGAAAGTACAGAATATGTAAATTAATAATTTCTCTTGTGACATACAATAAATCTATGTATTGATACATACTGTATATTGTATCTTCTCCCTCTGGGAAGGTGTCATATCATTATATTATTTTCTATTCTAATCAGTATAATTAAGTAAAGGTGCATGGTTCTCCATAAGCACCATCATATTAAACCTAATCAAGTTAAAATTTACTTTGAGTTTATACAAGTTCCTTACCTTTTCAGTAAATGACCTTTTTCTCACACTCCGAAATCATACTTAATTGACTTCATATGGAATTATGTCTAGAGCGTCTGTGTGTCACAGATAGTGAAGACAGATTATGAACCCCACTGGGGACAGCAACAGATGGGACTTGAGATTGTTATTCGTATGTCTCTGCTAAAAATATTGACCCCAAAAAAGAAAGCATTTTTCATTACTTTGTTTACCTTCACATTTTGCCTTTCGCTGATGAAGAATGTAACTCGGTTGTATGTTCAATAACGCACAGCATAATACGCTATAAAGAACGTCGATTTCTCGCACTAAAGCTATTGACTTTCTCTGGAAAATAAACTCTTGCCAGAATAAATCGTCTACCTCCTTCACAACTCTTACAATGGAATTTTATGATGGGTATGAAAGAAATCCATCTGTTGAGTTTTGTTTATTTGTATATTATTGGCAGAAATGAATCATTAAGGGTGTAATCAACTTAATTACAATGACGGGGGATTCTGAAGTGTTTACTCTATAGTGATAGCAATGATTTGTTGATATGTGGGTAATATATAGCATCATTTGTTTTCATAGTGTACAACATGGTATTATATAGATATACAATGGTGTAGAACACTATTGTGTGCAGAATTTTAGATGAGCTACATTGACAATGTGCAGCCCTGAATTTTACCAATTATAGGGAAGAAATGCTGCCATTCTTCTATTTAATGTGCCATAGTTAGACAATCTACATTTTTTTATATAATATGGCCTTCAGGCAAAGTAGAAAATAGAATGACAATCCTGTCTTTCTATTCTCAACCAAGTCTTTTAATGCTATACATATATTCATGCATCATTTTCTTCCTAATGTACCTTCACTACACACCTCTCGGAGCAGAGTCCATGAAAATAAGACTGGAGATGAATACAGAAACATTCAGGCATATGGGTATTACTGACTGTTATTATATTATGGACCCAGCATGAAGAATTGTTACAGGTATAGAATAGTCAAATGAGACACTTGGATGTATGATTGGAAGCAGCGGTGACAGTTTCTACAGAAAGTGTTAACCACATCTTTCCTAAGCAGACACATTCTTGGATTGTGTTATCTTTAAAATATCTAGACTGACAAACCCAACAACTATACAATATTTAGCAAAACCGGATAGGATACTAGAAAATGTTTTTTATGATTTAATTCATAATACAATATCAAATGTTACAATGTATTGCTCATATATTAGCACATAACCACACACAGAACCCACCTAATGGATCCACTGATATTTTAGAACTGTGAAGATTCCTGTATAGGTAAATTGTGTTTGGAAAGGGCTGCCATTACCTGAAATTACTACCTACTATAAAAGGTTGTGCACTTGCCTGAGCAATGGCATATGGCTTGCAATTTGGAGCAGTGCGCCCTGTGATACTGTTATCCTAACTTATCCTATAATAACTTTTATACCAGATGTGTAACTTGTAATCAGCGCACTAAATAACAGATATGTAATGCGTAGCTCCTAGGAGCACTTCCGAAATCTTTGACTGAGTGCCATTTAGAATACAGTTCTTTTTATGAGGGACATTTGCCTTTACTGTGAATACTACCTTTACCTCTCCATAGCTATGCTCCTTGTTCAATATAATGTATAGATCATGCTTTTGAATAGATATTTCAATTAGACCGAGTTATTTCTGTAATTAAAGGTTATCACCTATCCAAATGATTAGGTGATAACTTATGTATCGTGGGGGACTGAACACTGGAAGCCCCATCAGTCAAAAGACAGAGCCCTGAAGTACCCATGTGACGCCCTGGCAAAACCAGGTAGTCACAAAAGAGTTAATCCTCCTTGTTACCACCTGATCCCACACTGGTACAATCCAACAGACACCCCCCTAGAACAGTAGGGACGCCCACTCAGGGGATATGAAGTGTCTGGGGAGAAAAGAGGCAGTTGGAAGAGGAGAGCAGAGCAGAGCAGACAGGGGTTGGAGCTCCTGGGCTGCTGTGGAAGCGTGCAGTGTGAGCCAAGTTCTGGGAGTTGAAGTGAGGAGTAAGCTCAGGGAACTGAAGTGGAAAGTGAGCTCCGGGACCGCTGGAACAAGCTGCTGTAAGAAGGAACCTGAAGTGGACCGGGACAGAGTAGTGGCCCGCCGGTATTGTGAGCGGGAATTCGGACTAGTGCAGGGAAGTGGACTTCCCTCATTCCAAGCAGAGGAGTTAAAGTGACTTTCCACTGTGTGCAGGAGAGAGGGCTTTGCTTCATTGTACCAAGTGTGGGATCCGAGCACCACCCACTAAATGCCCACGAACACCAGCAACTTCTGGTTTAGCTTATGGACTTGTGTGAAGTTACTGCGTCATCCTCAGAGTGAGTACACCAGTCCTCTCCGGTCCAGTCCTGTGGACGACGCTCCACTGTGCTATCTCTGCCACCACCACAACTCCCAACTGGGCCCTGGGACTACACCTCCCCTACTCGTGGAGGGGATACCATCTTGCTGCCCCACACCATCGGTCCCGGGCACTGTCCCCAGAGGCAGCGGCGGTGCCACCATCTCATCACTGCAACCCATGGGTGGCGTGACAGACAATTTCCCTTGTAAATACCCCCTTTTCACTCGTGGGCGACGGACGGCTGCGCGAGCCCCGAATCCGGCTGCCACTCGAGCCACAGCCACCGCCCGGATCCGAATGCCTCGAGCGACCCCCCGGTTGTGATCTGTCCCCCGCCCGCGACACCCATATTGGTTTCAACTCTTGGACGCAAAATTATTTGCCTCCACCTACCTCCAGAATGAGGGTCTTGTGAATCCCATCTATCACAGTAAGCTGGGTGCAGAAGATGTGTGTGGCTCTCCATTTACTTTTGGGGGAGGAATCTGCTTCACATACAAGTGAATGAACAGCTTTGGACATAAGTGGTAATCTTTGTAATACATCCCCTGTCCCATCAGACTGGACAGGTGTTAATGATACATTTCAGCGTTTTTTAAAATGTTCTCACAGTTATTAGCAATGTATCACAGTTGTGACCAGCCAGCTCACAGTGTTTCTATGTGGACCGGAGGTCACTTTCTCCATGAGAAGCTCTGAAGACACAGGAGAAGGCTCTTATAGACCAAAAGTAAATGACATCCAAGAATGAGATAAAGTGGCATCCCTGATACTATTCCAACTGCAGCCCGTCCTAGGGATGTGTCAGTTAAGGCTTCAGACTGAAGATACAGCAGGTGAAGTATATATTGAACATGTCACCAATTTTCTAAGTAAATATATTTCTACAGGTGTAATTAACATACATTTCCCACCAGAGATTGGTAACAACCCATCCAATCCACACATGGAAAGAAATCAAACCATACCTGCCTATAAATTTAGTTATGTGTAATAATGAGAAAAGACTCAGGTGAAAAAGTATTGAACTCGCTTAGGCCTCTTTCACACATTCGTGAAAAACCACGCACGTTTTTCATGGAGGTGTCAGAGGTGCGTTTTGCCCTCCGTGAGCCGTGTTTATGGCCTACGTGTGTTCTCCGTGTGTTATCGGTGAAAACACATGGAGAACGGGAACTTTATGCTCACCTGTCCCTGTCATCGCTGTCCGTGGTGCTGATCTTCGGTCTTCGGTCCTGCCGACTCCCTCTGCTGCTACTTCCGGCCACAGTGAAGTGAATATGCAATTAGCATAATGAGCGGTGGTCTTAAGCAAGTGACAGTAGCGGCAGAGACAGGAGGGCTGGAGAAAATGAGTAAAGTTTTTTTTTTATTTTCTCAAACTCATGTGTTTTCTCCGGCGCGTGTCACACAGAAAACCTCCATGTGGTCTGTTTGCGTTCCGTGTGACACCCGTGATGCTGGAGAAAAACTGACATGTCTATGTGTGGAGCACATGGGCACACGTATGCTCCACAAGTACACACGGTCCATGGCAGAATACGCATGTGAGCGCAGACCCATTGATTTAAATGGGTCTTCGTGTCCCCGTCTCTCCGGTACGTGAGGAAACGGACCAAACACGTACCAGAGACACGGACGTGTGAAAGAGGCCTTACTGAGATTTATTTGTTTGTACAAAAGTCTTTGTTGGTGATGCCAGCTTCCAGACTTCTCCTGTATGGGAAAACTAAAGAAACTAGTTGCATGCATTGCTCAGGTGTGATTTTGAACTATTCTTCCACACAAACACTCCTCAAATCCTGAAAGTTCCATGGGCTCCTTCTATGCACTGTGAGGTTTAGTTACTTCCATATATTTTCTGTTAGATTCTGGTCAGGTGATTAGCTGGGCAAGTGTAGCAGCTTTATTTTCTTTCTGTGAAACCAATTTCCTTTCATGTGTTTGGGATCATTGTCTTGCTGAAATGTCACCCTTATTTCATCTTCATCATACTCCTAGATGGCAGTAGATTTCTATCAAGTATGTCTTGGTAAATTTGTCAATTCATCCTTCCATTAATGATATTTAGTTGGCCAGTGCCATATGCTGAAACACAACCCCACATTAAAATGTTCCATGTTGTTGGTATGGTGTTTTGGGGGTGATATGCAGTGCATTTTGGCCTCCAAATGTGGTGTGTATTATGGCATACAGAGTTCAATTTTGGTCTCATCTCAGCAGACTACATTCTCCCAGTATTTCACATGCTTGTCTAAATGTTGTTGAGAAAACTTTAAAAGTGATTGAACATGCTTTTTGTTCAACAATTTGAGTCTTCCGTGGTAAGCGTGCATAAAGGCCATGGAGGTTGAGTACATTACTTTTTGTTTTATTTGAAACAATTATACCTGCTGATTCCAGGTACCTTTCTGTATCTCTCCACCATTGGTCCTTGACTTTTGGACAACTCCTTTAATAATTCCTTTCATTCCTCAGATCTGAAGATTTTCAGGGAGCATCTGATTGAGGCCGATTTATGGTTAAAATATGTTCTTTATACTTCTGGATTATGAAAGTGTTCTGCAATCAATGCCACAAGTATGTTTTGCACAAATACTTTGAAGGTCTTGAGACAGCTGACTGGATTTACAAATCATGAGATGCTACTTATGTGGCTACTTATGTGGCAACTTGGTAATGAGACATCTGTTTGAAGGCCATCAGTTGAACCAGCTGATATTATTTTTACTAAGTGGCAGGATTGCTTTCTAATTACTGAAAGCTGTTATCATGACGTTCCATGAGTTTTTGAACCTCCCTTTTTTCAAGTGTTCAATACTTTTTTGCCCATGTAATTTCTCATTATTACTAGTGATGAGCGAGTATATTCGGCACTATTCATTGCTTGCACGAATATTAAGGTAATTGCAATATTCATTACTCAACGAGTATTTTGATATTTGCCTCATGAGTTTCAAGACCTCTCCCCCTCATGTTTGGCACCTGAGTTTAGCCACTACACATGCTTGCCAATCATAGTACTGTCATAGCTATCTTTTCTACTGGCATTCCTGTGATGAAAGGAGCAGTGAAAGAAAAAAAAACTAACGTGTGGTCATTTAAGCAGGGGAATTATACTTACAATTTCCAACGACTGTCACCCTGCTTCCTGCCTTAATAATTCACTGCAATCTCTAAAAGTTCATGCAATAGTAGAATTTATTTGTGGTATATACAAAAATGTTTTTGATAGGGATAAGCGACTTGTCACTGAGGACGTTTCGACTCATCCGGGTCTTTTTTAAAAAGTCGCTGTGGGAAAGGTTTCAGGATCAAGGAGGTTTTGGCGTGCTGACGCCTGTATGGCATGTGCGTGTGCCCTGTTTCCTGGTCCAATTATTAAAGTTCATGAATATCCACTGCTTTCCCCACCCACCCTCTGTAACAGTGTCTGTGACTGGTTTTCAGTCCTGCTTCCCCCGCCCAGCCTCTGTGCCAGTGTCTGTGATTGGTTGCCCCCACACTACCTGTGTGAGTCCCTGGAGTGGAATGAAAAAATAAATAAATAAAATGGAAAAAATGTTGCCGGGTCCCCCATATTTTGATACCCAGTGCAGATAAAGCAGATAGAGAGCTACAGGTTGCAGCCCGAAACTGTCTGCATTATCTTGGCTGTTAATCAAAATACAAGGGAGACTATTTTTTAATCATTTAAATAAACAATTTAAAAAATGTTATGAGGTCCTCCCCAAATTTTAAACCCATTTAAGATAAAGTGAACAACTGGGAGCTGGTATTCTCAGGCTTTAATCAGATTATTTTTTTTGGATATTAAATATTTACATTACAAACATAGAAAAACATTTTGCAAGGAGTTACCTCACACAAACCCATAACCTGCCTCAACTGCTTAATCTTGCCCCACACTATATCAATCAGCCATACAGTAGGGAATTGTGCAGAGTTCAAGCGAAACTTTCCCACCTGAAGACTAGCCAGCAAGGGACTTTACCTAACCACACACTGTAGAATCCTCCCCGCCGAGGTTTCCAGGCCCACCGTCCCCCACCACGTGTTGGCCCTGGGCTGCTAAGTAGTAAAGCTAAGGATTAGATAAAGCCAACCATCCTTCATCTTTCGGTCTCTGTGGAAATTCCAGTTTTATCCATGGGCATTTCTTCCCCCAAATTAAGTCCCGAAAGATAGAATTTATTCTGTAAAACCATTTTGTGGCAGCCATATAGGGGCATTATGCAGCACGTTTAACAGCTGGGGCATTAGTATCATTTTGATTAAATTGACTCTCCCCACTACCGTGAGATATAATTTCGATCAGGCCAGAGTTTTGTGCTTGAACCTAAGTTGGAGAGAGGCAAGATTAAGATGCTCATAGTCCATCAGCTTAGTTGAAATCATTATTCCCAGGTATTTGAACTCAGACACTACTTGCATTGGACCACCAGTCACCACTATATTAGAGGGCGCCTCATCCAGAAGCATCAGAACTGACTTGTTCCAGTTTATAGTGAGTCCTGATATTCTTCCAAAGCTGGATATGACCCACATTACATTTTCCAACGACCCCCTTGCATCTCCCAAAGACAGTAATTGGTTTTCTGCATACAGGGCTACTTTCTCTGCCAAACTCCCATATCGATACCCCCTATATTCAGATCCCTCCGTATCACCACTGCCAGTGGTTCAATGGTGATGGCAAACAGCAAGGGGGACAGAGGGCACCCCTGCTTTGTTCCCAAGTAAAGAGAAAATTTGTCCAACATACTTCCATTTGCCCTGATTCTAGCTTTTTGGGGCAGAGTATAATAATTGTACCCACCAAATATATACGTCACCAAAAGCCCATTCGCCGTATTGTGGCCCATAAATACCCCTACTTCACGCTGTCAAAAGCTTTGGCAGCATCCAAGGAAATTATCACCCACCGCCCCCTATTTTCCGCTGATATTTGCATATTTAAATATAATCTCCTAAGGTTGGTCACCGTGGATTTGTTGGGCATATACCCCAACTGGTCCGGGTGTATTAAGGATGTAATGACCTTGGTGAGCCTATTTGCAAGCATTTTAGTGAGAAGCTTTACATCTACCGTTAATAGAGATATCGGTCTCTTTGATGCTGAGAAACTGGAGTCCTTACCCTCTTTAGGGAGTACTACAATTATTGCTTCCTGCATGGATGGTAACAACTCTCTCCCCTCCAGACAGGAATTGTAAACCTTAAGTAGCACAGGCAGCAAAACCTCCCTATGTTTCTTATATACTTCAGCAAGAAATCCATCCACCCCTAGTGCCTTATCATTCGCCCTGTCACTCAGGGCTAGTTCCAGTTCCTCCAGATCAAAAGGTTAATTCAGCAACTCCCTAGATTCTCTTGAAATGACCGGCACTTGGGCTCTGTCCAGGAATCCATCCACTTCCCCCACCTCTGGATGCACCTTAGCAGAATACAAGTCAGAGTAGAATGCCCCCAACACTTTCAAAATATCAGGAGTATCAGTAACTGGTGCTCCTTCCACTGACTGCAGGCGTGCAATGTATGCCGATTCTCTCAGTGCTGCAGCTATCATTCAACAATAGATGCCCGGTCCATTGCCCATTTTCAAAGGACTGCATGATTTGAAACATTTTCTTTCTCTCCGTCACCTATAGAGTCAATTTGGTGACCATTTTTTGAGCCTGGTTATTGGGCCCTCCTCAGCTTAAAAATAGCAGCCCACAGCCAGCCCAAAATTGTTGCATCTATTAGATGCGCCAATTCCGGCACTTTACCCAGCTCATCCTGATTGCCCTGGTGCAATGACAATAAGGGTTATATAAGGGGTTAATAACAGCTGTGAATTGCTAAAAAATCACAGCTGCCATCAAGCTCGAGATTAGTAATGTGGAGGGGTCAATGAACCCCCCCCCATTCCTAAACCTGTGTCAAAAGAAATAAACACAAAACACAGAGCAAATCCTTTATTTAAAAAAAAAACCCTGTTTCTCCAGTTTATTAACCCTGGAAATACCCCTGCAGGTCCAATGTAATCCACAGGAGGTCTCATGATGAACTCGACTCTGCTACATCTGAGGTCACAGTGCGTGGTCATATTAGAAAACATGACTGCTCACTGCGGTGTCAGGAACACACTGATGTACCTGCAGCTGTGCGAGCATTGATGTCAGTGGGTTTACCTTATGTCACAGCTTGGGTTCCAATGGTACCCCAACTGTTACTTCAGGTGAACTGACCTAAGTTGAACTCACTGAACTCACTGACCGCACCTCAGGTGAAGTCATTGAAGTCAATGCTGAATTATTGGATTAGTGGATGTGAGCATATTGAGTATTTGGTTGCAGACATTTCTGTATCAAATATGAAGCTCCGGGCAAAAAATGCATCAAAACTGCATCCAAATGCATGCAGTACTGGTGCATTCTTTTGCCAGGAGTTGCAGATTTGGTGCAGAAATATCTGCAACCAAATAATGTGCGCATATCGTCTAATCCGGTAATATGGAATGAAGATCAATGACTTCACCTGAGGTGAGGTTAGTGAGTTCAATGAATTCACCTCAGGTCAGTTCACCTGAGGTCACAGTCAATGAATTCAATGCTGGATTACCGGATCAGGCTATGTGCACATGCCCAGTATCTGTTTGCAGACATTTCTGCACCAAATCTGAATTTCTTGGCAATACAAACAAACTGCATGGATTTTGATGTGGTATCGTTTTTTTGCTAGAAGATCCAGATTTGGTGCAGAATTGTCTGCAACCAAATACTGAACGTGTGCACGTCACCTAATCCAGTAATCTGTCATTGACTTCAACGACTTCACCTGATGTGAGCTCACTGAGTTTGAGTTCACCTCAGTTCAATTCACCTGAGGCCACAGCTGGGATACTGTGGGAACCCCAGCTGTAATGTCAGGTGAACTCATTGACATCACTGCTGACAGCTGCGACTTCATCAGTGTTTTCCTGATGCCGCAGTGAGCGGTCACATTTTCTAATCTGACCACGCATTGCAAACTGAGATATAGGCAGCAGAGATAGGATTGTCATGGGACGTCCTGTGGATTACATCAGACATGCAGGGGTGTTTTGGGGGTCAATAAATTGGAGACAGGTGGTGGGTTTTTTGTTTGTTTTTTTAGATAAAAGATTTTTCTCTGTTTTGTGTTTTTCTTTTGTTTTACAGCGTTAGTAATGGGGGTCTCATAGACTCCTTCCCATTACTAAACCTTGGGCTGGATGACTGCTGGGATTTGACAATTCACAGCTGTCATTAACCCCTTAAATTACCCTGATTGCCACTGCACAAGAGCCATCAGGATGAGCTGGGTAAAGTGTTGGATTTGGCACATCTAATGGATATAATAATTTTGGGGAGGCTGTAGACTGCTATTTTTAGGATGGGGAGGGCCCAATAACTATAGGCCTCCGCATCCACAGAATACCAGCCCCCAGCTGTCCACTTTATCTTGGCTGTGTATCAAAATTGAGGGGTACCTCTCAACGTTTTATAAAATTATTTATTTAAATAATTTAAAAAAAATGCATGGGGTCCCTTGTATTTTGATACGCAGCCTAGATAACGCACAGAGCTGGGGGCTGCAGCCTGTAGCCGTCTGCTTTACCTGCATTGGGCATCAAACTACAGGGCAACATTTCTGCCAATTATTTATTTATTTTTACATTTCACTCCAGAGAAACACACAGCTAATGTGAGGGCAACCAATCACACACGCCAGCACAGAGGGTGGGCGGGGGAAGCAAGACTGCAACCAATCACAGTAACTGATACAGAGGATGGGCAGGGGAAGCACTGAATATTCATGAACTTTAATGATTGGACCAGGAAGCAGTGTGACCGCAGCGGGATACTGTAAGTATAATTTTCCTGCTTTAATCCCCATAATACTCTGACAGCATTATTCCCAGAAACAATCTGAGTCAGAAATGCATCCAGGCATCTTCCCCATACTATTCCCATTCAGTTTCAGCACTTTTCCATTTTTACAGCCCTCCCAGACCTACTTTCAAGTAGTCCTCCAGCAAATTATTTGAGGTTTCTATTGACTTACATTAGGTTCATTAATCGGTATGAATGCACGAATAATAGAAATTATTCGGCACAAAGAATCCGAACCCGATATTTGACTATTCACCCATCTCTAATTATTACCCATAATTTAAATTATGAATATCTGTGGTTTGATTTCTTTTCCTGCATAGATTGAATGGGTTGCTACCAACATTTGGTGTAAAATTCATGTCAATAGCACCTTTAAAAATATACAGTATTTACTTAGAAAATTTGTGACACTATCAATACTTATTTCACCCGCTGTATATAGCTTCCAAGACTTGTGTATCATCTGAGAAGAGCTGTATCGCATATATCTCAGCCAGGCTGTGACGTGTGAAGAAATAATTTAGCCCATTTTGTGATTGATGAGAAGATCTCCAATTTCATCCCTTTCCTCTGTCAGGCCTCCAACACACATTGGTCACGCCGGTATGTGTTTGGTACGTTTTTGCACATACCGGCGTCATGTGCACACGTGCACCAATGTTACCATATGGTAAGAGGCACACACACGTAAAACCACACGGAACGGTTTGTACGTGTGTGCGTTTTTTTGCACGGATGACATGTCCGCGTTTCTCTGGCATCACGCAGACACGGACCCGCTAAAGTCAATGAGTCCGTGTCTACACGTAAGTGACACGGACCATGTACGTGTGCATTCCGTATGGTCCGTGTGCGTTTTTAAAAATGTTTAATCTTGAAACGGCTCAAGACACACGGACTGCACATGGACATGACACGTACGTATCTCACGCATACACGGACATTCAACACGCACGCACGGCAAGCATACGCCATTACATGGATGTCATACGCACCGGAGAAACTGACATGAAAAATGGAACATGCACCCGAAAAACGGAATGTGAGACACGCACGTGTTTTTTGCGGAAGTGTGGCAGAGGCCTCAGTTGCATAGCTTTATAGCAGTGCAGGGTGGCTGACTACGCCAAATTGGAAAACAAATATGATTGAGGAGAATAAAACTGAATATAACCGTTTTGTGCTCAGTAAGGAAGAGATATACTGTATTTCTCACATATGACAACCTGTAATCACTGCCTAAATGCTTTTAATTCACTATTCCGACTCCAGCAGCTTGACCTATACAAAATACAGTTAATAGTGGAATTATTAGGGAATAGAAAAGTGTGAAATAGCCCTGAAAAGGACATTTGGGTTAACATAGCAACAGCAAGTAATATAAAACAGTAGTCACTTCTAAGATGCCTTTAATTCTCTATCTTTTCTCCACCAGCTTTATGTACACTAATTGCAGCTATTATTAGAGACAAGAATATATTTGAATTAGCACTGAAAAGGACTTTTGACTTACAGTAGCAGCAGCAGCAAAGAATTTAAGACAATAATCACTCTAATACACTATCCCTTCCCCAGCAGCTCTCCCTACACTATTTCACTGGTACAGTGCACTGAGCATGACGGCAATGGGTCGTATATAAATCCAATGACTCAATGTAACCTGCCAATCACAGTAATGCCAGTTGCCAACATGGCTATGGCATTACCGTAGTTGGCAGACAATACCCACATTTTTATTGGCTGAAAAACAGCTGCAAAAATGCGGAGTGGGGACTCGAGCACCCCCGATACTCGATGGAGTATTGAGTGAGCCAAACACCTCGATGCTAGATTGCGCAATAAGCAGGACCGAGCATGCTCATTTATCACTATTAATAAACTATACTAATGATGATACCTACAGCTAGTGAATACAGTCATATGAAAAAGTTTGGGCACCCCTATTGAAATGAGGTTTATTGTACTAACAGAAAATGTGCAATCCGCATTTAAACAAAATTTGACCGGTGCAAAAGTATGGCCACCCTTACCAATTTCTTGATTGGAACACTCCTAACTACTTTTTACTGACTTACTAAAGCACTAAATTGGTTTTGTAACCTTATTGAGCTTTGAACCTCATAGGCAGGTGTATCCCATCATGAGAAAAGGTATTTAAGGTGGCCACTTGCAAGTTGTTCTCCCATTTGAATCTCCTATGAAGAGTGGCATCATGGGCTCCTCAAAACAGCTCTCAAATGATCTGAAAACAAAGATTATTCAACATAGTTGTTCAGGGGAAGGATACAAAAAGTTGTCTCAGAGATTTAAACTGTCAGTTTCCACTGTGAAGAACATAGTAAGGAAATGGAAGAACACAGGTACAGTTCTTGTTAAGCCCAGAAGTGGCAGGCCAAGAAAAATATCAGAAAAGCAGAGAAGAAGAATGGTGAGAATAGTCAAGGACAATCCACAGACCACCTCTAAAGACCTGCAGCTTCATCTTGCTGCAGATGGTGTCAATGTGCATCGGTCAACAATATAGCGCATGTTGCACAAGGAGAAGCTGTATGGGAGAGTGATGCGAAAGAAGCCATTTCTGCAAGCACGCCACAAACAGAGTCGCCTGAGTTATGCAAAAGTACATTTGGACAAGCCAGTTACATTTTGGAAGAAGGTCCTGTGGACTGATGAAACAAAGATTGAGTTGTTTGGTCATCAAACGTAACTGAACTGGCATTGTTTTGTAAACAGGAATGGTCAAATATACCTTCATCCAGGATCCAGGAACTCATTAAAAGCTACAGGAAGCGACTAGAGGCTGTTATTTTTGCAAAAGGAGGATCTACAAAATATTAACCCCTTCACGACCGCGGGCAGTAAAATTACGTCCTATTTTAACGTGACTTAACGACCAGGGATGTAATTTTACGTCCTAAAGTTCATTTGATTGCCGTGGCCATAGCAACGGCTTTCAAATGATGTCCCCTGCTGTTTCTTACAGCAGGGGACCTTTGCTTCACCCCAGGGGGGGTGGCATCGCCACCCCCCATCGACGATCGATGTGATTGGCTGTTCAAATCTGAACCGCAAACCACATCTTTCGCACTGATTTCGGTAAAAAATAATGCCGGAAATAGTGCGATACTGTGAGATCCGGCTATGATGTGCTGTAGCAGGTACAGCAGATCATAAGTGGATCTCAAACATGCCGCCCCCAGCCCCTGCAGCACTGATTGGAGCGATCGTGCTATGACGCGCAATCGCTCCAATCAGTGTGCAGTGGGGCGGTCTGATCTGCCGGTGATCGCCCTCCCCAGGCCTGTTCTGGTCTGGGGACCCTCCCCCAACATGTCTGCAGCGTGCAGCACTGGCTGGTACTAGTGGTACCACGCCACCGCTGCTGCTGCCGCTGCTGTCACGTCACGGAGCAGGAGCGGTGAGTATTGTGCTCACCTTGCAGCCCCTGCGCGCTTCCGTAATGGCCCCTGCTCATGCCCCCCTGCGATCTGTTCCCCGACATCCCGATCTGACCCCCCGACATCCCGATCTGCCCCCCCAACATCCCGATCTGCCCCCCGACATCCCGATCTGCCCCCCGCCATCTCTATTCTGCAGCTCCTCCGGTATCCCTCCTCCTTTGCTCTCCTTGCAGCCCCTGCGCGCTCTTGTGATTTGCTCCTGCACGCATATGAGGTATCTGCGTACTCGGGAAAAATTGCACAATACGTTTTATGGTGCATTTTTTCCTGATACCATTGTAAAAAGAAAAAAAAAAGCTACCTTGCTGCTGCAAAAATTTAAAAAAAAAAAATAATAATTTTCACGGTTCAACGTTATCAACTTTCAGTGGAGCCCCTGGGGGTACAAGGGGCTCACTAAACATCTAGATAAATTCCTTGAGGGGTCTAGTTCCAAAATGGGGTAATTTGTGGGGGAGCTCCACTGTTTAGGCACCATAGGGGGGGTCTAAAAACGTGACATGGCGTCCGCTAATGATTCCAACCAATTTTGCTGTCAAAATGTGTCCTTCTCTTCTGAGCCACGCCATGCGCCCAACAATTACTTTCCACCACATGTGAGGTATCTGCGTACTCAGGAGAAATTGCACAATATGTTTTATGGTGCATTTTTTCCTGATACCCTTGTGAAAAAAAAGCTACCTGGTTCAAGTAACAGTTCTGTGGTAAAACAAAAGAAAATTGTATTCATGGCTCAACATTATCGACTTCTGTGGAGCCCCTTGGGGCTCACCAAACATCTAGATAAACTCCTTGAGGGGTCTAGTTTCCAAAATGGGGTCACTTGTGGGGGAGCTCCACTGTTTAGGCACCTCAGGGGGTCTCCAAACGTGACATGGTATCCGCTAATGATTCAAACAAATTTTGCTGTCAAATGGTGCTCCTTCTCTTCTGAGCCCCGCCATGCGCCCAAACAATTACTTTCCACCACATATGAGGTATTGTCGTACTCAGGAAAAAATGCACTATAAATTTCATGGTGTATTTTTTCCTGATACCCTTGTGGAAAAAAAAGCTACTTAGTTGAAGCAACAGTTTTGTGGTAAAAAAAAAAAAAAATTCTTTTCACAGCTCAACTTTATAAACTTTTGTGAAGCCCCCAGGTGTTCAAAGTTCTCACCAAACATCTAGAAAACTTATTTGAGGGCTCTAGTTTCCAAAATGGGGTCACTTGTGGGGGAGCTCCATTGTTTAGGCACCTCAGGGGGTCTTCAAACCTGACATGGCGTCCGCTAATGAGTGCAGCTAATTTTGCGTTCAAAAATTCAAATGGCGCGCCTTCCCTTTCGAGCTCTGCCGTGTGCCCAAACATTTGATTTCCACCAAATATGAGGTATCTGCGTACTCAGGAGAAAATGGACAATACATTTTATGTTGCATTTTTTCCCGATACCCTTGTGAAAAAAAAGCTACCTAGTTGAAGCAACAGTTTTGTGGTAAAATATTTTTTTTTTCTTTTCACGGCTCAACGTTATAAACTTCTGTGAGGCCCCCAGGTGTTCAAAGTGCTCACCAAACATCTAGAAAAATTATTTGAGGGCTCTAGTTTCCAAAATGGGGTCACTTGTGGGGGAGCTCCATTGTTTAGGCACCTCCGGGGGTCTTCAAACCCGACATGGCGTCCGCTAATGAATGCAGCTAATTGTGCGTTCAAAAATTCAAATGGCGCTCCTTGCCTTTCGACCTCTGCCGTGCACCCAAACAATTGATTTTTACCCCATATGGGGTATCAGCGTACTCAGGAGAAAATGCACAATAAATTGTAGGGTACACTTTCTCTTTTCTCCCTTGTAAAAATGAAAATTTTATGGCTAAAGTAACATTTTTGTGTTAAAAAGTAAAATTTTCATTTTTTCCTTCCACATTGCTTTGGTTCCTGTGAAGCATCTAAATTGTTAATAAACTTCTTGGATGTGGTTTTGAGCAGTGTGAGGGGTGCAGTTTTTAGAATGGGGTCACTTTTGGGTATTTTCTGTCACCTAGGCCTCTCAAAGTCACTTCAAATGTGATGTGGTCCCTAAAAAAAATATTTTGTAAATTTTGTTGGAAAAATTAGAAATTGCTGATGAACTTTGACCCCTTCTAACTTCCTAACGAAAAAAAAATTTCTTTCGAAAATTGCGCTGATGTAAAGTAGACAAGTGGGAAATGTTATTTCGTAACTATTTTGTGTGACATATCTCTCAGATTTATGGGCATACATTTTCAAAGTTTGAAAATTGCGAAATTTTCAACATTTTCGCACAATTTCCTAAATTTTCACAAATAAACGCAAAAAGTATCGGCCTAAATTTACAACTGACATGAAGTACAATATGTCACGAAAAAACAATCTCAGAATCGCCAGGATCCGTTGAAGCGTTCCAGAGTTATAACCTGTCAAAGTGACACTGGTCAGAATTGCAAAACATGGCCCGGTCATTAGGGTGTTTTAGTGGCCGTGGGGTGAAGGGGTTAATGTCACTTTTATGTTGAGGGGCCCATACTTTTGCACCGGTCAAATTATGTTTAAATGCGGATTGCACATTTTCTGTTAGTACAATAAACCTCATTTCAATCCAGAAATATTACTCAGTCCATCAGTTATTAGATATATGAAACTGAAATAGCTGTTGCAAAAACCCAAATTGTTATAAAGAAAAAAGGTTATCATTAATAGGGGTGCCCAAACTTTTTCATATGACTGTAATAGGGTACCAACACCTAAAATGGATTATTATTAGAATTATGATGATGGTCGGCTCTTGTATTAAACTGTATGCAATTTATATTTGCATGTGATATATTTAACTAAATCCTATGTAAGGCAAGAGAAAGCTGGTGGTGAGAGTGCTTGTACCTACTAGTAAAGTATCTGAATGTTTCTATTATTAGACCTTATTAACATTTTTACTATGGCATAAAATCTTTAGCACAAATTTCCTTCAGGCCTCACAGAGCCGTTCTTCTAGAACCATAATTCAAAATGATTTCCTGCCGTGTCATTTTAATAATACACCTGGCTGAGACTACCCTGTCATTATCTGCTCAAGATAGCTATAAAAAGTGTGTCAATTAGATTCTAATGTATTCAACAAGCATGCTGGAAATCTGATTTTCCTTGAACATTATCACAAATCAGTACAACTCGACATTTTTCAGGAAACTCTTGATGGATGCATTTCTAGTATTATTTGTGTGCAGATTAAACTTTGGCTTTATGGTAAGATCTTGTTGTGATTTTACAGACGCAGATGCAGTCAGGTATATATTTCATTTCAGGTTCCTCAATGTTGGCTTTCTAAAGTATCCTGAAAAAAGGCAATAAAAAAGATTTATTATGAATGTAAGTATATAGAAAAAGATAGTGAGTGCTACTGTGTTTGTTTTGTTTTATTTACATGCAGCAATAACTATTGGGATTTAATCTAAATGCACATAATGTTCCACTGTCATTTATCATTATTATACTGTATGCCACTACTAGTGATGAGCGAGCACTGAAATGCTCGAATGCTCAATACTCGAATTCAGCAGGCCAGGCACTCGGAGGAGTTCAATTCGAGTAACAAATATAATGGAAGCCAGTGGAAAACCCGATCAATTTTCTGGAGGATCCCCAAAAGGTTGGTTATGGCAGGGCCGCCATCAAGGCATGGCAAACGTGACTGGTGTAGGGGGCCCTGTGAAAAGGAGGGCCCAGCCGGACTCGGGGTAATTACTTAGCTTCATTAAGCCCTGGGCAGACTGGGCTACCCCCCTTTTCACCGGGCCTCAGTCACAGCTACAGCAGAGGGGCCTGGCAGTGTCACTTTTGCCACTACACATTGCTGATTTGCATCACATACAAATTAACCATGTGTACTAGAGATACCGCCGATGCAGCTGCACTGGGCCTGGAGGTTCAGGGGGACTCTTGCTGGCCTGTGAGTAATGAGGCCAATCTGCCCTATTGTTGCTCGAGGCTCAGGGGACTCCTGGCCACATTACCCTCCTCACAAGCATGGTGGCGTGCAGGGAGCAATTGCGCAGCTTCGCACAGTGTAGAGAGCAGAATGCAGGAATCTGTGCTCTGCTCACTGGCCAGCACTTTTCTCTGTAACACAGGCATGCTCCTTGATGATGCCACCACGCCACGTGCTTGTGTGTCATTTGTAAAGTACCCAGGAGGAGAAGAAGCGGCGCGGCGGGCACTCATACAGAATGGTGAGGAGTGAGTTTATTTTTTCAATAGACTGAGGAGGAGACAATAAGGAAGGGGAGGATTGAGATTGGAAGAGGGGCTTCAGGGCCTTATGATGAACGTGAGGGAGGAGGACATCATATGTGAATTTCAAAGCAACCTGTCATTTCCCCCTATGACCTCTAGCAGCATTCACATCTATATATCAAACTTCCCTGCATAACCAGCCCCGTGTAATGCCTTTCACTAAAATCAAGGTTTAAAAAAAGGATTTATAACCTGAACTGTTTTTGTGCTAATTGGGTCTCCGACTAGTTGAAGGGACGTTGTTTCTTCTGACTAGTTGGCCCTCTTTCCATGCTGTCCCACCCCTGGGGGCATAATAACATGATTTCCACAAGCCGATGTCACCACCAGCCCCTGGAAATTTTGCAATTCTGTATGGAGGATTATGTGGGGTTCATAATTCTGTTTGGAGGACTATGTGGGGCACATTATTCTGTATGGAGGACTGTGTGTGGTATATGTGAGTAAAGGAAGGTGCGCTCCAAACTCCTTCACCAGATAGGGCCAGTGCTTGTAGACCGCTTCAGGCGGTGTGTGCGACACTTACTATACTCTTCAGGGCAGCGCCCATAACTCTGCATCTTTTCCCATTCTTTGATGTATTAGATAAACACAGAATACTGAAGAACTCTTTGCAAAATAACTGTTAATAATTTATTCATTCTTCTGCCTTTATGGTATATAACTCTGCTTCCTGTCAAGTGAATTGTCTGTTCCCCACTGCATTGGCTGAATATGTGTTCTGGTATATAACTCTGCTTCCTGTCAAGTGAATTGTCTGTTCCCCACTGCATTGGCTGAATATGTGTTCTGGTATATAACTCTGCTTCCTGTCAAGTGAATTGTCTGTTCCCCACTGCATTGGCTGAATATGTGTTCTGGTATATAACTCTGCTTCCTGTGATGTATGCTCTGTCATTTTCATAATCTATGTAATACTCACTGATGTATGACTGTATATTCCTCTTTGTAAATGTTATCTGATGGTGGATGGTGTAAATCTGTGTAGACTGGAAGTCCGGGTGGGTGTCAAATGTCCTGTTCCCTTTGATTCCTTAATCATCCCCTGGTGTGAGCAGCATTTGTTGATTTCCCTTAACAAGCTGAGCTCCCATAATCCCCCTCACCTACCCCTCTAGTCAGCCCTATATATTTGTGTCTTTCTTAAGGGGTGCATGCATGCGGGGTGTTGCATGCATGCCATCTCTTGCTAAGTGCCATCTTTGCGAAGTGCTGGGCAGTTACCTCAATGGCAGTTAGCCAGGGCAGGAGTCTGCAGGTAAATTACTCTTTGACGCCATCTGTTTTAACCTTAACTATTATCTCACTCTCTATCATCCTATATGCTTTTTCTGTTCACTTTCACCGCCCTGTCCCCCCTCCATCACCACTCATCCACATCAGCCCCTCTCTCCTCCCCTCTCCTATGTACAGCTCCCAGGCTCTTTTCACCTATCTTAATAATCTGACTCAATCAAGCTCCAGGGACTTCCAAAAAAAGCCATGCCACAAGTCCAAAAACCATCTGACCTTTCTCCTTCAACTCCTACTTCTTTCAGGTGATATCTCTCCTAATCCCGGTCCACCCCAGGCTAACTTTACCCCCTCCCCCACCTCCCATAGAAACCCTGATAATATTATTAACATTCCCTGTACACCCTCGCTTCCCTCTTTTAATTGTGCTCTATGGAATCCACGGTCCGTATGTAACAAGCTTCCTTACATCCACAACCTCTTTCTCAATAACTCTCTTAACTTACTAGGCCTAACTGAAACCTGGATTCAGGATTCTGATACTACTTCCCCTGCTGCCATCTCTCATGGTGGCTTACACTTTTCCCATTCACCAAGACCTGGAAACAGACATGGTGGTGGAGTCGGCTTACTCCTGTCCCCACAGTGCACCTTCCAGGTCATCCCCCCAGCTCCATCACTCTCATTCCCATCCTTTGAGGTTCACACCATCAGGCTCTTCCATCCCCTTCCCCTCAGAGTAGCTGTCATATACCGTCCACCAGGCTCACCCACCCAGTTCCTTGACCACTTTTCAGCCTGGCTGTCACACTTCATGTCCTCAGAGTTACCAACCCTGATCCTAGGAGACTTTAACATCCCCATGAACAGCCCCTCCTCCCCTTCTGCATCCCAGCTTCTATCTCTCACCACCTCCCTTGGCCTCTCACAGCTCTCATCCTCTGAGACACATGAAGATGGTAACACCCTTGACCTGGTCTTTATCCGCCTCTGCTCAATCTCTCACTTTGACAACTCACCTCTTCCCCTCTCTGACCACAACATCCTCTCCTTCAAGCTCACAAACCCTCGTCCGCCCCAGCACACTCCCACCAATCACACATTCAGAAACCTACAGGCCATCGATTCTCAGACACTTTCAGACTCTTTACACACATCACTGTCCCCTATATCCTCACTTTCCTGTCCTGATCTGGCTGTAAAGCACTACAATGACACACTCAGGACTACGCTAGACCAAGTAGCGCCCCTCACCCTCAGAAAGACCAAACACAGAGTAAAACAGCCCTGGCTCACATCACAAACTCGATTTCTCCAGCGATGCTCCAGGAGCGCCGAACGCCTATGGAGGAAAACCCGCACACCAGAAAACTTCATCCACTACAAGTTCATGTTAAGGACCTATAACTATTCCCTTCACCTCGCCAAACAGACCTACTTCACCAACCTTGTTTCCTCACTTGCCAACAATCCAAAAAAACTCTTTGACACCTTTCACTCCCTCCTCAGTCCCAAAGTACAGACCCCTGTCACAGCCCTTCATGCTGATGACCTGGCCTCGTATTTCACAGAGAAAATAGAAAACATCCGCCAAGAGATCAGCTCCCAGCCACCAAGCCCTGTGAATCCCATCCCTCCCCATATTCCATCCAGCTCACTTTCCACATTTGACCCAGTCACAGAGGAGGAAGTCTCCAGGCTCCTATCCTCCTCTCGTCCTACAACTTGCCCTACTGATCCCTTCCCCACACCTCTACTCCAGTCCCTCTCTCCGGTTGTCGCCACTCACCTAACTAAAATCTTCAATCTCTCTCTCTCGTCTGGTATCTTCCCCTCCTCCCTCAAACACTCTATCATTACTCCATTATTAAAAAAACCTTCTCTTGATCCGTCCTGCACAAGCAACTACAGACCAGTCTCCAATCTCTCCTTCATCTCTAAACTCTTGGAGCGCCTGGTCTACTCTCGCCTCACCCGCTACCTCTCCTCTCACTCTCTTCTAGATCCTTTACAGTCTGGCTTCCGCCCTTTACACTCAACAGAAACTGCCCTTGTCAAAGTGACCAATGACCTATTGACAGCAAAACGTAACGGTGACCACTCTCTGCTTATTCTTCTTGACCTTTCTGCTGCCTTTGACACTGTTGACCACCATCTCCTTCTCTCTATGCTCCACTCTATCGGCCTAAAGGACATTGTTCTTTCCTGGTTCTCTTCCTATCTTTCTGGCCGCTCATTCAGTGTATCATTTGCTGGCTCCACATCTTCTCCTCTTCCTCTCACTGTTGGGGTCCCTCAAGGCTCAGTCCTTGGCCCTCTTCTTTTCTCCCTCTACACTGCCCCAATTGGTCAGACCATCAGCAGATTTGGCTTTCAGTACCATCTTTATGCTGATGACACACAGCTATACACCTCCTCCCCTGAGCTCACCCCCGCTGTACTACAGAACACCAGTGACTGCCTGACTGCAGTTTGCAATGTCATGTCTGCTCTCTATCTGAAACTTAACCTTTCCAAAACTGAACTTCTTCTTTTCCCTCCATCTTCCAACTTTCCTCAACCTGACATCTCCCTCTCTGTGTGTGGCACAACGATAAGTCCTAGGCCGCAAGCCCGCTGCCTGGGGGTTATACTTGACACTGATCTTTCCTTCACCTCCCACATACAATCTCTTGCCCGCACCTGCCGCTTGCACCTCAAGAACATCTCTAGAATCCGCCCCTTTCTCACAATGGAAACGACAAAAACCCTCACTGTGGCCCTGATCCACTCTCGCTTGGACTACTGTAACTCTCTATTAATTGGTCTCCCCCTAACTAGACTCTCTCCTCTACAGTCAATCCTTAATGCAGCAGCCCGGGTCACCTATCTGGCTAACCGCTACTCGGATGCCTCTGCTCTGTGCCAGTCATTGCACTGGCTGCCCATATATCATAGGATCCAATTCAAACTGCTTGTTCTCACCCACAAAGCTCTCCACAGTGCAGCACCCCCCTACATCTCCACCCTCCTCTCTGTCTATCAGTCCACCCGTTCTCTACGCTCTGCAAGCGACTTTCGACTAACATCCACACTAATTCGAACCTCCCACTCCCGGATCCAAGACTTCTTCCGAGCTGCACCAACCCTCTGGAACGCTCTACCCCAAGAAGTTAGGACAAATCACAACTTACTCAGCTTCAGACGCACCCTAAAGACGCATCTTTTTAGGGCGGCCTATCACACTCCCTAATCAGATTCGATTCACATAGTCCCTCTACAACCTCTCACAACATAGCTCCACATCAAACTCCATGGCACCCAAAGGCATCTCAAGGCTCGGGCCCACTGGTCCAGGAAACCATTATCCAGCCCCATTTCCGTGAGATGGTTGGATTGTCATTGTAAATAAGCACTTGAACCTTGCCTCTCCCCCCATCTCATTGTAGATTGTAAGCTCTCACGAGCAGGGTTGTATTTTTTTTTCCCCTCTAAATATTGTATTTCTATAACTGTTACTTGTTTGTATATGATCCTCCTGAATTGTAAAGCGCTACGGAATATGTTGGCGCTATAGAAATAAAGATTATTATTATTATTTATTATTATTATTATGACAAACATGGCCACACTTATCCCGTTCTTCTGCCGCTGCTTCCCAGGGTATGTTGTCTTGCCTCTTCCTCTTCCTGGAACCTAGTCTTCCAGCTATGGGGCCCATGCCTCAACTTCCCCCTGTTCTTTTCTCCACAGCTACTCATAGTCCACTCACTGCCTTGGACAGCTTCTAGTCTCTCAACTTCCCTAGATCCATCCAGAGGAACTCTCTCTTAGGCATGTCCGTCTAGTCCTTGGACTCTTCCAAGCCTTTCCCAAGGTGAGCCATAGGCTCACGACCCTTGGGGGAGACCTGTGGGAACTCTTCTACAGAACTGCTGTCTCACAGGCCTGTCTCTACAACCAACCCCCTGGCATCTGTCACTCCGCCCACCTTTGATCTGAGCTCCCTCTGTAACCAGTAGGTATCTGATACTACTATATCTATTACTAACAAAGTCTATCTACATAACACTCCTATACTTTACCTTACACTACATCCTACTTAACATTCTGCACTCTGGTAATTCTATTAGAACACTAGAAATAGGCCTAATGCTATCACATCGGGAGTGCGGTGAAATGAACATCTGTCTATTCTTAGTGGTGCTGACAGGAGTAGTGGACATGTGTCACACCTTTTGTGCTTTGCAACATATTTGTTGTATGTCATCCCTCTGCATTTGTGTATTGTATGTGTTGCATCATTTGACCTCTTTCACACCTGTGCACTGTCTCTTCCTTGTTGTGTGCTGTATATTGGTATCTGGTGTTGTGTTTCTTGAGCTGTTCACTATGCGGTGTTTCACTTGTGTGCTGTGTGTGTGTTTACATTATATGTTCTCTTGTAAGCTGTTGTGACTATAATTGGAGGTGGTACATTGTTTTGTGCACTTTGATGTGTATGTGATTGTGCTGCATGCCGTCCTCCCCTGCATCTGGCGGACTCGCACATCAGAACACACACTCACACATCAGAACAAACACTCACACATCAGAATACACACATCAGAACACACACTCACACATCAGAACACACACTCACACATCAGAACACAAACTCACACATCAGAACACACACTCACACACCAGAACGCACACTCACACACCAGAACGCACACACACACATCAGAACACACACTCATACATCACAATGCACCCTGACACATCAGAATGCACACTCACACATCAGAACGCATACATCAGAATGCATACATCAAAACGCACATATCTCAATACACACTCATACATCAGAACGCACACTCACACATCAGAATGCACACTCATACATCAGAACGCATACATCAGAATACACACATCAGAACACACACTCACACATCAGAACACAAACTCACACATCAGAACACACACTCACACATCAGAACGCACACTCACACATCAGAACACACACTCATACATCAGAACGCACCCTCACACATCAGAATGCACACTCACACATCAGAACGCATACATCAGAATGCATACATCAAAACGCACATATCTGAACACACACTCACACATCAGAATGCACTCTCACACATCAAAACGCATACATCAGAATGCACACATCAGAACACACACACCAGAACACACACTAAACACATCAGTACGCACACTCACACATCAGAATGCACACTCACACATCAGAACACACACTCACACATCAGAAAACACACATCATAATGCACACATGAGAACACTCACATTAGAACACAGTCATTAGAACACACACATCAGAACACACATCAGAACACACATATCAGAACGCATACTCACACATCAGAACACACACTCACACATCAAAACGCACAGTCACACATCAGAACCCACACTTATACATCAGAACGCACACTCACACATCAGAACGCACACATCAGAATGCACACATCAGAACACACACATTAGAACACACACATCAGAACACACACTCACACATCAGAACACACACACATTAGAAGACACACACATCAAAAGGCACACACATCAGAACGCACACATACATATCAGAATGCACACACCAGAATGCACACATCAGAATGCACACATCAGAACACACACATCAGAACACACATACACATCAGAGCGCACACTCACACATCAGAATGCATACTCACACATCAGAATGCACACTCACACATCAGAATGCAAACTCACACATCAAAACCCACACTCACGAAATAGCACATGCTGGTACAATTGCGCGCGCACACACTCACCACATCCAGTGATACCACGTGCTTCCGGCCATGTGATCATCCCACAGGTCCTGGAAGCTCAACGCACAGTGCACAGTGTGCCGCCCCCATGTCAGCAGCCGGGCTGCTCGGATCCAGATCCGTGGTGGCTTGAGGGGCGTCCGGATCCAGGGGTCACACGGCCACCTGAATAAAGGGAGGTATTTACAGGGAGATGGTGTATGGAGAGATTGTGATGCCACCCGTGGTGTGTGGTAAGGTGGAGTACCACCGCTGCAGCTTGGAGTACTCGGTGGCGATGAAGTGGGCAGCCAGGTATTTAACCCCTCCACGGGTAGGGGGGATGCCCCAGGACTCGGTGATGGTGCAGGGACGTGCTGTTGGGGAGGTAAGGGTCACTTGCGTACTCACTCAGTCCATGAAGCTGACACCGACAACTTAGTAAACCAAAGTTCTGCACACCGCTGCCGCTTAGGGGGAGCACGTTTGGGTCCCGTTTTTGGTGGTGTTGTCTGTTGATCTGTGACTTTTCCCTTGACACCTTGTTCTCTTCTAGTTGGTCCCTATAGATTGAAACTAATCGGGTTCCGCTCCCCAGTATGGCTAACTGAGGGAGCTTGCTCTCAGGTTTCACACTTGGGATTTCCTGGACCATTTTAGTGGAAAGTCCTATCCCCCTTGTTGCGCTAGTACCCCGATTTTGGAGCAGGTGGAGAGCGGATCTTGAAGGTTTCCGTCCTCGTTGGGTGAATTGTCAGGTTGCCTGAAGCTACTCCCTGACATACTGTAGGCGTCATGCCCTGGTCCTTGCCTGGTGATGGTACAAGGCTCCCGGCTGTCCTCCATGACAATGCCTTGCCCATTGTCACGATCCCCTGCGACCGGGGTTCCAGCTCCTACTAGGCCCACACCAACGTCTGATACCTAGTACTTCCAAGGAGCCCAGCTCCTGACCTCCTCTCGCCTTCACTTCCAACACTAAACTCCTTTTCCTTCTGACTGACTCCTGACACTCCTGACCTCCCCTTAACCAATCCCCCAAGTAGACGATCCTATTCCACTCAGGCCGTCCACTGGTGTGTCTGGTGGGTGTGGTGCAGAGTGTTCCTAGGATTTTGATTAGCTGGTTTTGGCAACACCAATGTTTAGGGACCCGTAACCAAGGAGGAGGTGAATATTGCACAGAAGGACAGATTGCACAATACCCTGTGATGACCTGATAGGCCAGGGCGTCACATTCCCCCTTGGTTAAACGTAGCTTGTCCCCGAGCTACAGGACATCATAGGTTTTTGGGTTTTTTTCAAACTCTAAAAAGGGTAAAACGAGATAAAACATTTTAGTTACAAAACCGTCCTCATTAGGGAGGCTGGTTACTTAAATGTTACTTAAACTTTATGAGTTCATCTTCCCAACGATGGAACGCTACCGGTTTCAGTAGTAGCAGAGGCTCAACCTGCTTCGTTGCAGCCTCTTCCTGATAGAGTCCAGTCCCAATGTCCCGGATCCCATTAACCCGCCACCCAAACAAACCTGACCCTCTGCAAACCTATTGTGGGTCCGTGACCAGGTTAAGGTCCCGGGCGTTGTGATAGATGACTCTGGTGGGCACAGGAGGTGCAACTGTTTACAAAAAACACAAGTCTGTGTTGGTCACAACCAGTCCTATGACCATGGTCCATTTTTACTATTATATAGGTAACAAAGTCCATGTACCGGGTGTACACACTCTAAAGATCTTTCGTTCATTTAATCCTTGTGATTAAGTGCTTATCTTCTAATATTGCTATATGAAAAATAATAAACTTTGGAAAACAATAAACAAAGGCACAGATACCTAAAATTTTCTATTAAAGCTTCAAACTACTGGTACCACTAGCATTCTTCCCGATACCTCCGCGGCGGCTGACCAAAGTTAGCACGGGTTGACCTCCTCAACTCTGTACCCTCATCCCCCTCTGGTGGCATGGCAACACTCTCTACAGGTTCCTCGCCCTCAGTGTTCAAGCCTGGACCAGGGAAATGCAGTGGATGTTGTATATATGGACTTTTCAAAAGCTTTTGATATGGTGCCACACAAAAGGTTGGTACATAAAATGAGAATAATGGGGATAGGGGAAAATATGTGTAACTGGGTTAAAAACTGGCTCACTGATAGGAAACAAAGGGTGGTTATTAATGGTACGTACTCGGACTGGGTATCAGTTCATAGTGGGGTACCACAGGGGTCAGTATTGGGCCCGCTTCTTTTCAACATATTTATAAATGACCTTGTTGGGGGCATGCGGAGTAGAATTTCAATATTTGCAGATGATACTAAACTCTGCAGGGTAATCAATACAGAGGAGGATAATTTTATATTACAGGGAGATTTATGTAAATTGGAGGATTGGGCTGAGAAGTGGCAATTGAAGTTTAATGTAGATAAATGTAAGGTCATGCACTTGGGTAGAGGAAATAACATTTATGATTATGTACTTAATTGTAGAACACTGGGTAAAACAGACACAGAAAAAGACTTGGGTGTATGGGTGGATGGTAAACTTCACTTTAGTGGACAGTGTCAGGCAGCTGCTGCCAGGGCTAATAAAATAATGGGATGTATTAAAAGAGGTATAAGTGTTCATGAAAAAAATATAGTTCTACCGCTGTACAAGTCACTAGTGCGACCGCACTTAGAATACTGTGTACAATTCTGGTCACCGATATATAAGAAGGACATAGCTGAACTGGAGAGGGTGCAGAGAAGAGCCACCAAGATTATTAGAGGAATGGGTGGGCTGCAATACCAAGACAGGTTATTAAACTTGGGGTTATTTAGTTTGGAAAAACGAAGGCTTAGGGGGGATCTAATCACAATGTATAAATATATGAAGGGACAGTACAGAGACCTTTCCAAAGATCTTTTTACACCTAGGCCTGTGACTGGAACACGGGGGCATCCGCTACGTCTTGAGGAAAGAAGGTTTAATCATAATCACAGACGAGGATTCTTTACTGTACGAGCAGTGAGACTATGGAACTCTCTGCCGCATGATGTTGTAATGAGTGATTCACTACTAACATTTAAGCAGAGCCTGGATGCCTTTCTTGAAAAATGTAATATTACCAGTTATGTATATTAGATTTTATGACAGGGTATTGATCCAGGGAACTAGTCTGATTGCCGGATGTGGAGTCAGGAAGGAATTTTTTTCCCCATTGGAACTTGTTTGCCACATTGGGGTTTTTTTTGCCTTCCTCTGGATCAACATGTTAGGCTACGGGTTGAACTAGATGGACTTAGAGTCTCCCTTCAACCTTAAAAACTATGATACTATGATACTATGAGTGTTGGGTGTAGCTGGTAGGACCCTACGTGTGCATGGCAAGGGTACTGGCGCTACTCTAGGTGCTGGAGGGGGTGCAGTGTCAGTAAGCCTTTCCTGTTCTGGTTCTTCCACGGGTTGTGGGAATGTCAACACAGGGACTATTAGTGCTCCATTCTGCATAGGCCAAGCTTCCAGAAAGTCACCTAGAATGGTACGGATTATTCTCTTCTTTCCTTCCACCACTTGAAGCTGAGGCTGAGGTTCATCTTCCACCCTTAAGAGTTCTGGGCACTTCTTCAGACAGTCTCGGGATACCGTAGTCCTTGATCCTTGCTAATTAGGCAGGTCTTCTGGTTATCAAAGTTGGATGGCTGTACCACATAGAGCTCCTTTTCCCACTGATCATCTAGTTTGTGCAGCTTTCTATTCCTTTTTAGTACAATCTCGCTGTGGGCGAAGGGGGTTGCTTTTGCCTGCTTGTTAAAGTTTCTTTCTTGCCATTCCCGGGTTTGATTCAAACTCTCTTCAACGCACTTCTGAATCTGTTTGTACTGAATCTGGCGACGTGATTCCAAATCTGCTCCGGGCATATAGGTTTCGGGAAACTCATCCTCCATCTCCAAGTCCACGGGAAGTCTTCCAGGCCTAGCTCTCATCAGATAAGCTGGGGTACACTTGGTGGATCCCACCGGGATGTTGTTATAGACGTCTACAAGGTCTGGCAGTTTTTCAGGCCACTTGTTCCGCTCCTCAAGAGGAACGGTCTTAAACAGATTAATCACTAGGTGGTTCATCTTCTCACACATCCCATTCATCTGCGCATGATAGGGTGTGGTGCGTATCTTTTTGCACTCGTAAAGACTGCAGAACTCCTGGAAGATTTCAGCCTCGAATGCGGGGCCTTGATCTGTAAGGACTTGATCGGGGTACCCATGCGGCCTACAGAAGTGTGCCTGAAACGCCCTTGCCACAGTGCTGGCAGTCAAATCTTTAACGGGTACCACCACCAAGAACCGTGAGTAATGGTCGACCATCGTGAGTGCATACGTATACCCAGTCCTGCTGGGGGTCAATTTGACATGGTCCAGAGCCACAATCTCCAGGGGCTGCTTGATGACAATCGGCTGAAGTGGTGCTCACTGACTGGTGCCATCCTGCCTTCTCAAGGTGCAGGGGCCGCAATTCCTACACCAGGCTTCTATGGAATCCCTCATTCCTATCCAGTAGAAGCGACTTCTCAGCAACATCTCCAGCTTCTTCCATCCAAAGTGCCCGTCTCCATCATGGTACGCCTCCAGCACCACCGGGATATACACCCGGGGTATCATGATCTGGCAGATCCTCTCATGGGTCTTGGGGTTAGTTAAGCTCCTACACAACTTGCCTTGGTGGAGATAAATCCAACTCCGGTCTTGCCACAGTTTTCTGGCTTCCTCCGGGGCGCCTGGTTCAAGACGGGCGTCAGCTCTGGACAACAATGCCTTGACTAATCTGATTGCAGGGTCCCTATCCTAGGCTTCTAGCCAACCATGGTGAGGCAATGGGTCGCAGGTCATTTCTTGCTGATTAGTACATGGTCGAGGCTGCTCCACATAAGTGGGTTGATGGAACGTAGGCAATTCAATCTCCTCGAGGTCATCTTCATCCCTCTCATCATCGAACAGATGGGGCATCCTGGACAGTGCATCAGCGTTGGTGTTCTTGCAACCAGCCCTGTACTTTATAACAAAATCGTAATTTGCCAACCTCGCGACCCAGCGCTGTTCCAAAGCTCCCAGCTTTGCCGTATACAGATGAGTCAACGGATTATTCTCCGTGTACACAGTAAACTTGGCAGCAGCAAGGTAGTGCTTAAACCTTTCAGTCACGGCCCATACAAGTGCCAGGAACTCCAGCTTGAAAGAGCTATAATTCTCCGGGTTCCTCTCCGTAGGCCACAGCTTCCGACTACCGTAGACTATCACCTTCTGCTTGCTCTTCTGCACCTGGGACAGGACAGCTCCAAGCCCCACATTACTAGCGTCTGTATACAGTATAAACGAGAGACCGTAGTCAGGGTATGCCAGGATTTCGTCCCCGGTTAGGACAGACTTCATACGCTCAAAGGAATCTTCTTGTTGCTTACCCCACCGGAACGGAGGTCCTGAGGACTTGCCATGCACAAGTTGGCCCACCAAAATATCCTGCAAGGGGGCCGCCATCTGGGTGTACCCCTTGACGAACCTTCGGTAGTATCCCATCAGGCCCAGGAACTGCCGCACTTCTCTAACGGTGGTGGGCCTTAGCCAGTTCTCTATAGCTGTAATTTTCTCGGGGTCCGGTGACACACCTTCGTCACTAACCACATGCCCCAAGTACTGTACCTTCAGCTTCAGCAGGTGGCGCTGGGATGGCTTGAGCTTCATCCCGTATATGGACAAGGTGTCAAACACCTCTGCCAGGTGCTCCAGGTGTGCCTCATACGTCTTGGAGTAGACAATGACGTCGTCCAGATACAGCAAGACCGTTTCAAAGTTGCAGTGACCCAAGCAGCACTCCATCAGCCTCTGGAACGTCCCCGGTGCGTTGCACAGCCCGAATGGCATTCTGTTGAATTCGCACAGTCCCATCGTAGTAGCCAACGCAGTTTTCTTCCAGTCTTCCTCGGCAACAGCCACCTGCCAGTACCCGCTAGTGAGATCAAGAGTGGAAAAGTAATTAGCAGACTTCAGGGCAGCTAACGATTCCTTAATACGGGGCAAGGGGTAGGCGCCCTTGTGTGTGATCTTATTAATTTGTCAGTAGTCTACACACATTCTCATAGTGCCGTCCTTTTTCCTCACAAGTACCATTGGGGCGGCCCAGGGGCTGCAACTGTCGCAGATCACTCCTGCTTCTTTCATGCTTCTGAGCATATCTTTGGCACATTGGTAATGAGCAGGCAGTATGGACCTATACCTCTCTTTGATAGGAAGGTGAGTGCCTGTGGGTATTTGATGTTGTACCCCTTTTATCTGCCCAAAATCCAATGGGTGCTTACTAAAAACCTGCTCATACTCCTGAACAACCCTGTAGACCCCTTGTTTATGATGTACAGGTGTAGAGTCAGTGCCCACATGTAATTCCTGACACCACTTCTCTACCGTTCCCTGGGGGCTGTCACCAGGGAATTGACTAGGCTTGTTTGAGGAATCCACTATATGGATGTCATCTGCATGGACTACAAACAGCTTGGCTATGGTGGCATATCTGGGTAGTGTGACCTCTTCTTCCCCACAATTCAACACTCGCACGAGCTCTCTCCCCTTCCGGACGTCGACTACCTCCCTGGCCGTAAACACGGTGGACCAATGCTCTGAGGGTAAGGGTTTTACCACTGCCTGGTAATCCTGTCCATGGGAGCCTACAGCTGCCCTGCACCATATTATCATTTCACTTCATGGGGGCACTAAAAGAGGGGCCACATCCATCACCTGTACACCACCTATCTCACCTCCAGAGAGATTTATCTGTTGCCGCTGCAGGAGGGCTCGGATCTCACGTTGCAGGACTCTCAACCGCCCTGCTCCTGCAGTTTCAGACAGCTATTGAAGGAAAAACAATACTTCTCCCATACAGTTTTCCTTCACTTCCAACACTACACTCCTTTTCCTCCTGACACTCCTGACCTCCCCTTAACCAACCCCCCAAGTAGGCGACCCTATTCCACTCAGGCCATCCACTGCTGTGTCTGGTGGGTATGGTGCAGAGTGTTCCTAGGATTTTGATTAGCTGGTTTTGGCAACACCAATGGTTAGGGACCCGTAACCAAGGAGGAGGTGGATATTGCACAGAAGGGTAGATTGCGCAATACCCTGTGACGACCTGATAGACCAGGGCATCACACACAGCGTCACAGGGTCACAGGTCCTCATGCCGCCAAGAAGCAAGCGATATCGCTGGATGTGGTGAGTGTGTGGATGCGATCTGTAGTGTGATTGTGTGTGTATGTGATCTACTACAGCATGTGGCTGCTACTACGCATGTGTGGAAAGAGTGATGACATTACCGCTACTTGCGTTCGTGCAGTTTGTGCCCGGAAGCCACGGTGACGTGTCTGTCACTTACACAGGAGCAGTTCGAACTGTGCCTGCGCAGCTGACAGTGCCGCGGTGCATGCTGGAATAGGATTCAAGAAACTGGCGGGTATGTATGTAAAGATGACAGTAGGTGGAGGAGCAATGCTCTGCTGAGGGGTCCAGGGTGATAATCTGAAGGATATATCACTGTGACAGGAGATGGAGGAGCGACATTCTGCAGAGGGGTACGGGGTCATGATAGACAGGATATATCACTATGACAGGATGTAGAGAAGCGACGCTCTGCAAAGGTCTGGGGTGATAATTTGCAGGATATATCACTATGACAGGAGGTGGATGAGCAATGCTCTGCAGAGGGGACCGGGGTGATGATCTGTAGGATATATCACTATGTAAGGAGGTGGAGGAGCAATGCACTGCAGAGGGGTCCGGTTGATAATTGGAATGATATATCACTGTGACAGGAGATGGAGAAGTGATGCTCTGCAGAGGGGTCCGGGGTCATGATCTGCAGGATATATCACTGTGACAGGAGATGGAGAAGTGATGCTCTGCAGAGGGGTCCGGGGTCATGATCTGCAGGATATGTCACTATGACAGGAGATGGAGGAGTAATGCTCTGCAGAGGGGTATGGGGTCATGATCTGCAGGATATATCACTATGAAAGAAGGTAGAGGAGCAATGCTCTGCAGAGGGTCTGGGGTGATAATGTGCACTATATATCACTATGACAAGAGATGGAGGAGCAACGCTCTGCAGAGGGGTCCGGGGTGATAATCTGAAGGATATATCACTATGACAGGAGGTGGAGGAGCGATGCTCTGCAGAGGGGTCCGGGGTCATGATCTGCAGGATATATGATTACGACAGGAGGTGGAGGAGAGATGCTCTGCAGAGGGGACAGGGATGATGATCTGCAGGAGGTGGAGGAGTGTATACACTCACCACATCCAGTGATACCACGTGCTTTCGGCCATGTGATCATCCCGCATGTCCTAGTAGCTCAACGCACAGTGCACAGCGTCGCAGGTCCTTACGCTGCCGAGAAGCAAGCGATATCGCTGGATGTGGTAAGTGTATAGATGGGATCTGTAGTGTTATTGTGTGTGAGTGTTCTTATGTGTGTGTGCGTGCGCACGCATTCTCATGTGTGTGTGTATGTGATCTACGAGAGTATGTGGCTGCTACTGCGCATGTGTGGGAAGAGCGGTGACGTCACTGACAGTGCCACAGTGCATGCCAGAATAGGTGGACAGACACAACTGGTGACTATGTATGTAGATGTCGCGGGCCGAGGGTGACTGACCACGTCAGGGAAGGCTACCCGAGGTGCTTGGATTCGGGGTCGTGGCTGGTGCTCAAGTGGCAGCCATATCTGGGGCTTGTGCAGTGGCCCATCGCTCACAACAACAAAAGAAAGGGGTATTTACAGGGGAAGAGTTTGTCAGTGACGCCACCCATGGGTTGCGGTGATGGTTGGTGACACCGCCGCTGCCTTGGTATGGGACGCCCAGGGCTGATGGAGCAGGGCAGCAAGGTGGAATCCCCTCCACGGGTAGGGGAGGTGTAGTCCCAGGGCCCGGAGAATGGTGCGGGGTTGCAGGGAGCTGTCTTTAGGAATGGACCGGATGGTACCGGTGTACTCACTGTGGTAATAAATCATACAAAGTCATGTGGTAAACCAAAGCCAGATGCCGGGAGCCTCTGGAGGGGTGTGCTTGGTCCCGCACATGGGCTGACAGGGCAGGGGCCCTTCCTCCTATACTTGTAGTTTCTTGTGTGTTGACTTAACCTGCATAAAACGGGAGAAATCCGTTCCCTTTGTGTTTTGTATACGGTGGGAGCCGTTGCTCGCAAAATCTGACCCGTGGGATCTCTGTGGGTTCTGGCAGACACCCTATCCCCCTCGTTGGGCTTCCATTTCGCTCTCTGGGCTACTCGTGGGACAAAATCTGGAACCTTGTCCCCTGCTGGCTAATCGGTAAGATGTTTGAAGCGGTCCTTACCCTGGGGTCCAGGTACCCCGACTGTGTATGGCCTCCGGACCGGATTCCCGCTGTCAGCACCGGCGGGCTACAACCCTTCCCCGATCCACTGAAGGTCTCTCGCGACCGGATCTCCATCGCCTGTGGCCCTGTTTACTGTCTTCCATCTAGCCAGGTAGTCCAGGGGCCCCTACCCCTGACTCCACTTCTCTGTCAGCACTTGTCTGTCTACTCAAAAACTCCACTCAACTCAGACTTCAACTTGACTGTCGTGATCCCTCCCCTGACACCTCAGGACCCATAGCTGGGCGTTCTCATCCTGGACCCTAGGACAAAGAAGGTTGCATGCCCCTTGTTAATTAACCAGCAGAGGACGAGGTTTCAGGCCTTGCTCTCCAGAAGCCCAGAGAGCGAAACGGATGGCCAACGCAGGGGATAGGGTGTCCGTCAGAACCCACAGAAATCCCAAGGGTGAGATTTTGTGGGCCACAGCTCCCAAACATACACAGTACCAGGAGTGGACTTCCCCTTTCCATGCAGAGTCGTCCCACAGAAGACACAAACACAGAGTGCAGAAGGAAGGGACCCCTGTTTGCTACACCCGGGTGTGGGACCCGAATACACCCACCAAAGGCAACCAGTCACTGGCAACTTGGTTTACCACTGGACTTGTGTGTGATTATTGAACTGTGAGTACACCATTGATCCCCACTCCAACCCGGCACGCCACCTCCAGCAGCCATTACTCCCGTGTACCAAAGGGCCCCGGGACTACACCCCCACTACCCGTGGATGGGATCCCATCTTGCTGCCCCACTCCATCAGCCCCGGGCGTCCCATCACCAGGCAGCGGCAGTGTCACTATCCCTCACCGTAACCCACGGGTGGCGTCACTGACACATCAATCCCCTGTAAATATCCCTTTCCGACGGTTGTGAGGACAGACGGCCGTGCGAGCCCAGGTCCGGTCATCACTCGAGCCGCAGCAGTGAACCCGAATCCGAGCGGCCCCAGAAGCGGCAGCGGCCCCCGCCCGCAACACATCAATTACAACATAGTAACATTACATAAGCATACAGTTGACCTTATCAGGCCTCAGCGTGGCACCTGCTACTACACAGTCTGGTCTCTGCTACAATGGGGAAACGCATCCTCCCACAGCAGCACAGTTCATATAAGACACACTTGACATAATACACATAAAAACAGTATAAAGCTCAGTAGGCGTGAGGGTAACATGACTACCTCCTCTATAGGACCCATAATTCTGTATGAAGGGCTATGTGGCGCCCATTATTCTGTATGAAGGACTATGTGGGGCCCATTATTCTGTATGGAGGAATATTTGGGGCACATTATTCTGTATGGAGGGCTATATGGAGCCCATTATTCTATATGGAGGACTATCTGGGGCCCATTATTCTGTATGGAGGGCTATGTGGGGCACATTATTCTGTATGGAGGGCTATGTGGGCCCCATTATTCTGAATGGAGGGCTATGTGTAGGTACATTATTCTGTATAGGGGGCTATGTGGGGCCCTATATTCTCTATGAAGGACTATGTGAGGCACATTATTCTGTATGGAGGGCTAAGTGGGGCACATTATTCTGTATGAAGGACTATGTGGTGCCCTATATTCTCTATAAAGGACTATGTGGGGCACATTATTCTGTATGGAGGGCTATGTGGGGCCCATTATTCTGTATGGAGGGCTATGTGGGGCTCATTATTCTGTAGGGAGGACTATGTGGGGTCCATTATTATGTAAGGAGCGCTATGTGAGGCCCATTATTATGTATGGAGGGCTATGTGGGGCACATTATTCTGTATGGAGGGCTATGTGGGGCCCATTATTCCGTATGGAGGGCTATGTGGGGCTCATTATTCTGTAGGGAGGACTATGTGGGATCTGCAACTAGGTTGGCCAGCAATTTTTTCCAATTTTCTCACTTTAGCCCCCTGTCTATTTGTGTTTGCCATCTCTACTTTATACTATGACATCTATGTAGTCATAGGCTATGGAGAAATATGGTGAGCGATAGCCCTGCCATTGAGACTATGTTCTGATGTTGCATTTTTGCAGGGTATTTTGGCAACATTTTTAATGAGTTTGATGCAAATTAAAAGCTGACTTTACAGACCCAGCAAAAGGGATGAGCTTTCATAAAGCTAATGCACATGATTGTTTATTTTGTCTGACTGAAATGGGAGACTGCTGCATTTTTGTGAAAATAGACAAAGGGGTGGAGCAGATTCTCTAGTTAAACTTGTCTTAGAAACATGTCACTATACAGAAAAGATACTTTCCTAACATTATGTACATTAAAATCTATTTTATCAACGGTGTTGTAATTTTTATTGTTTCTTCCTTAAGGGGGCATAATACTCTGTCATTGTTTTTAGCAGGAACTTGGGAGTCATAGATGTGTCCAGGCGCATTCCCCATGCTGTTATCATTCCTTTTCAGCGATGTTTGTATACATTTCAGTAATTTCCAGGCCCTCCTCGGACCTCCCGTGTGGTCTTCTGGAAAAAAACTTGAGTTTTTCATTGACTTTCATTATGCATGTTACTTGAGACAAGCATCTGAGCATTAAAATGTACTCAACTCTAGTAAGGGGAAAACCCAAATTGTAACGTTCAGGGCCTGTACTGGACGCCTAATGTCCATGCACCTGTGACGCCCTGGGCAAGCCAGGGGTCACAGGTCATAATACCACCACACCCTACACCCCAGTTAGGAACACCAAAGCTAACCCGAAATCCTTGTTGCCTTCCTCCAGGAGCTGGTGTTCACACCAGGGGGTGAGCCAGGCGGTGGGCTCCGCCCACCGAGGAGTTCACAGCTCTGGAGGCGGGAAGAACCAGGCAGATAGAAGTGGAAGTTCAAAGTGAAAGGAAGTGAAGTAGTAGTGGAGCTTAGGAGAGAAGCTGAAGTAAAGTAAAAAGTGACAGTTTGTAAAGCCTGAAGTTGGTCCGGGTGTGTGCCCCGGGCTGAGAGACAGCAAGGTCAGCAGATGGCGGTGATTGTCCGCAGGGGTGACTGCTCGGAGGTTACTGGAAGGACCGCGGACGGGTGGTGACCCGGCGGTCTGGAGCAGTGTACAAGGAACAGTCAGCACCAGGGCAGGGGCCTTTCGGATCCCGGCAAGGCTAGGAGTCGCCATAATTTGCCAAATCCGTCAGTGAAGGGGACGACTGTCTCCCAACAACCAAGTCCCGATAGAAGGCAACAGTCCGACCATAATGGAGAGACACCGCCACCGCCAGGGCACCAGTTTCTCAGGGCCAGCGCCTGCGGGCAAAGTAGGGCTCCTCCGGCCCATATCCAAGCCGGGGAGTGGGTTACCGGTGGGAATCCATCGCAACCATCATCATCTTAGGTGCAGGACAAAGGGACCGTCACCGTCAACTACTGGGGAAAAGCAAGTGCAGCCGTCCGTGGGAACCGTCTTTCCAGCCGTGTGTTTTACCGAGAACTGTGTCATCGTCTCAGGCTGAGTGAGTACCACAGTGCCGCAAGGCACAGCTCTGCCCCCGCGTCCCTGCGCCCACCAAGCCCTGCATCTCCCACCACATCACTGGCCCCAGGATCACCAACCCCTACCCACGAAGGGGCAACACAACAACTTGCTGCTCCATACCATCCTTCCCGGGATCCCCATACAGAGCAGCGGTGGTGTCAACAAATCACCACAACCGTGGGTGGCGTCACGGACAATAAACTATATCCCAAAACCCAATCCCCTTTCACTCACGGGTGAGGAGCGTCGCTCGAGTCCACCGGGATCCGGCCCACCGCTCGAGCCACCACAGAGCAGCAGCAGCCGGACCCGAGCAGTGGGGGTGAGCGCAGTGCTGACACCCTCCTCCCCGCCCGCGACAACTTGGCGTCACGAACAGGATCTTACCGCTCTGCCGTTGGGTAGAGGTGCGCCTTGTGACCGCCGGAGGTATCCCGCTGAAAAATTTCAGAAGTCGCCATCTTTGGCGCGAAAAGTTCCCGCTCGAGCGTCTTCTCGAGTAGCAGAGGCGCGAAGGCCAAAACCCCGCCCCAATAGAGGAGGGGCCGGAAAGAAGCTAAGGGGGACGGAAACAAGATGTCTGCGCCCGACGGAGCCGCTGGAGGAGCGGTGGTCGCAGCCGCAGTGGCACCCGCGGATGGGAATGGAACTGCCCAGGTCCCGGCCGCGCTGGTGGGAGGTGCCGCGGCCCCCGCCCTCGCTCAGGTGATGCCGTTCTCCTTGCCCTATGCGCCCGGAGCTACCTGGCTACCGCAGTATGACGGGAAACCTGATGCTTTACAGGTCTTCCGGAAAAAGCTTAACCCGTTGCTGGAGCTGTACCCCCTGACCGATAAGCAATGTGCGGCGGTAGTGCTGGGCCAGTTAACCGGTGCGGCTGAGCAGGAGGCGGAGACCTGGGCCGAGGGGGACCGGCTCTCTGTAGCCACCATTTTTGAGAAGCTACAGACTGCCTTTGAGACCCGGACTGAAGCTGAGCTGAGGATGCAGTTTTACCAGTGCCGGCAACGGGCTGTGGATAGCATTCGGGACTATGCTTTACATCTGCAGACCACCCTCCGCACGCTAAAGCGGGTGAACCCTATCAATGAGGCGGATAGCAACAAGATGTTAGTAGAGCAGTTTGTGCAGGGGATGAGATCCCCTGAGGATCGCAAACAACTCCGGCTGTGGGCCCTAGAACACCCTGATGTGGACTTTGCTGTGTTAAAGGAACGGGCCATTAAAGCACAACAGCCCCCAGCTTCAGAAGTCCTGGAGCCAGCCCCGTGGCCCATTGAGACGGCCCCCGTTGTGGTGGCCCCTGCCCTACCAACCTCTCCAACACCTGCAGCCCCAAGCAGCACGATGGAGGAACTAGCAGCCCAGGTCCGTCGCATGGACGGAGACCTCGCCAAGATTCTTGCTGCACTTCAACCTTTGACCAGATCTCAGCCTTCAGCACAGATACAGCTTGCCGACAGCCCTGAGGATGTCCCCTGGATGCAGCGGAGAAGTAACAGCAACCCGCGGAGCAGACCTCCAACCTGCTACAAGTGCCGTAAGCCTGGGCATTACTTCCGACAGTGCCCGTTAAACGAGCAACCCCTGGGACCCCGGGCCAATCCTCAGGAGTAGAACACCGTGGCCCCCCGGACTGGCGGGACCGGTATATCGGGGCCCGGCCCATCATCCCCGTGGCTGGGGACTGCATACCGGTGATGGCTCTCTTGGACACCGGATCACAGGTAACCACCATACCATACACATTGTACCAGCGGTATTGGGGGATAGACGAGCTGGCACCCCCAGATACTAGTATAACACTAATTGCTGCCAATGGACTCCCATTGACCCAAGTGGGGTATAAACAGGTGGCTATGACAGTAGGACAAGCTGAACTGCAACACCAGGGTATGATTGTGATCATGAATGAACCCAGTGATCATAACCCGAAGATAGTGCTAGGAACCAATGTGATGGAGCACTGTATGGGTGATGTGTTGTCCCTACTGCAGCAGCTGGCCGCCACGGTGGCGGGGAGTCGACAGAGAGCTGTGCATCGTGAGATCCGAGCCTTGATGTACCGCCAGCATGTAAACTCAACAGGAGGAGAGATTGGTGGAGTGAGAGTGATGGATGTTGTTCCGTTGATTGTGCCCCCTAGGAGTGAGATGATGATTTGGTGTAGGGCAGCAGTAGGGCCTCAGGGGCGTGACTACCCTGCCATGATGGAGCCCATACCCTCCGAGCACTGGCCCACTGTAATGGCCGCCCGAGGGGTGGTAGACGTGAAGAAGGGAAGAGTGCCCGTGAGGGTGCTGAACTGTGGGGAGGAAGAAGTCAGGCTTCCCCGGTATGCCACCATTGCCAAGCTGCTCACCCTGGACCCCCACACCATCCACAAAGCCAGTCCCTCAGTCTCTCCACCTACTACCAGCACTTCCCCGCTTCAAGGGGAGGTAACTGAGTGGCACCAACAGCTACAAGTGGGCACTGATGATACCCCTACTCATCACAAAGCAGGGGTATACAGGGTGGTGCGGGAGTATGAACAGGTTTTCAGCAAACATCCAATAGACTTTGGGCAGATCAGAGGGGTCCAACACCATATCCCCACCAGTGAACACCCCCCTATCAAAGAGAGGTACAGGCCTATTCCCCCTGCACATTACCAGTGTGCCAAAGATATGTTGAGGAATATGAAGGAGGCAGGGGTTATTCGGGACAGCTGTAGTCCCTGGGCTGCTCCGTTGGTGCTGGTCAAGAAGAAGGATGGTACCATGCGGATGTGTGTGGACTACCGGAAGATTAATCAGATAACCCATAAAGATGCCTACCCACTTCCCCGTATTGAAGAGGCTTTGGCCGCACTGAGAACTGCAAATTACTTCTCTACCCTTGACCTCACCAGTGGGTACTGGCAAGTGGCCGTGGCACCGGAAGACCGGGAGAAAACCGCCTTCACCACCCCGATGGGGCTCTGTGAATTCAATAGTATGCCGTTCGGGCTGTGCAATGCCCCAGGAACCTTCCAACGGCTGATGGAGTGCTGTCTGGGACACCTAAACTTCGAGACCGTCCTATTGTACTTGGATGATGTGATTGTTTATTCCCAGACGTATGAAGCCCATCTGGAGCATCTGGCCGAGGTGTTCGCGTCCCTTGCCAAATACGGGATGAAATTGAAGCCCTCTAAGTGTCACCTGCTGAAACCCAGAGTGCAATACCTGGGGCACGTGGTAAGCGCAGAAGGTGTCGCCCCCGACCCTGAGAAGATCACTGCCATCCAGGGCTGGCCGAGACCAACCACAGTGAGGGAAGTAAGGCAGTTTCTGGGTCTAGTGGGGTACTACCGGCGCTTTATCAAAGGGTACACGAAGATGGCTGCCCCCATGCAAGATCTCCTCGTGGGACAGACCAAAGGTGGTAGACCCATCGGAGCCCCACTGGTGTGGGAAGAAAAGCATGAAGAATCCTTCTGCCAGCTGAAAGCGGCCTTGACCGGGGAAGAGGTCCTAGCGTATCCTGACTATGGCTGCCCGTTCATCCTCTACACAGACGCCAGCAATGTGGGACTAGGAGCAGTCCTGTCCCAGGTCCAGGATGGGAAGGAGAAAGTGATTGCTTATGCTAGCCGGAAGCTTCGGCCAACTGAAAGGAACCCTGAGAATTACAGCTCCTTCAAGCTCGAGCTCCTGGCATTGGTATGGGCTATCACAGAGCGGTTCCGCCACTACTTGGCTGCAGCAAAATTCACCGCTTTCACGGACAACAATCCGTTGACTCACCTGGACACGGCCAAGCTGGGCGCATTGGAGCAGCGGTGGGTGGCCCGGCTAGCCAACTATGACTTCACCATCAAGTACCGAGCTGGTCGTGTCAACATTAATGCTGATGCACTCTCCCGAATGCCCCATTTGTCAGAAGAAGGGTGCGAGGATGATGACCTCGAGGAGATTGAGTTGCCTGCATTTCACCAGCCACCAACTGAGAAGGTATAGGTACACCAACAACGGGTGGACCTGGACCCACGGCCCAGTCAAGAGTGGCAGGAAGCTCAAAACCAGGCGCCGGCTGTCCGCCTCGTCAAGACCCTGGTGGAACAAGGTGCTGTTGGAATGGACCCTGCCGCTCCAGCTGAAGCCCAGCGCTTGTGGAAGGAACGGAAACGGCTTTATCTACATCAAGGGAAGCTGTACCGTGAGCTGATCAACCCGAAGACCCATGAGAAAATTTGCCAGTTGGTTATTCCCCAAGCTGATGTGGCTACTGTTTTGCGGGCATACCATGATGGTGCCGGACACTTCGGGTGGAAGAAGCTGGAGATGCTGTTGAGAGAGCGGTTCTACTGGAGTGGGATGCGGGAGTCGGTAGAGGCCTGGTGCCGGGAGTGTGGTCCTTGCACGCTGAGGAGGAAGGACGAGACCAGCCAGAGGGCGCCCCTACACCCAATCATCACACATCAGCCGCTGGAACTGGTCGCCCTAGACCATGTCAAGCTCACCCCCAGCCGAAGTGGGTACGCCTACGCGTTGACCATCGTAGACCACTATTCAAGATTCATGGTGGTTGTCCCCGTCAAGGACCTAACTGGTCGAACTGCCGCTCGAGCGTTCCAGGCTTATTTTTGCCGACCACATGGATATCCGGAAAAGGTGCTTACTGACCAAGGCCCGGCTTTTGAAGCGGAGGTGTTCCACGAGTTCTGCCAGTTGTACGGCTGTAAGAAGATCCGGACCACCCCTTACCATGCCCAGACCAACGGCATGTGTGAGAAGATGAACCACTTGGTCCTGTGACTCCTCAAGACGCTACCGCTGGAAGAGCGGAACCTGTGGCCGGAAAAGCTACCCGACTTGGTCGATATGTACAACAATATCCCGTCCAGCTCGACAAAGTGCACCCCAGCATATCTGATGAGGGCTCGCCCCGGCCGCCTGCCGGTGGACCTGGAAATGGGGTTGGAGGCCCCAGAAGCACTCCCTTCGACAGCTGAATGGGAAACTCGGCGGAGAGCACAATACCGGCTGATTCAGGAGTATGTGGAGAAGAACCTAAGTCGAAGTCGAAAACAGCAGGAGCAGCGATTCAATCAGAAAGCATCTGCGGGCCCTTTCCAGCCTGGAGATGTGGTGTTAAAGCGGAAGAGGAAGACCCACAAGCTGGATGATTAATGGGAGCAAATCCCATACGTCATACAACCCACAGGATGGGAAGATGGGAAGGCCTACCAGATCAGTCGTGACCAAGGGGGCACTTTGGCCACGGTTTCCCGGGACCATCTGAAAAGGTGCCCACCGGCATTGAGGGCGACGGCTGAAGTACCAGTTCCTCCACCAGCAGAGAAAGCAAAAGAGGTGATCCACACTGTGATGGGTGACTTCCCAGCAGACTGGCCTACACAGAACGACGCGGTGATTCTTCCAGTGATACTGTTCCCACAACCTGTGGATGAAGAAGTGATGGAAGCGGTCAACCGTGAGCCAGAACCAGTGCCAGTGCCCAGGGATGAACCTGTGCCCAGCTCCCCTATGCCTCCACCTGCCCCACACGATGGCAGGGAGGAGGAACTAGTTGTTCCCTCTGCCCCACTGCATAGCCCCACTGACACCGGACCCCGGAGGTCCACCCGTCCCAACCTAGGTAGACCCCCACTTAGGTACAGGGAGACCGTCCTTTAAGGAGGGGGTCAGGAAGTCTGTGTGAGTTTGCTTGAAAAAGTTTTGAAAGTTTGCAAAAATGATAAGTAACGATTACCGAAGCTTCACCAGATTATCTACCGTGATTGAGAGAACCGGCCGTTGCTGGCACCGTTGTCCCCGTGGGGACCGTTTGAAAAAGTGTTTGCATAAGGGACTCCTTATGGACAAGCCCGTGAACTTGCAGGGCAACCACAAATGTTAGTGGAATGTAAATAAGTTGTTTTACCGTTACCGTTTCCGCAGTGCCGCCTCCGGAGAGGCAGGTTGGAGGGAGGGCCCGCAGTAGAGCCGGCTGGGGCCCAGCCACCACAGGAACCAGTGGCTACCCTCTGGAGGGGAAGGACAGATCCCGCTCGGGTAACTTGTGCTGGACTGGGGTCAAGGGGTGCTGCCTGGGCTTTAGGGGCAGCATCAGGGCCAGGTTACTTGGGTGGGAGAGAGCGGAGACCGTAACCGTAAACCGTTTGCAACGTTTAAGAACAGAACCTCCCGATGTGGGATGATGTTATAAAGTGTATATATGTTACCGTTTTACTTTTATATATTTTCAGAAAATAAAACCGGTGTTGGACGGGCAGCCCGCGGACGGTCTGCATTTTGCTAAGGGGGAATGTGACGCCCTGGGCAAGCCAGGGGTCACAGGTCATAACACCACCACACCCTACACCCCAGTTAGGAACACCAAAGCTAACCCGAAATCCTTGTTGCCTTCCTCCAGGAGCTGGTGTTCACACCAGGGGGTGGGCCAGGCGGTTGGCGCCGCCCACCGAGGAGTTCACAGCTCTGGAGGCGGGAAGAACCAGGCAGATAGAAGTGGAAGTTCAAAGTGAAAGGAAGTGAAGTAGTAGTGGAGCTTAGGAGAGAAGCTGAAGTTAAGTAAAAAGTGACAGTTTGTAAAGCCTGAAGTTGGTCCGGGTGTGTGCCCCGGGCTGAGAGACAGCAAGGTCAGCAGATGGCGGTGATTGTCCGCAGGGGTGACTGCTCGGAGGTTACTGGAAGGACCGCGGACGGGTGGTGACCCGGCGGTCTGGAGCAGTGTACAAGGAACAGTCAGCACCAGGGCAGGGGCCTTTCGGATCCCGGCAAGGCTAGGAGTCGCCATAATTTGCCAAATCCGTCAGTGAAGGGGACGACTGTCTCCCAACAACCAAGTCCCGATAGAAGGCAACAGTCCGACCATAATGGAGAGACACCGCCACCGCCAGGGCACCAGTTTCTCAGGGCCAGCGCCTGCGGGCAAAGTAGGGCTCCTCCGGCCCATATCCAAGCCGGGGAGCGGGTTACCGGTGGGAATCCATCGCAACTAGTGATGAGCGAGTACTAAAAAGCTCGGGTGCTCGAAGCTCGGGCCGAGCCTCCCAAGATACTCGTGTACTCGGGCCGAGCAACGAGCCCAATGTTATCCTATGGGAGACCCGAGTATTTTTGTGAAATGACCCCCCGGCAGCATGGAGAAACCCTAAAAATGGCACAAAAGTCTCAGAAGAGTGCTCAAATGACATGGCAACAGCATGGGGAAGACCCCTTGAAGCATTTATCACTGAAAAGTCACAGCTGTGAACAATTTTGTCCGCGTTTTACGCCATTTTTACGGACTCACCAGAAAACCTTCCAAAATGACCCCAAAATGATTTTTCATGGCGGAAATGTTAAGGGCACATACCCAATAGTGAGATAGAGCTGGTGTATGTTACTTTTTGAGATTAATACATGAAAGATTTTACGTGAAAACATTGTGTGGCACTCCGATGTCCCTGAGAAGAGACGTACATGAAGGCCTCTTGAGTCTAATGTGCCCATTTTGAGGAAGTGAGTCTTTGTAGTATTTTCCTTTGCCAGGGCAGTCCAAAATTGTGAGGTTCACCAATGCCCCTGCATACAGACGTGCATGAGGGCCTCAAAACATTAAGTGTCCATTGTCAGGAAGTGGGTGTATTATAGTATAGCCCTTAGGCAGGGCAGCCAAAAATTGGGAGGCTCCACATTGTCCCTGGATAGAGACGTGCATGAGGGCCTGTAAACCTGAAGTGCCCATTGTAAGGAAGTGGGTGTATTATAGTATAGCCCTTAGGCAGGGCAGCCAAAAATTGGGAGGCTCCACGTTGTCCCTGGATAGAGACGTGCATGAGGGCCTGTAAACCTGAAGTGCCCATTGTAAGGAAGTGGGTGTATTATAGTATAGCCCTTAGGCAGGGCAGCCAAAAATTGGGAGGCTCCACGTTGTCCCTGGATAGAGACGTGCATGATGGCCTGTAAACCTGAAGTGCCCATTGTAAGGATGTGGGTCTATTGTAGTATAGCCCTTAGGCAGGGCAGCCAAAAATTGGGAGGCTCCACGTTGTCCCTGGATAGAGACGTGCATGATGGCCTGTAAACCTGAAGTCCCCATTGTAAGGAAGTGGGTGTATTATAGTATAGCCCTTAGGCAGGGCAGCCAAAAATTGGGAGGCTCCACGTTGTCCCTGGATAGAGACGTGCATGATGGCCTGTAAACCTGAAGTGCCCATTGTAAGGAAGTGGGTCTATTGTAGTATAGCCCTTAGGCAGGGCAGCCAAAAATTGGGAGGCTCCACGTTGTCCCTGGATAGAGACGTGCATGATGGCCTGTAAACCTGAAGTGCCCATTGTAAGGAAGTGGGTCTATTGTAGTATAGCCCTTAGGCAGGGCAGCCAAAAATTGGGAGGCTCCACGTTGTCCCTGGATAGAGACGTGCATGAGGGCCTGTAAACCTGAAGTGCCCATTGTAAGGAAGTGGGTCTATTGTAGTATAGCCCTTAGGCAGGGCAGCCAAAAATTGGGAGGCTCCACGTTGTCCCTGGATAGAGACGTGCATGATGGCCTGTAAACCTGAAGTGCCCATTGTAAGGAAGTGGGTCTATTGTAGTATAGCCCTTAGGCAGGGCAGCCAAAAATTGGGAGGCTCCACGTTGTCCCTGGATAGAGACGTGCATGAGGGCCTGTAAACCTGAAGTGCCCATTGTAAGGAAGTGGGTCTATTGTAGTATAGCCCTTAGGCAGGGCAGCCAAAAATTGGGAGGCTCCACGTTGTCCCTGGATAGAGACCTGTTAGGTTCTTAGTGCCTCCGTGCTTGCATTTAAAAACCGCACGTGTGTGCCTGTTGGTGGCAGCTTTCCGCTGCATTTGTGTGAGTTTTGCAAAAACTTGGATATAACGCACAAGTCTAGTGAATACACATCAGCACAGCATTGCAAAATGCGCAAGGGCGTTGTCAACGAACAAGGAAGTGGACGTGATGGTGGTGCAGGCAGAGACCGAGGTTGTGTGCAAGCTCTAATTTCGCCACAACAAAGGGCCACATCTAGTCGCTCGCACGTCCTGTCCCAAATTCTTGGGGACCGCAGCAGTACACCGCTCTTGAACCAAGACCAGTGTCAACAGGTTGTTAGTTGGATAGCGGATAATGCTTCCAGTCAGATTGGCACCACCACAAACACTCTGTCTTCCACACGGTCAAGTGTCAGTAGCCGTGATACTGCACCGCACATTTCAGAACCTGATCCTCCTTCCTACCACCAGGCCGAGTACACGTCCACGGACATTACTGATCCCACACTTGGACACTCGGAAGAGCTGTTCGTTCACGTTTCCATTCACAAATTCTGGCCTCTCGCCAGCTCCTGTTGAAGTGGGCCATGACGAGATTGTATGTACAGATGCCCAAATATTTGAGCAGCCACATTCTCACGAAGTTGGCAACGTGTCTCAACAAGGGGTGGACGATGATGAGACACAATTGTCAGGAAGTCAGGAGGAGGAGCAGGGTGCGGAAGAGGAAGACGACGTGGTGGATGATCCAGTAAATGACCCAACCTGGCAGGAGGATATGCAGAGCGAGGACAGCAGTGCACAGGGGGAGGGAGGCGTAGCATCACAACAGGCAGTAAGAAGCAGAGTGGTGGCCCCAGGCAGACGTCAGGCAACTGTTCCCCGGAACAACACGACACAAGGTGCCTGTACAAATGTTAGGTCTTCCCGAGTCTGGCTGTAATACTATTGTATGTATTGAGGATTTCAATTGCGTTAGGGCAATGACAACCAGAGACGAGTTCTTGGTGCAAGACGTTTATAATATGCAACCAGCAAATATGTACATAAACGGAACAAAAATACAGTAGAACATAAATACAGGAAATACCTTCCAGGGACGGAGCGAAAGGGAATTCCCGGGACCGCGCACCGGACTCCCCCAGGGAGACCACCAAGAGCGAACCCCTATACAGGGACTGTCTGGCAATCACCCCAGAAGCCCTAAATGCGCAGCAGCTGGGACACAAAAGGGCAATAGGTAAGTCCAAAAATGTCCGTACGTGATGTGAGTCCAGAGTGGTATTAAACGGAAGGAACCGGGCAGAAGTGCCGACCAAAGACGGCAAACGGAGTCCGGGCACAGCTAGATGATACCAGATGAAGTCCAGAGTCGGTGTCGGTTGTTTTCCAAGAGGATCCGAATAACAATCAGGAACCAAAAGCAGCAGGGCAGGAGCACACAGGAAGCAGTATACTCAGGCACTGGACTAAGCTTTAGGGGCGGCTTTTAAACAGATGGACAGGAAGCAGGGCAACAGAACAGAAAACTCCATGTTAACAAAGGGCAAGCTCTTTCAAAAGAAAACTGGAAAACCCGGAACTCTGACACTGGCAGTTTTTTAAGTTGGCTCCAGATGATTCTAAAAAGGCCATTTGCAACACCTGCCATGCCAGCATCAGCAGGGGTATCAAAACTAGGAGCCTGACCACCACCAGCATGATCAGGCACATGTCAGCCAAGCACCCGACTTTGTGGGAAGTACAACAGAGTCGAGGAGCAGTGCTTGCTGATGTCACTGCTACGTCGTCGCTGGTTGTGCATGCGAGCCAATCCCCTGTCCATGCTGCCTGCGAACAAGCCTCCTCCACTCCTGCACATGCAGTTGCCTACGCAGAAAGAACACCATCATCAAGCACGTCCTTGTCCCAGCGCAACGTTCAGTTATCCATTCAGCAAACCTTTGAACGCAGGCGCAAATACACTGCCAACACCCCACATGCCACAGTTCTAAATGCTAACATTTCGCGACTGCTTGCGCTGGAAATGTTGCCTTTTAGGCTAGTTGAGACAGAAGCATTCCGCGACCTGATGGTGGCAGCTGTCCCACGTTACTCGGTCCACAGCCGCCACTATTTCTCCCGGTGTGCCGTCCCCGCATTGCATAACCACGTGTCACAAAACATCACACGTGCCCTGAACAACGCTGTTTCAGCCAAAGTCCACCTAACCACAGACACGTGGACAAGTGCATGTGGGCAAGGCCGCTACATCTCGTTGACGTCACACTGGGTTAATATTGTGCAAGCTGGGATCCAGTCTGAGCGAGGGACGGAACACGTCCTTCACACACCAAGTTTTGCAGGCCCTACCTCAGTCAGGGTTTCACACACACTCTACAGCTCCGGAATGTCATGCTCCTCAGCCTCCTCCTCCTCCTGCGCATCCTGATCCACTTTACCCTCCACACCAGTCCCAAGCTGGAAGTGTCACGGGCGGAGGAGGGGACGGTGCGCTCTCCCACTGCTCGGGTCCGGCTGACGCTGCTCTACAGCTGCTGCTGCTCGTTGGCTCGAGCGATGGCCGGATCCCGGGGACTCGAGCGGCGCTACTCGCCCGTGAGTGAAAAGGGGTGGTTTGGGTTTTGGGGATATTGTCCGTGACGCCACCCACGGTTGTAGTGATTGTGTGGACACCACCGCTGCTCTGGACGGGGATCCCGGGAGCCTGTGACAGGGAGCAGCTTTGTTGTTATTTCTCCCCTCCGTGGGTAGGGGGGTTGGTTGTCCCGGGGCCTGGTGATGGGGTAGACATGGATGACAGGCGGGTTGCGGGGCCTGATGAGGTGCAGGGTCGCAGGGGCAGCGCTGTGCCGCACGGCACGGAGGTACTCACTCAGCCCAATGATGATGACACAGTTCACGGTTAAACAAGTGGCTGGATGGACGGGTCACTCGGACGGCTGCGGTTGTTCCTCCCTGCAGGTTAGTGATGACTGTCTCTCCCTGCACCTAAGTTAAGTGTTGGTAGGGATGGTTTCCCAACGGTAACCCGCTCCCCGACCTGGATATGGGCCGGAGGAGCCCCTTTTGCCCACAGGCGCTGGCCCTGGGAGACGGTTGCCCTTGGCGGTGGCTGTGTCTCCCCTTCACGGTTGTACGGTTGCCTTCTATCTGGACTTGGCTGTTTGGAAACCCTGAGGTTCCCTTCACTAACGGATTTGGCAAATTCACGGCGACACCAAGCCTTGCCGGGATCCGAAAGTCCTCTGCCAATGGTGCTGGCTTCTCTTTGTATACCGGTCCGGTACGGCCGGGTCACCACCCGTCCACGGTCCTTACGGCAGACTCCAATCGGCCTCCACTGCAGACGGTCACCACATCCTGCCAACCTTGCTGTCCTGTCCGGGCCACACACCCGGACCAACTTCAGGCTCTTTGCTGTCACTTTTCTCCTCTCTACTACTTTCCTCCTTCCACTTCCTTAGCTTAACTCTCACTGCCTGTGTTTTCCCTCCTCCTCGGTGGGTGGAGACCAACCGCCTGGCTCCACACCCTGGTGTGGACAACAGCCCCTGGGGAAGGCAACAAGGATTTTGTGTTTTGACTATGATATGCCTGCAGGGAGTGTGGGGTGTTTAAGTGTTGTGCTCTGTGGCCCCTGGCTTGTCCAGGGCGACACAGAAGCACTGCAGCACTGCCTCGGCGAAGCGGCAACAGGCAGTGCTGAAGCTAATCTGCATAGGTGACAAACCCCACAATGCAGAAGAGGTGTGGACAGCTCTGAAACAGCAGGCAGATCACTGGCTCACAACTCTGAACCTAAAGCCAGGAAAGGTCGTGTGTGACAATGGCCGGAACCTGGTGGCGGCTTTGAGGCGAGGCCAGCTGACACATGTTCCATGCGTGGCCCATGTGCTCAACCTCGTGGTTCAGCGGTTTCTAAAGTCATACTCAGAGCTGTCTGATCTGCTGGTAAAAGTTCGCCGCCTGTCTGCACATTTTCGAAAGTCACCTACTGCTTCAGCCGGCCTTGCCGGCTTTCAGCGCCGTTTGCATCTTCCGGCACACAGACTGGTGTGTGATGTCCCCACGCGTTGGAATTCAACTCTGCACAAGTTGGTCAGGATATGTGAGCAGAAGAGGGCAGTTGTTGAGTACCTGCATCACCTAAGCCGTCGGGAAATGGGTCAAACTCCACACATAACACCTGAGGAGTGGAGATGGATGTCCGACCTATGCACCATCCGCCAAAACTTTGAGGACTCCACCAAGATGGTGAGCGGCGATGACGACATTATTAGCGTCACCATACCGCTTCTCTGCCTTCTAAAATGGTCTCTGCTCAAAAAACAACCATGATGCATTGCAGGCGGAGCGCGATGAGTTTGAGCAAGAAACAGTAGTGGGTGTGGGTGATGATAACACACAGCCCAGCCTCGTCTCATCACAACGTGCAGTGGAGGACTATGACGAGGAGGAGGATGAAGACATGGAGCAACTCTCTGGCCAAATTGAGGATATGACATGCAGTCATATCCTCGGTTCAGCGTGGCTGGCCAGAGGACAGGGTAGATGATGAGGAGGAGGAGGAGGAGGACAGCATGTTCAGTCATCGTGTTGGTCAGGATACTGAAGTGATGGCTGTTAAGAGTCTGGCACACATGGCTGACTTTATGGTAAGCTGCCTGTCTCGTGACCCTCGCGTTAAGAACATCTTGGCCGACAATCATTACTGGTTGGTAACACTGTTAGACCCACGCTAAAAGGAGAACTTTATGTCTCTTATTCCCGAGGCGGAGAGGTCAGGCAAAATGCAGCAGTTCCAGAAGGCCATATTCACGGAAGTAGGCAAAGCATTCCCCTCACAAAACGCTAGCGGCATAGGTCATGAATCAGTGGACAACCGAGGCGTACAGCCGAGAGAGGCACAAGTCCAATCCGCCAGAGGTAGGGGAACAGTCTTTAAGATGTGGGACAGTTTTCTCAGCCCCTCACGTACCACAGCCCCTGAGGTGCGGGGTAGTGCCACAAGAAATCCTAAGTTTGCCCAGATGCTGAAGGAGTACCTTGCAGATCGAACAACTGTACTCCGACATTCCTCTGTGCCTTACAATTATTGGGTATCCAAGCTGGACACGTTACATGAATTGGCTCTCTACGCCTTGGAAGTCCTGGCCTGCCCTGCTGCTAGCGTTTTGTCAGAGCGTGTTTTTAGTGCCGCAGGTGGAATCATTACAGATAAACGCACCCGCCTGTCAACTGAAAATGCTGACAGGCTGACTCTGATCAAGATGAACAAGGGTTGGATTGGGCCAGACTTCACCACACCACCAGCAAATGAGAGCGGAATTTAAAGTTTGCCATGTACCTCCACTCACCCATGGGTACACACTTCTGGACTTTGGATAATCGCTGGACTGCTCCTCCTTCTCCTCAGGCGCCACCATGATGATGACCGTTACAAATTGCAATACTTAGGCCTTTGTTTCAGGTATACCCCCAGTGGTAAATTTTTTCGCCCATTCTTTGCAGAATGGACATTACAACGACAGGAGACCCGCTCCTTTGCAATGGGAACAATGTTTTGAGGCCCTCATGCACGTCTCTACCCAGGGACAACGTGAAGCCTCCCAATTTTTGGCTGCCCTGCCTAAGGGCTATACTACAATAGACCCACTTCCTTCCAATGGGCACTTCAGGTTTACAGGCCCTCATGCACGTCTCTACCCAGGGACAACGTGGAGCCTCCCAATTTTTGGCTGCCCTGCCTAAGGACTATACTACAATAGACCCACTTCCTTCCAATGGGCACTTCAGGTTTACAGGCCCTCATGCACGTCTCTATCCAGGGACAACGTGGAGCCTCCCAATTTTTGGCTGCCCTGCCTAAGGGCTATACTACAATAGACCCACTTCCTTACAATGGGCACTTCAGGTTTACAGGCCATCATGCACGTCTCTATCCAGGGACAATATGGAGCCTGACGCTGCCACCGACTGCCACACACATGCTGTTTTTAAATGCAAGCACGGACGCAATAAGAACCTAACTGGTTTTTAGGAGCGACAATTACTGAGAGGTCTGACACTATCAGACACTGCTGACTGACGTGTATTATACACTAGACTTGTGCGTTATATAATAGTTTGTGCAAAACGCGCACCTGTCCCCTGCCACCGACTGCCACACACGTGCTGTTTTTAAATGCAACCACGGACGCAATAAGAACCTAACTGGTTTTTAGGAGCGACAATTACTGAGAAGTCTGACACTATCAGACACTGCTGACTGACGTGTATTATACACTAGACTTGTGCGTTATATAATAGTTTGTGCAAAACGCACACCTGTACGCTGCCACCGACTGCCACACACGTGCTGTTTTTAAATGCAAGCACGGACGCAATAAGAACCTAACTGGTTTTTAGGAGCGACAATTACTGAGAAGTCTGACACTATCAGACACTGCTGACTGACGTGTATTATACACTAGACTTGTGCGTTATATAATAGTTTGTGCAAAACGCGCACCTGTCCCCTGCCACCGACTGCCACACACGTGCTGTTTTTAAATGCAACCACGGACGCAATAAGAACCTAACTGGTTTTTAGGAGCGACAATTACTGAGAAGTCTGACACTATCAGACACTGCTGACTGACGTGTATTATACACTAGACTTGTGCGTTAGATAATAGTTTGTGCAAAACGCGCACCTGTCCCCTGCCACCGACTGCCACACACGTGCTGTTTTTAAATGCAACCACGGACGCAATAAGAACCTAACTGGTTTTTAGGAGCGACAATTACTGAGAAGTCTGACACTATCAGACACTGCTGACTGACGTGTATTATACACTAGACTTGTGCGTTAGATAATAGTTTGTGCAAAACGCGCACCTGTACGCTGCCACTGACTGCCACACATGTGCTGTTTTTAAATGCAAGCACGGACGCAATAAGAACCTAACTGGTTTTTAGGAGCGACAATTACTGAGAAGTCTGACACTATCAGACACTGCTGACTGACGTGTATTATACACTAGACTTGTGCGTTAGATAATAGTTTGTGCAAAACGCGCACCTGTCCCCTGCCACCGACTGCCACACACGTGCTGTTTTTAAATGCAACCACGGACGCAATAAGAACCTAACTGGTTTTTAGGAGCGACAATTACTGAGAAGTCTGACACTATCAGACACTGCTGACTGACGTGTATTATACACTAGACTTGTGCGTTAGATAATAGTTTGTGCAAAACGCGCACCTGTACGCTGCCACTGACTGCCACACACGTGCTGTTTGTAAATGCAAGCACGGACGCAATAAGAACCTAACTGGTTTTTAGGAGCGACAATTACTGAGAAGTCTGACACTATCAGACACTGCTGACTGACGTGTATTATACACTAGACTTGTGCGTTAGATAATAGTTTGTGCAAAACGCGCACCTGTACGCTGCCACTGACTGCCACACACGTGCTGTTTTTAAATGCAAGCACGGACGCAATAAGAACCTAACTGGTTTTTAGGAGCGACAATTACTGAGAAGTCTGACACTATCAGACACTGCTGACTGACGTGTATTATACACTAGACTTGTGCGTTAGATAATAGTTTGTGCAAAACGCGCACCTGTACGCTGCCACTGACTGCCACACACGTGCTGTTTTTAAATGCAAGCACGGACGCAATAAGAACCTAACTGGTTTTTAGGAGCGACAATTACTGAGAAGTTTGACACTATCAGACACTGCTGACTGACGTGTATTATACACTAGACTTGTGCGTTAGATAATAGTTTGTGCAAAACGCGCACCTGTACGCTGCCACTGACTGCCACACACGTGCTGTTTTTAAATGCAAGCACGGACGCAATAAGAACCTAACTGGTTTTTAGGAGCGACAATTACTGAGAAGTCTGACACTATCTGGACTGTTTTACACTGTGTACACCAGCCCCAGATATGATGAAGGCTGGTATACGGTCACCACTACCCTGCCTGCCTGCCTGTATACTGCTACAATAGTCCTGACAAGGACTCTTCTGGTCACTAGCCTGTATTCCGACCTGGCTATACCCTGCCTGTATATAGCAACAATAGTCCTGAGAAGGACTCTGCTACTGTACTCCGACCTGGCTATACCCTGCCTGCCTGTATACAACTAGAATAGTCCTGAGAAGGACTTCTGGTCACACTGTTTGCAGCCCTGCTCCGGAACTAACTATAAAGGGCCGCAAAGCTTTCCCTGAATCAGCGACACTCTCCCTGCACTGACTGTCTGGATAGTTGTGAGCAGAGCACAGCGCGCCGGCCGATATAAAGGCTCGGTCACGCTGTGCAGGCCGGCCAATCACTGCAATTCCACAACTAACAGGGCTGTGGCATTGCAGTGGTCTGCCAGCCAATCCCTGCATGAGGGCTGGCTCTCAAAAGAGCGCCAACATGCAGAAATGAAGACCACGAGTACAGCACGAGTATCGCGAGATTACTCGGTCCCCGCCGAGCAGCCCGAGTACAGCGATACTCGTGCGAGTACCGAGTAGTGACAAGCATGCTCGCTCATCACTAATCGCAACCATCATCATCTTAGGTGCAGGACAAAGGGACCGTCACCGTCAACTACTGGGGAAAAGCAAGTGCAGCCGTCCGTGGGAACCGTCTTTCCAGCCGTGTGTTTTACCGAGAACTGTGTCATCGTCTCAGGCTGAGTGAGTACCACAGTGCCGCAAGGCACAGCGCTGTCCCTGCGTCCCTGCGCCCACCAAGCCCTGCATCTCCCACCACATCACTGGGCCCCGGGATCACCAACCCCTACCCACGGAGGGGCAACACAACAACTTGCTGCTCCATACCATCCTTCCCGGGATCCCCATACAGAGCAGCGGTGGTGTCAACAAATCACCACAACCGTGGGTGGCGTCACAGACAATAAACTATATCCCAAAACCCAATCCCCTTTCACTCACGGGCGAGGAGCGCCGCTCGAGACCCCCGGGATCCGGCCCACCGCTCGAGCCACCACAGAGCAGCAGCCGGACCCGAGCAGTGGGGGGGAGCGCAGTGCTGACACCCTCCTCCCCGCCCGCGACACACCGACTCCAAGCACGACCTTCTTAAGGAAGTCCATCTTACTATTCAGGTTCGGTCACCTGGATAAAAAAAAGGAAGAAGGAAGCAAAATGTGGATTAAAGCAAGGCAATTATACTTACTGAGTTTCCTCATGGCTGTCACACTGCTTCTGTCTCCGCTCATTAAATCTTGTGAATATTCACTGCTTTCCCCGCTCACCCTCTGTGATAGCGTTTGTGATTGGTTACAGTCAGACTGCCACTGTGCCGGTGTCTGTGGTTGATTACCCTCACACTAGTTGTCTGGTTCCCCAAAGTGCAGTGTAAAAAATAAATATTTGGAAAAAATGGCATGCAGTTCCCTGTATTTTGATACCGAGTGCAGATAAAGCAGACAGTTGAAGTCTGCTGCCTTTAGCTGTTTACGTTATCTTGGCTGTGTATGAAAATACAAGTAACCCCATGTGGCTTTTTTAATTATTTATATAAGTAATTTATGAAAATAGCGTACGGTCCTATTCCCCCCAACTTTCATACCCAGCCAAGATAAAGCAGACAGCGAGTTAAATGCTGCTGGATAACTGGATTATTGACTTCAATTGTGTCAGTTAATCAGGTTTGTAGTCAATAATTTGGTAATCCAGGACTATTGAACTCAATGCTGAAGTACCGGATATGAGTTCAATGAGTTCATCTCAGGTGAATTCAACTAAAGTCACAGCTATGTTACCATGGTAACCTCCAGCTGTGATCTCAAGTGAACCCACTGACGTCAATGGTCTCACAGCTGCAGCTCCATTGGAGTGTCCTGTTGGCTGCAGTTATCGGTCAGATTTTCTAATGTGCCCGCACGCTTCGACCTCAAGATGTAGTAGAGCCAGGATCGTGGTGGGACGTTGTGGTGTGGATTACGTTGAACCTGCTGGGGTATTATGGGCGTTAATAAATTGGAAAAAGAGGGTGTTTTGTTTTTGTTTTTTAAATAAAGGCTCTTTCTCTGTTTTGTGTTTATTTTTTTTACTTACATAATTAGTAATGGGGGAGCTCATAGATCCCTACCCATTACTAATCTAGGGTTTCGTGGCAGCTGATTTTTTTTGACAACTCATAGCTGTTATTAACCCATTATATTACCTCAATTGCCACTGATAAAGGGCAATCGGAATGAGCTGGGTAAAGAGCTAAGATTGGCGCATCTAATGAATGCGCCAATTCTGGAATGGTTGCAGGCTGCTATTTTTAGGCTGGGGAGAGATCAATAACCAGTGGCCACCACAGTCTGAAAATATTACTCCGTAGCTGACTGCATTATCTTTGCTGGGTATAAAAATTGGGGAGAATGCAAGCTTTTTTTTTTAAATAATTTACTTAAATAAGTTGTAAAAAGCCACATGGGGTTCTTTGTATTTTGATAAACAGCCAAGATAACGCACACAGCTGGGGGGCTGCAGCCTCCAGCTGTCTGATTTATCTGCACCAAGTATCAAAATACGGTTGACCCTACTCCATTTTTTCCAATTATTTATTTCTCTTTACACTCCACTTCAGGAACCCCAACAGCTAGTGTTAGGGCAACCAATCATGGATACCGGCAGTCTGACTGCAACCCATCACAGATGTTATCACTGAGTGTGGATGTGGTGCCCCTAAGGCTTCCGTCGCCACAGAGGTACTGCACCTCAGCCAGAGGTGTGGTATCCTATCCTGAGTAAGTAGGGGGTCATGTACCGGTTCACAGACAAAACCTGGACACACACCGAGACAGGGTTTAAGGGAGGCACTCCATTAATACTGAGAGTAGCGACCAGTATACCTGGTTATGGGGCCTTAAGTCCCATTCGCTGGCCTAAGAGGCGGTGGAGCCTAGCAAGGGGGAGTGTGGGAGGGGTCAGGGGGGTGGTGAGAGGAACCAGTTAGTTCAAGTTCAGTCAGAGAGAGAGACGAGGGTGAGGAGAGTGAGGTGGGCTGTCAGGAGGGTGACAGCAGACAGAAAAGACAAAAACAGAAGGAGGTTTCTGGTGGAGATCCTGGGGTCTTGCTAGGCCCAGGTGACAACGATTGAAGGGATTCCAAAGTGCCATGGGTGTGCGAATGCCCCATGGATGTGTTCCACTAGAAATACCGGGTGGAGGAATCTGGCTGCAATACAGGGACGGTCCCTAGGCAGAAAGATGGAAGACATTACTTTCAGCGAGAGATCTCAGGCGCCCGAGACCACAACCTGCCACCGATCACCTGCAAGGGGGAGCAATAAAAGACCTAGGTCAGCCACCCTTTGGACAGGCTCGGTGCCGGAGGCGTAGGACAGCCTGGTGCAGTTCAGCGCTAGTGAGACAGCCAGAAAGGACACATTGAGGGGTGCACCGGTACTGATACTTGAACTATTCAGGATTGGCGGAGGCCCACAACAGCGGATATAGGCATACCATGGGTAACCGGTCAGCACAACTGAGAGACTAACAGTGAGTAAACATCTTGACTGCAAGCTCTGTGTCGGCTGCTTTGTCCTGCACCTCATCAATAAACACGATAGACTTTTCCAAAGGTTGCCCCGGGGTACCCGCTCCACTTGTGGGGAGCAAGAAACACCTCAGCTGCCACAACATCAGCCCCAGAGGTCCCGTCCAGCAGCTGCGGCTCCATAGCCGCACAATTCCACAGGTGGTGTCACGAATTTCAATAAACTACAATCCCCATCATCACCTCCCCCATCAGCCACATTAATTGACTCCGCCAGGGTCACAGAGCCGGGCCCCGCCACCGCTGACTACCCCGGACTAGTCCGGCCCGACACCGAGTCACCTAAAGCCCTGGGGCGGGCGAGTCATGGACAGTGGAAGCAGTGAATATTCATGAAATTTAATGAGTGAACCTGGAAGCAGTGTGACAGCTGCACAGAAACTCGGTAAGTATAATTCTCCTGCTTAAATCCCCATTTTGCTTCCTTTGCAGTCCCCTAGCCCTTACTAACACTATTTTATAACTCTTACGCTCATGTCCCTTAGACTTATATGGGGTTCAGTGTCCTGAGTCAAGTTCAGGTCAAGTCCGGTCCCGAACCAGACTTTTTTTTAAATTCCGACTTGACCTGTAGAACTCGAATGTTCGCTTATATTTACTCGACTCGATTAACATGCACACAAGCAATTAAATGTTCGCTCGTCACTAATAATAACCAATCAGATTATGCTTAGGATATTGAAATGATAAGAACTATGATAAACATTTCAGAAGGAGGGAAATTCTGAAGTATTTGCTATTGTACTTTACAATATAAATCTAGTCTTGTTTATGACGGATTATGGTTTATAGTGTATTACTTTCTGTCTCTATATTATGTAAAACAAATAAAGTTCAAACATATATTTGTTATTTTGTCATTCAGTTTAACATTTAGACAATACACAAAAGTCAGGGTTGTTTAAAGTCTCCTTTGTATGGTATATTGAGTCTATTGTGTGGCTTATTTCCAGATTTGGAGAGCAAGTGCATGTGCTCAGCTTTACACATCTGTTGGAAATAGTTTCCAAACTTTCTTGAACTTTATGTACTCTACTTGCTAAATATTTGCCAGTTTTATTGTAATTATGTAATGTATGCTATCACAGCTGGTATAACAGATGGGGACCGGCCTAGAAGCATCATTTTATGCTTGAACATTGTAGGGACAGGAGTTCAGAGCGCTTATCTCTCTGCATAGAGAGTGAACAAGTCCAATCTGATTGTGGTGTACTACATCCGTGTACAAGCAGATAAAACAATATAGTACAGTAGTCTGTGAATAGTAATTGAAGATTCAAGAGAGTTGATTGATATGAGATATACTATAGCTACATCATCTTAGTAACAGCCATTTTTTATTCTTTATACACTGGAGGGCAATATTAAACCTCTCAGTGCTATTTTTGTCAATATAACAGGATCCTGAATCCAAAGTTGTGTCAGGCCTCCTTCACACATCCGTGTTTCCGGTACGTGTAACATCCATTTTCACACCAGAGAAAACACGTGTCTGTGAAATAAAATGATTTGCTATACTCACCTGTGTCCACTGCTGATGTCTCCAGCACTGCTGTCACTTGCTTCTGACCCCCACTCATTATGCACTCTGCGGACCGGAAGCAAAAGCAGCACTGGAGACAGCAGGGCCATGGACAGGTGAGTATAGACGTTCCTGCTGTCCGTGTGCTAAGCAGGTTTCACACGGATAGCACACTGTCAGCATATGCTGAACACACCTACATACGCACCTACACCACGGACCATGTAAAACATGCATGTTTTACTTGGATGTGTCAAAGAGGCCTCACATAAAGTGTTCTTGCTGCTTTGTAAGATGGGTAAAATTTTGTCTTTACATCCTAAAGAAAGATCTCCATAATCCAGAAATTGAAACCCAACTGTTTACCTATAAAGAGATTGTGCTGTAAAAAATATATTTTCTTGCCCACGTCGTTGTGGCTATCATCGAATATTAAACCCAAATACACATTTTAATACAGTTTATGAAATGTGAATCTTGTTACCTATTTTTGTCCTGTCCTATTTTGTAAAGGCACATGGCCTTGTTTTTTTATCATCTAAAAAGGGCATATTTCCGTTTTTGAAGACTTTTTTAAATTGTCACATTTATCAACCATACAACATATTCATATAAAACTACTGAATGCTGCTGCTGTATTTTCATTTCAGTCATGATGAGCCTAAAGGCCGCTAAAGTGATGTCGTTGGGGTCACGGAATTCGTGACGCAAATCCGGCCTCGTTAGCGACGTCGTTGCGTGTGAAACGTACGAGCGACCGCTAACGAGCAAAAATACTCACCTTATCGTTGCTTGTTGACACGGTCCTCCATTCCCAAATATTGTTGCTGTTGCAGGATGCAGGTTGTTCATCGTTCCTGCGGCAGCACACATCGCTCTATGTGACACCGCAGGAACGAGGAACCTCACCTTACCTGCGGCCGGCCGCAATGAGGAAGGAAGAAGGTAGGCGGGATGTTCGTCCCGCTCATCCCTGCCCCTCCACTTCGATTGGGCAGCCGCTTAGTGACGTCGCTGTGACGCCGAACGAACCACCCCCTTAGAAAGGAGGCGGTTCGCCGGTCACAGCAACATCGCTAAGTAGGTAAGAAGTGTGACGGGTCTGAGCAATGTTGCGCGCCACGGGCAGCGATTTGCCCGTGACGCACAACCGACGGGTCGGGTACGCACGCTAGCGATATCGATAGCAATATCGCAGCGTGTAAAGCGGCCTTAAGTCTATCTACTACCAGTCTGTAGTGGCAAATGCTATCTTTTTTGCACTCATATGCTGGGGTAGTAGTGTGCGGGTCTCTGATGCTAATAAGCTGAATAAGCTCCACTGTTGGCTGCAATCCTGACTCTTTTGAGGAGGTAGTGGAGAGAAAAACTCTGAAAAAGTGTATGGAGATTATGAATAATAATGCACATCCATTATATGAGCTATTCATGAGACAGAAGAGCACCTTCAGTAACCGGCTAATCCTTCTGAGGTGTAAGAAGGAAAAATATAGGAAATCATTTGTGCCAACTGCTATGGGAATGTACAACAATAACATTAGTGTTAAATCATCAAGGTGAATGTTTACTTCTTTATTTCTTCTACTTCTCAGTTTACCCACTATGTATGACCTAATCTAGTGTATAATGTTCTTCTGTCAACTCTACTGTCTTGTCAATTAAGTAATTCATGTTATCATTTAAGTTGTGCTGCTGTGATACCATAATTTCCCACGGATTCAATAAAGTGTATCGTATCGTATCGTATCGTTCTTTACAAAGTATCATTTTACGGTTGTGTAAATTACATTGCATTTTTGTTGAAAGGGGGTTAAAGGAGAGTTGGTTAAAATTAAAAAAATATAAAAAATAAATATATGCAAAAAATAAATAGAAAAAAAGGTTAAGGTTTTGCAACTGTTTTATTAGTTGCATTTAACAATCCTAACAGCCACAATAAAATAGCATGTAAGTAGCAACCTAGTTTTTTAGGCTTAAACAATTTTAAGAGAAGAGAATTTAAGGCCAAAATCCTTCCTCAAAAAATAAAAAATTTGAATAAAACTATAACCATCTAAACTAGTAAACTAAACTAACCATATAGACCAACTAAAACTGTGGAATAAAACTATTACCATATTTTCAGTTAACCATTAAATGGTATCAACCACTGAGGACTCTAAGTTCTTTTAAACAATTTTTTTAATAAAACTATATGAAGTTACAAATCTTTTACTTTTTCAATACCTATATTATCCCCTTCATGACCTTTGACGTATATTTACATCAGAGGTCACATCTCTACCTTTGATGTGGGCTCAAACACTGAGCCCATATCACATATCACAAACTGATCCCGCATCTTTCCATGCACATGACGACTGATTTTATCAGCCATCATGTGCCTCCACCCATGGCTGTTAATTGGTGAAATCCAGCTGTCAATCCCTGGAAGTGGGATTTAACACATGCCAGCAACGTACACGTCATTTCCCTCTCCCATCAGCACTCCCATCAAGTGATTTTGGGGCATTGATGGGTTCTTATGACAGCTAGGGGTCAGCTGATTAATACTGTCTATCATGATGATCTATCTGTGAACGCCAGCTGTGAACAGCATTCATAAGAAAAAACATAATTGCTACTAAGCAGTGATACTTCAAGAAGACTCCTATGGGGACTAGTAAAGACAATAAAAAGTGAAAGAAAAAGTTTTAAAAAATATTAAAAAAAAGTTCAAATCGCCTCCCTTTAGCCCCAGTGAAAATAAAGCAATAAAACATACACATATTTGGTAAAGTTGTGTTCAAAAATATCTGATCTATCAAAATTAATCTGATCAGTAAACAGCATGACAAAAAAAATTCAAACCGTCAGAATTACGTTTTACAATAAAAGGAGATAAAATCATCGCATCTACCCAAAAATGGTATTTGTAAAAACATTAGCTTAGAGAGCAAAAAAATGTCATCACTCAGCTTCAGATCTTTAAAAATAAAAACTTTACGGTTCTTGTTAAATGGTGCCATATGCAAAATATATATTTTTTTTACAAACTTCAGAATTTTTTTTACCACTTAAATTAAAAGAAAACCATACATATTTGGCTTCTCCATACTCATACTGACCTGAATAATCATACTGCCTGGCTAGTATGACCCTATAGTGAACATGGGAAATAATCCCCCAAAAAACAATTGTGGAATTGCACTTTTTTTGCAAATTCAATGCATTGGATTTTTTCTCCTGTTTTCCAGTACATTGTATGGTGAAATGAATGGAATCATTCAAAAGTACAACTCATCCAACAAAAACCAAGCCATCATGTGGCTATATTGACAGTAAAATCTAAAAGTTATGGCTCTTGGAAGAAGGGAAGGAAAGAATGCAAATGAAAAAACAAACAACACAGAAAAACGAGGTCAAGAAGGGGCTAATTTTTCAGTTTGGCAATGTTGGACCTCACTATACCTCCTCACGTTTTTGTGCTATCCTTTTAAGCCTAAGGGAATTAATGTGCCTTAAACTAATTTTTAAATCAAATTATTACAGTAAATCAAGGCATATAACTGTACAAGTCTGTTTTGCAACATCTATTTAAATTATCAAATTGTTGAAGTGTACCTATTATAAAAATTACAGACCTCTCCATTCTTTGTAGGTGGAAATCGGCTTATTTTCTCCAATGTATATATCCACATAAAATGGGTGTGTGTGCTAAGATTCATTTAACCCTATCATTGGCTGAAAACTGTGATGTAATGTGGTTATCTGCATTGTCATGTGTTGGAGAAGTCTCCTCCCTCCCACCTAACATGGCTAAACTGGAAAAACTGGCTTTCAGCACATTGTTTCTATTTGTCTCCTATGTGGTTTACTTCTCCTTGTCTACACCTCTAGCACATGTGGTGGGGAAAAGGGATTTATATATATATATATATATATATATATATATATATATATATATATATATATATATATATATATACATATATATATATATATATATATATATATATAAAATGTGTGTGTGTGTAATTAAGAGCATGAAATTGAAATTTGAGGGAAGTGTTGGGTTGTAATATATATGTCTACTCAACCCTAACATGAAGGGTAATGGTTCAGGATGGAATAAAGTCTAATATTGTACTTAAGTATCTAGACTTCACCCATCGCAGCACCTCTTCCCTGTCCTACCCAACATCTCAATCCACAGAATACATCATCTTCATCTTTCTAACTTCTAGCATGATGGGACTGCCAGGTGTCACAACCTGTAGTTGGATCTAGCCACTTGTTTTCTTTCAGCACCTCCTTCTTTCTGGGCTATGATCAATCATGGCCTGTCTACACCCCTCACCTTGCTAGTCTTTCCGTAATATGCCTGGCGTGATGGGACTGCTGGGTGTCACAACCTCTTGTTGGGCCTAGCTATGTGGTTTCTTTGAGCACCTCCTTCTTTTTGAGGTAAGAATGGCATCACTGTCAATCTTAAGGTATCTGCCAACTCAAAGTCTGTTTTTACTGGTGAGACTCTGGAATATCTCCATTCTCACATAGGTCGGCCCACATAATTATCTTGTGTATACCTCTCACCCAGCCAATCTTTTTGTTGATGAAATTCATCCATGCATAGAGCCATAGGTCTTTGCTTAGCAGGTCAGAATTTGTACAGTAGGGCGTGATGTGATCATACCTAAGTTGACTGCAGGAAAGAAATACAATACCATAAAAGAGGAAACCGAACTAAAAGGGTCACTGAATATTATATCCTTATTAATACATGATTAAAAAATACACACATAATAAAAAACACAGCTATTGACTGGAAAAGGGGTGTCAAAAAACCTGCATGGCATATATGGATCATATACAAAATAGTACAATATATATAATGAGGCAAAGGGGTTAGTGTGGAGGATTCAATAAATGAATAAATAAATAGAAAAACACAATACACAAATAAAGTGTCAAGTGCTAAAGTATTAGGCTATGTGCACACGTTGCGTTTTTTCCCGCGGAAACGCTGCGCTTAGAATTGCAGCGTTTCAGTACAAAATAGCATGCGTTCATCTTCCTCAGCAAAGTCTATGAGAAAGCCGAAAAATCAATGCACACGCTGCGTATCTAAACGCAGCGTTCTTTATGCCAAAAATCGGTGCGGAAAAAGAAGCAGCATGTCACTTCTTTTGTGCGTTGAAACTGCGTTCTCCCCCCATTGAAATCAATGATGTGGGTTAGAATGCAGCTACACCGCAGTTCGCTGCATTTTTGTTGTGGTCCGCATGCTTTATCGGCATACAGAACGCAGGCATTTACCTGGAAGTGAGGTCAAGAGTTTTCCTGTTGACCTCACTTCCTGGCAAAGTTCAGGAAAGCCACCGATGTCGCCAAAGTGCCCGCGCCAACCCCTGACCCCCTCCTGAAAATCCAACATGCCAACATGGCTGCGCGCACAGCAGCGCACCGGCCGCCCTACTCCTCTGTTTCTGTTGCATGTGCAATAACACATGCGACAGAAAACTGCTCCCCAGGCCCTGCCAGGTCACCCCCTATTCCCCCCGGTATCCTCCGATGTCCCCCGGTAACCCCCGTACCTGTCACAGCGCTGATCCCCCGTGACCCCCTCCTCCTTCACAGTGCGCGCCGGTCACATGTGCCGAGCAGCTGACGGCTTCCTGTGTTCAGTATGAGCTGCGCTGGCTGCTGCTGCTCGGCACTGTGCAGCTGTGACCCGGGGAGAGTGGGTGCAGATTCTTTGCACCCACTCTCCTCAAATGGAGGGTCTGCACTAATAGAAAATGGGGGACACGTTCCCTGAGCGTGCCCCCCATATTCTAGAAGGTCCAGAGGCGACGTGGGACGTCAAAAATGGATACTGCAGACCCAATTTTTTTTCTTGAAGGTACCAGTCGGCGGCCGCAGAAGATCGGGCCCTTCCACTTAACCAGACGGGTGCAGCGATTACTGCCAACAGCCCCTTGTAGCCCTGCAGATGTGGAAAGAGGATCTGACAACTGCAGGCATCACTGGTAGCAAAGGAGGTGGGAGACAGAAGAGAGGCGCCAGATTGCACTGGTCATCATTTTGTAGAAAATGATCTTGGCTATCTCATACATAAATTTGACTTACCAGTATTTAGCATATGATTAGTTATCAAGTCACTGCATTATTATTGTTTAGCTCCTAAAAATCTATAAATGTTATTTTTTTATTTTGTTAGCTTTTTGTAAACCTACCTTGGACCTTCAGCACTGCCTGAACCCTTCTGGACATGGCAGTAATGGGGCGACATATCCCCCCGCTTCGGACCCACTCCCCCAGCATGGTGGTGGATCATTCAGCTCAGCTCACAGACGGATGGACCCACTTGCCCGTCTGCCACAACTGCTTACCAGCTGTTGATCTGGCTTTCCAGCAAAATACCGCTAATGTGAGCGGAGCCTCACTGACTGGTGTGCAACGTGACCAGTGCCAGTCCACATTGCACATGTTGGCAAGGGTTTCTGAGTAGCAGAGGGCAGTAGTTGAATACTAGTTACAACATGCCGGTCCATATTCCAGTCAGCCTCCGCATATAAGAAGCCACAAATATGCATAGATGTCTGATATCTGTGAGGTTCTACAAAACTTTGAGTAATCAAGTAAGATGGTGAGCGGCGATGACACCATAATCAATGTATCCATCCCGCTTCTGTGTCTATTGTCTATGTCTGTGTCAAACGTTTGCTTCTCATAATTACAAGAAACCTTTGTATGTGGACCCGGTGGAGATGGAGGAAGAAAATACACAGGTTGATACCACCCAGCAGACCCTCATATCATCTTCTCATGGTGGGTTGGTGTGATAATGAGGAGGGGGAGATGTGACAGCGCCATATTAACGGCGATCGCGGTAGAAGTTTACTCACTGCCCAATACTGGAAGTCAAGTGACGTGATCACGTGGATCTGATGGTTGTCATGGTATCACAGGGTAATGTGATGACTCCAGTATCTCACATGACTCTGAGTACTGCAGGTTAAAAGAGATGATCATTTCTCTCGGTCTCAGTGGTGCTGCTCAGATCAGGAGAAATGAATGAGCGATCAGACTGCTGATCCTTATAGCCTCCTAGGGGTACTAGTAAAATAAAAAAAAAGAAAAGTTTTGAAAAATTAAAAAAAAATAAAACAATATAAAAGTTCAAATCACCCCCCTTTCACTGCAGGAAAAATTAAAGGAAGGTGTCGCGCTTTTTATTTTTGTATTATTTACTCAAGAAGTAGGAGGGCACCAAATCCTGGGATCACCCCTGGCACTGAAAGCTAATAATTAATAGAGAGAAAAGAAGTGCAAAAAACAGAGGGATCACCATATACATAATTAATCAAAAATGTTTTATTGTATATCAAAGAACATAAAAAGCACATTTGTGTTACACAGCACCAAATGGTATCACAACAACCATAGACAAATTTTAAAAACATTTAAAAACATATAAAAAGGAGACCATGTGATTCCCTATATTAAGTGGACCAAGATTCTAACCAAGCTAGCTGGTGTAATAAACAGATCAGAAGTTAGTTAAATTTTCAAAGCACATGATGTTGCAACATAGCAAAAAATGTGCTATAGCGCTTCACAAATAATACATATTGAACCCAGCAACAGCTTATAATGCAGTCATAATATACCCTGATACTTAGACAAAGCAGCCTTGTGCAGAAAAATTATAAAAACCCCAATATCTCAACTAGCATAACCCCAGGTTGAACCTGAACACCCCAATTCCCAGAGCTGCAGCCTGATAATCCCCAGCCCTGGGCTGAGAAAATTAGTGCAAAAAATAGCCCTCCTCAAGGAGACAGATCTTTGACTTGACTCGTGTGTCTATGCACCAAAGTCCAAAGGGTTAAAGCAGGATAATGTAAAGCACAAAGCTGTTTGAAGGTCCAGGGAATCACCTTACCCACCCGTCGCGTGTCGTCACACTTGGTGACTTTATCAAGGGCAAAAAAGTAATAATTTGTGTTGTGTGACACAAATGTGCTTTTTATGTTCTTTGATATACAATAAAACATTTTTGATTAATTATGTATATGGTGATCCCTCAGTTTTTTGGCACTTCTTTTCTCTCTATTAATTTTTATTTTTGTATTAATAATCGTGATTATGAAATCAAGTATTTTTAATACAAAATTAAAATCACTGTATATTTAGTTTCTATTTAATTCTAGTTTTACTGAAGCATTGGGGGCTGCCATCTTGGATTTGCTGTGTGTAACGACAGTTAATGGGGTTTTACACGCAGCGACATCGCTAGCGATGTAGCTGGTGAAAGCACCTGCCCCCGTCGGTTGTGCATCATGGGCAAATCGCTGCTCATGGCGCACAATATTGTTAGGAGACGTCCTTTCTAAGGGGGCGGTTCGTGCGGCGTCACAGCAGCGTCACTAAGCAGCCGCCCAATAGAAGCGGAGGGGCGGAAATGAGCGGGCGTAACATCCCGCCCACCTCCTTCCTTCCTAATTGTGGGTGGCCGCAGATACGAGGTTGTTCCTCGTTCCTGCGGTGTCACACGTAGCAATGTGTGCTGCCGCAGAAACAACAAACAACCAGCGTCCTGCAACAGCAACGATTTTATGATAATGAAAGACGTGTCAATGATCAACGATAAGGTGAGTATTTCCCATCGTTAACGGTCGCTCGTTGGTGATACACGCAATGACATTGCTAACGATGCCGGATGTGCGTCACGGTATCCGTGACCCCGGTGATTTATCGTTAGATACATCGTTCCGTGTAACGGGGCCTTTCCTCACGACCTTTATGGCAGCCCCTTGTGCATTCACTCTGCTAGTTGGACTGCGACCCTAAACTTAATACAGTACAGCTCCTTGTGTGACCTGGACGCATCCCCTGGGATGTCCAGATCACAGCAGTGGGAGGAGATCGGCACCATGTTTGTGCAGCTCACAGCTTATGTTGTGTGCTGCACTTTCCCCCTGTGACCAGTTTGGCCTGTATGAGTACCGGCGCCCCTCCCCCCCCGCTGCTACAGTCTCCAATGACACCGCCCACTCCCCCACCCCCAGCTCTCCTTGCCGCAGCCGCTGTATCATCTCCCTGTCACCATTTCCCCCTGTCACCAATTCGGCCTGTGTGAGTACTGGCACCCCTCCCCCTGCCACCGCTGCTACCATCTCCAATGACACCCCCCACTCCCCCCGTGCGTCGTCACCGCCGCTAACCACCCCCTCGCGCTCTCCTTGCCGCAGCGGGTGTGCATGCAGAGCATTGTGTGTGGGCGTGCGTGCATGCAGAGCATTGCGTGTGTGCATGCAGAGTATTGTGTGTGGGCATGTATGCATACAGAGCATTGCGTATAAGCGTGCAGGCATGCAGAGCACTGCGTGCGGGCATCCATGCAGAGCATTGTATGTGGGCATGCATGCAGTGCATTGCATGCATGTGTGCATGCAGAACATTGCAAGCGGGCATGCGTGCAGAGCATTGCATGCATGCATGCAGAGCATTGCATGTGGGCACGCAGAGTATTGCATGCATGTATAAAGAGCATTGCGTGCGGGCATGCATGTATGTAGAGCATTGAGTGCATTGCGTGCAGGTGTGTGTGCATGCAGAGCATTGCGTGCGGGCATGCATGCAGAGTTGTAATGTGAGCTAGTTCTACAGTAGAATTCCTGTAGGATTTAAACAGCTGCTCCCCCTAGTGTTTAAGAGTGGAAGATATCAAACTTTTTTTTTTAAAATATATATATATACATATATATATATATATATATATATATATATATATATATATATTGCTCAATTAAAAACAAATAATAATATTTAAACAAAATATCAAAACATTAATACTTTATATTTTTTCAATTACTGACATTTTTTTTTTGGGTGAAACCCTCCCTTTAACCCCTTCAGCCCCCGGGCACTTTCCGTTTTTGCGTTTTTGTTTTTTGCTCCTTTTCTTCCGAGAGCCGTAACTTTTTTATTATTCCGTCAATCTTGCCATATGAGGGCTTGTTTTTTGCGGGACGAGTTGTACTTTTAAATGAAACCATAGGTTTTACCATATATTGTACTGGAAAACAGCAAAAAAATTCCAAGTGTGGAAAAACTGCAAAAAAAGTGTGATCGCACAATAGTTTTTAGGATGTTTTATTCACCGAGTTCACTATATGATAAAACTGATGTATCTATGTGATGCCTCAGGTTGGTGCGAGTTTGTAGACACCAAACATGTATAGGTTTACTTGTATCTAAGGGGTTAAAAAAATTCACAAGTTTGTCCAATAAAAGTGGCGCACGTTTTGCGCCATTTTCCAAAACACGTAGCGTTCTTATTTTTTGAGATCTATGGCTCAGTGACAGCTTATTTTTTGTGTCTCAAGCTGACGTTTATAATGGTACCATTTTTGTGCAGATGCTACGTTTTGATCGCCTGTTATTGCATTTTGCGTAAAACTTGTGGCGACCAAAAAACGTAATTTTGACGTTTGGAATTTTTTTGCCACTATGCCGTTTATGAATCAGATTAATTGATTTTATATTTTGATAGATCGGGCATTTCTGAACGTGGCAATACCAAATATGTGTATATTTATTTATTTTTTAACCCTTTAATTTTCAATGGGGGAAAAGGGGGGTGATTTGAACTTTTAGGTTTTTTGTTTTCTTTTTTATTTTTTAAAACTTTTTTTTTACTTTTTTTTTTATTTTACTAGTCCCCCTAGGGGGCTATAGCGATCAGCAATCCGATCGCTATTAGTTATCTGCTGATCACAGCTATACAGCTGTAAACAGCAGATTCAGTCACTTTGTTTTTCCCTCTGCTCTCGGCCGAGGGAAAACGAAAGTGAAACATCGTAGCTGCAGGCGTCATCACATGACCCTGTGCTACGAGGGCAACCACCGATAGTCACGTGATAACGCACGTGACTTCCGGTGGGGGCGGCGGTAAGTAAAAAACATGGCCGCGTGCATTTAGATCTTGCTGCCAGACTTTGGCAGCAAGATTTAAGGGGTTAATGGCCGCGGGTGGAAGCAATTCCACCCGAGGCTAGCAGGCACACATGTCAGCTGTTGAAAACAGCTGATATGTGTGCCGACCGCCGCCGCCTGCCCGCGGCAGGGGGCGGGCCTTAAGGGGACACGATCCTTGACGGATAGATCCGTCCAAGGTCGTGAAGGGGTTAAAGGGTTAAAAAAATAAAAAATATACACACATTTGGTATCGCTGCATTCAGAAATGCCCCATCTATCAAAATATACAATCAATTAATCTGATCGGTAAATGGCATAGTGGCAAAAAATTTCCAAACGCCAAAATTACATTTTTTGGTCACCCAATATTTTGCGGAAATGTAATAACAGGCAATCAAAACGTAGCATCAGTGCAAAAATAGTACCAATAAAAACATCAGCCCGAGACTCAAAAAATAAGCCATCACTGAGCCATAGATCCTGAAAAATGAGAACACTACGGGTTGCAGAAAATAGCTCAAAACATACGCCACTTTTTTTTGCACAAACGTCTGATTTTTTTTAGATAAAAGTAAACCTATTTATGTTTGTTGTCTATGAACTTGCACTGACCTCAGGCACCACATTGACACATCCTTTTTACCATATAGTGAGCAAAGTGAATAAAATATCTCAAAAACTATAGTGCAATCGCACTTTTTTTGCAATTTTTACGTATTTGGATTTTTGTTTTGCTATTTTACAGTACACTATATGGGAAAACTCATGGTTTCATTTAAAAGTACATCTTGTTCCACAAAAAACAAGCTTTCACATATTGACTGAAAAATTTAAAAGTTATGGTACGTCTCTCAGAAGAAGAATGGCAAAAATACAAGCACAAAATTGACCGGTCATTAAAGGTTTAAAATGGATGTGTTTGACACCACATGCCAAGATAAGGTAGTAAAATGTAAAATTATATTCACTCATGACTACAGTTGGGTATAGTTTTATTCCCTCACTACTATGTTATCTACTGTAGTTATACGCAATGGGGTTATAAGCAACAGTTATTAAGGGTGGGGGAAGCTTTTTTTTTTCTTTTTAATTTTTTCTTTTAGTCATTATATAGGAAAGAATATTTTCTAACATTTTTTTTCTCTAAAATCAATTTTGCTCTCGGTTTTTTATGTTTTATTGTCAGTCTGTGAAAATGGAGTAAGGCAATAAACCCTACCTATATGTATCTAAACTATTCTTTCTCCACCGGCTATCCTGTAACTGAAGGCCAGTAACAGTGGTTTTACTAAATAAATGACAGTATTTAGCCCTGAAAAGGAATTTTGATTTTAAGTTGCAGCAGCAGTATACATATAGCAGGGCTGTATGGCAATAAACTCTGCCTATATGCCTGCTGTAATTTAAGCTGTCCCTTCTGAAGCAGCTATCCCTATACTTAATGCAGTTCACAGCAGTTTTATTACAATAAAGAATAGAAATTTGTTCTAAAAAGGACTTTTGGTTTTAGGCTGCCGCAGCAGTATAAGTATAGAAGGTCTTTAACTCAATAAACCTCACCTACATGCCTGCTCTAATCTAAGCTCTTCCTTCTCCAGCAGATATCCTTAAACTTAATGGAGGTAGCAGCCACCTTACTGAAATAAAGGACAGTAATTAGCCCTGAAAAGGACTTTTGATCTTAGGTTGCAGCAGCAGTATAAATATAGAAGGACTGTAAGACATTAAACCCTGCCTATATGCCTGCTCTAATTTAAGCTCTTCCTCCTGCAGCAGTTATCCCTACACTCAGTGTGGGTAACAGCAGTTTTACTAGAATAAAGGACAGTAATTAGTACTAAAAATGACTTTTCAGTTTAGATTGCAGCAGCAGTATAAGTTTGAAAAGGTTGTTTTGCAATAAACCCTGCCTATATGACTGCTCTAATTTAAGCTCTCCTTTCTTAAACCAATTCTCCCTGAACTGCAGTGTGATGATCTTATATAAGACCTGATGATGCGATATGGACGGCCAATCACAGTAATGCCAGTACCCAACATGACTATGGCAATACAGTGTACGACATGCAATACCTACATGTTGATTAGCTGTGAGAAAGTTGTGAAACATGCTGGACGGGAACTTGAATATTGCGCTGGTGCACCCGCGATAATTGGTCAAGGAACGAGCGTGTCCAAGCACCCAATGCTTGATCGAGTAGTGAGCAATCTCGCAGATCACTACTAATTACCCTTTCATTTTAAATAAACTCTGTTGGCAGATTCTCAGTGAGATCTATCACCGACTCATAAATCTTAACATTTATTTTTTGGAAATGAAACCCGCCATGACCTTGGATATACAGGCACGTTCAAGGCCTTGTTTCTCCCTTTAATACAAGCTCTCGCGACAAGCCCACATGTTTCTCCACATGTCGGCTGATCTGATCAGTTGAAATGTACAGCTAACAGGCGCGAGTGGATTGAAGATCGCCTATTATTTAGTTAAAGCCAGCTGTCAATCAAGGGGCACTGATGGCTAATCATGACATCTGGGGGTCATCTGATGACCCCGGTCACTGTCATGATGTAGTTCCTGTGAATGCTGGCTGGATTCATAGGAGATCAGCAGTTCTGCTGTTCAGAGTGATGCACATGCTCATATAGACAGTTGAGGATGGTTGTTCCCACTGACAGATTCCCTTTATTATTCATGCACCCAAACCCATTTTCGATGTCGATAACACCACCACCATCAATAGAGCTAAGTGTTCTGTTTAGGTCTTTATATTTTTCTGAATGGCTAAATTCAAGGGTCATTTTACATGACTTTATTTTACATTATTCTCCCTATACCGTTCAGTAAAAAAATTCCAGAAGTTAGTAAGTGGCTAGTGTACCAGTAGTGTAATTTGGCACTTGTCGGGCTCTTACCCCACTATCATATACCAATATTCTTTTGTAATAAACTACAGTTTCTATAGATTGTAGGGACTTACTGCAGCTACTAGAAGGAAGTTTGGATAATTCAAAGCTGAAGAATTGCTGATATCTTTCAAACATAACTTGGCAAATCTGGGGTCTGCTTCTCACATCAGTATTGAGGAGGTTGAGCTTTTACTTGGCTAGTGTCTGAAATCAAAGAGTGTCCAATAAAAAGTGAGAACCTTCTAAAGCTGTAATGCAGGAACATATTTTGGCATTATGCACCAGAACGTTTCTGCTATTTTAACAGACAGTATATTCTATTTGCTTGGGTTACTTCATCGTATTCGTATGTCTAAGGTTAGTGCATTTGAAAACAAACATTTCAACTCCACCTAAAAACCTGTAAAATAAGTACCCACTGTGGACCAAATTGTGTTTGAAGTTTAACCAACAACAAAACAAAAAAGCCGGATGATACTATTAGATGATACTTACTAGAAACTATTCCAATAAGTTATACTTCACAAATTGAAGTTCATGGTTCACCATCTGCTCTTCTACGTGCAATGACGTTTCAGCTGCTTAGGACAGGCTATTTCCTTGGCTCCTATCAGAAACCTCTGGCTCTTTGGAAAAAAAAGAAACTGAATTCAACCTGCAAACCATACACTAACTGTCAAATATTTCTTTACCCGTACGGTTGACTGTAAAACCACAAATAATAATCCCTTCTGTTGAATTGTGTTGTGTTAGATTTAGATTTCACCTATTTTAAGTCTACCTCCTTTTTTTTTTTTCCAAAACGTTTTTTATTGATTTTTCAAATTTGTAAAAACATGACAAGTATCATTGCAAAAGAAGAACATTCGTCTGACAAAATGTGACATAGAGGTGGGTGATACCCCAATTTGGAGTTCCATGTTGCTGTTCGATTTAAGATAGTATACAGTAACATTAAACCAAAACATAGGTAATGAAATATAATATAACATATGCAATACAATTCGTTAAATCTCTGTGTCGTCCCTGAATGATTTCAATTTTGCTAGCGTGTCTTGGTATTCCCAACCGTCTCGTCTCCCCCTCCCGCCAGAGCCCCCTCCTAGGTGATTCTCAGTTTACCCAGGCTGTCCTGGATATCGCTCAGGATATACCACTCCGAGTGAACAAAAGGTGCCATCAGGTTAATTATTTCTCCCTGTGTGAATTGGCTTTCAATAAAATGTCTCCATCTCACAAAAAACTTGGCTGTCAACCCATCTTTATCCCTCTCCGCTTCTAGTTTTTCCCACTTCAGAAGGTTGTGTAGTTCGCCCACAACCTCCTTTATGGATGGGCCCTCCCTTTGAATCCAGTGTTTTAAGATGCAACGCTTAGCTATCAAGGCTATGTCATGCATTATTGCGTATTTCCTCTTTTCCTGCGTGCTCGGTCCTCCTCCTACTCCTCCCTCAAAGGAGTGGAAAATCCACACCATTAAGTCTAGTTTACTGAAAATTCCCCATGTTGACTGGGCAAATAGTCTGACTTGGTTCCAGAACCTAGCGATTGTCTCACATTCCCATAGCCCATGCAGCATATCCGTTTTTTCTTTTTGACACTTAGGACACCACCTATCCCTACCTGGTATGTTGAAACCTATAATGGCCCTATGTAGAATTCTGAATTGAGTGTCTCTCCATCTCTCATTGGTAATATGTTTCCGCACTTGTACCCATCCTCTCAGTATATCATCCACCACTTCTTCCCTTCCCAATTGTTTCCCCCACGCTTTTAAAGTCCGACTATCCTCCCGAGAGATAAGCACCCCCCTTAGCGATCGATATATTTTAGAGACATTTATACTTGTTACATCACATTCCAGTAACTCATCAATCGAACTTCTATTCAGCTCTCTTCCAACCACACCCAGGTCTCCTATTATTCCATGTTTCAATTGTTCATACTGGATGACATGTGAGCTATTAAGGTTGTACTTATCCAACACTTCCCGACCTGTCATCCACCTCCTGTCCTCCACATTCATAACATCTATCATTCTCCTGACTCCCCTCTCTTTCCATCTAGTAAATAGCTTGTTTTCTCGTCCCAGGGGAAAATTTGGGAATGCCCAGGGGTTCAAGTACTTGGACACTTTCCATGAGAGCCCCAGTTTTTTCCTTACCGACTTCCATGTTAGCATGGTGTCTCGGAATATAATTGAGTTCCTTATGTGCCCTTCAACCCTGGATAGTGGGGAGTGCAGAATGGACGTCAGATCCCACGGTGACGCATATTTAGTTTCCATCGCATGATCTGAGTGCCTACTCGTTCCTCTCACCCAATCAATTACATGCCTCATGATACATACAAGATTATACCCTTGGACATCTGGAAAGTTTAGACCTCCCTCCTCTGCTGACTTCATCAGCGTACGCAGCTTTATTCTGGGTTTCCTTCCCCTCCACAGAAATTCTGTATACGCGGAGTTGAGCTTATTCACATCCTTTAGTTTTAGCAATAGCGGGATTGTCTGGAAGGGATACAGCAGCCTAGGAAAGCTCATCATTTTTATCAGGTGACATCTTGCCAGTAATGGAAGTGGCAGACCTTTCCATCCCTTTAATTGAACTATAATTTTCCTGATTAGCGGTCCATAATTCAAGTTATAGATTGTTTCCACCGATCTTCCTATATGCACTCCCAGGTATTTAATTGAAGATTGTGCTATAGGAATTCCACATAGACAGCCATCCCTTATTTGTCCCCCCATTGTCCCATGATGCCCCTTTAGGAACATGATCTCGCATTTTTTTTTGTTCAGTTTGAAACCGGAGAATGAGCCAAATTTTTCAATCAAGGCAAGAGTCTGTGGCAAATCCGCACCGGGGTCCCCCATATAAAGTATGATGTCATCAGCAAAAAGCGCTGTCTTTACTTCTGAACCCCTTATCTTGATTCCTTTAAAGCTATTTTGTCCCTGTAGTATTCTTGACAACGGCTCGATTGCCAGGTTGAATAAAAGAGGAGATAATGGGCAGCCCTGTCTTGTTCCCTTCATCAAAGGGAACACGTCTGATAGAAAGCCCGGAGTGTGTACCCTAGCTCCCGAGTTGGCATAAAGGTTTCTAATGTAAAGTCTCATCTTGCCTACAATCCCTATGGCCTCCATTACCCTGTCTAACCACCCCCAATTTACATTATCAAACGCTTTTTCTGCGTCAAGTGTAACTAGGGCAGGTCTAGCCCCTCCCTCAGTGAGACCCAGTCTAACCGCGTCTACCACTAGAATTGTCTTTCGGATATTGGTAACGGCATTTCTCCCCTTAATAAACCCCACCTGGTGATTCGTAATGATCCTAGGTAAGATCTCGGCCAGTCTATTAGCCATGATCTTGGACATAATTTTTAAATCCTGATTTATGAGCGATATAGGTCTATAACTAGAGGGATCATCCAGGTCCTTGGTTCCCTTGGGGAGTAATTTAATATATGCTATGTTGGAATTTTTGGGTATTTCCGCCCCTCCCAGGAAAGCATTAAAGACTGAGGTTAGATCCGGCGAGATCAGATCCTTCAGAGCCTTATAGAATTCACTATTGAAACCGTCAGGTCCCGGTGCCTTGTTGGTGTTAAGCTCCCCAATTGTTCTCATCACCTCCTCTACTGTGATATCTGCGTTTAAGGCACTCAAATCTTCCTCCGTCAAGCTAGGCATTTGGGCTTGTCTTAGCCACTCTGCCTCATCAGTCATGTCGTTATTCCCTGACCCATATAGTTTTCTATAGTAATCTCCCAACAGTTTATTAATGTCCTTAGGATCCGTAGTCACCTCTCCCCCCTTTGTTTTCAGTTTAGAGATCACTGTCATCTTTCTGCTGCCCCTTGCCAGATTGGCCAACATCCTTCCCGCCTTGTTGCCAAACCTATGTAAGTCAACCTCCTTGTGCGACCAGAATAGTTGTTCCTTTTTTTTGGCCCATTCGTCAAATCCCTCTTTTGCCTCCAACCATCTGCCTTTTGTCATGGGAGATCTATTTGTCACATAATTTGTATATGCTACCCGTACTGCTTCACTATGGAAATTATAATTCTCATTGGTTTTCCGTTTGATCATGGCTGCGTACCCCACCAGACGGCCCCTTAGGACCGCTTTTGCCGTTTCCCAAAATATCACTGGGGACTCTCTATGTTCCTTATTGTCCTCTGCGAATTCTCCCCACCACTCCTGTAGCACCTTGTGGAAATTATCTTGCCTGAGAAGGAACGATGGGAATCTCCATATGATATCTGTACCTCTCCTGAATTTCTCTCTAATGCCCAATCTCACCGGACTATGATCAGAGATCACCATATTCTCTATCACACAATCTTGCGTTCCACTCAGTAAGTCTTGCGAGATCCAGAACTGATCAATACGTGACCAGCTATCATGAGGGTGAGAGAAGTGTGTATACTCTCTGTCATGTGGGTGAGTTAGTCTCCAGATGTCTTTCAGTCCTACGTCTTCTAATGTTACATCCCTATTGTCTAAACTCCTGCCCACATTAGCTGTCCCCTCCTCGCCCCTCCTCCTATCTTCAGCTGAGTCTGGGACAGTGTTAAAATCGCCTCCCACTATAATGTTAGCCTCCCCATCTGCTAATATGATGGCCTTTATGTCATCATGAAATGTGATTTGTTGTGAATTTGGGCCATAGACATTATAAATACTGAGTTTACCCGCTGGACTAACGATTGTTAAGTGCTGCCACCTTCCATGGTCGTCTGCCTCATGTGCCACTACCTCATGACTGAATTGTTTATTTATTAGAATCATAGTGCCCGCTTTTCTACCTTGTGCCGCTGCCCCGTAAACGGTGCCCACCCAATGTTTCTTCATGCGGAAAAAGTCCTCCCCCCCCAAGTGGGTTTCCTGTAATAAGGCAATGTCTGTCTTTAGTCTTTTCAGATGTCTCAATATCATTGCTCGTTTGTTAGGTGATCTCAGCCCTTTAACATTCCACGTAGTTATCTGTATCATGTTAACCTGTGTATTCTGCTTTTACTACTCCCTCCCCTATGGGCCCCTGCATCAAGGAAGACGAGATGTTCGACACTAGAATCACAGTTGGTACCACAAAATCGACACTCCCTTTCCCCACCTTGCAAATATAACAAATACAACAAAAAGCATGTAACTGTAAAACATATTTTCCCTTCCGAGAAATCCACGGCGTTTCCCGCCACGTTGGTGAGCTCCCTTATTCCTAGCCAAAATATGTAGCTCCCTAATCACCCCCCAAAAAATATATGTTCTATCCCCGGACTAACTTGAATAAGCCTTTGAAAATTATGCAAAAATTAGCACAGTATGTCAAAACCTCAGCAAGATTCTCCAGTCCTACTTATCTCTGACTCCAGGTAGCCATCAGTCCGCCCAGAACAGGCCCACTTCATTTGAATTTGGATGATGTTCCTGGACAAAGGAGAAAAAGAAAAAAAGAAAAAAAAAAGACCAAGGGGAGAGAAGATGGAGAAAGAAAGGAGAAGAACAAAAAAAAAAAAAAAAAAAAAAAAAAAGAGGGGGGGAAGAGGACCCAGACTTTGGGATGTTTTCCTCTCTTTTCTCCCTTCCCCCTCCTCCTCTCACCTCCCCAACCCTCTCTCCGTAATGCATCCTCCTCAACGCCTCTCCCTGTTTGGGAAGAGAGAAAAAAAAAAAAAAAAAACAGGCAAAAAAAGGAAAAACAATGAGCGAGTTCCAGTTCAGGTATCATGGTTTCTCTCCAAGGGTTGGTTCCTGTGTTCCAGGCGAGAATTATGCTGTCGACCCGGGCTTGGCCTCCTTTCCTCCCTGGTCTCGACTTGCTTTTGTCCCCCAAGACGTCCCACATCTCTTCCTGAGCTTGTGGGGGATCCTCTTCTATTATTCCCTTCTCCACTAGCTCCTTTTTCTTGCCTTTCTGACCTAGTCTTGTTGAGCTCTGCCATGAGAATGTTTTCTGCTTCTTTGTAGTCCTTGTAGTATACAAACGAGCCATTGGGGTTTCTAACTTTCAGTGTAGCAGGGTATAATAGCTGGCACTTTACTTTTTTGTTGTACAGAAATGAGCAAATTTTGGTAAATTCTTTTCTCCTTCTGGATACTTCCGCTGAATAATCCCCAAAAATTAGCAGTCTGTTGCCTTGATATTGTAGTGGACGCTTTCGTTCTCTAAAGGCCCTCAATATTTCCTCCTTATGCTTATAATCAAGGTACTTGACAATCACCTGCCTGGCTCTTATCGGGGTATTCTTGTTTGAGTTTTGGCCCTCTCCCTTATTCGCCTCCTGGTGTCTCAGTGGACCCACTCTGTGGGCTCTTTCAACTCTGAATTTCGCCTTTATGCCCAGGGCCTGCGGTAGCTCCAACTCGCATATATTATCCAACCGTCCAATCGACACAGACTCTGGCAACCCGACTATACGTAAGTTGTTTCGTCTCGATCTGTTTTCCAAATCGTCCGCTTTATCCTTCAAGTATTCATTAGATTTTGCTAGAGCTGCTATTTGTGCTTGCATAGCCAGTATTGTCTCCTCGGAGTCAGATATTCTCTGCTCTGATTCTGCCAGTCTAGAGGCATGGGCATTTATCTGTTTTTGCATATTAGCTAATGATGTTTGTATGGCTGCCTCAATAGCCACTTTAACCTCTTTTGACAAGTGTGATGTCACTTCTTCAGCCAGTTTTTTATAGTCCACATTAAGCTTTTGTGTGTACTTGTCTTGGCCTGCAGGTGGTGCTGTTTTCTTAGTTCTCTTTGTCTGGACTGGGCCACCACCTCCATCCCCCAATAGCTTGCAGGCTTGTGATGTTGGTGTAGTAGGCTGCTTTTTGTTTCCTTTGGAAGGGGTACTATGAATTCTTGCATTTGACTTCCTGTGAGTCTGAGTGGGATTAATCTCCCTGTGCTGTTTGTCAGTTTCATCCTCCAACACTGCTGTGTCTCTGAGCTGCCCTGCTTTGTCTGCATCCTCTCTCCCCTCTGCCTCCATATCTCCTTCATCCTCCCATTGCGATCCACCATCATCAGTCCCCTGCATCCACCTCTCTCCTGCTGTGTCCTCCTGTGACTCCTCGCTCATATCTTCCTTATCTCCTGTCTCCTCGCTCATATCTCCCTTATCTCTCCCCTTCCAGCTCTGTGTTTGCTTTTCTGTGTCTCTCACCATGCGTTCAGGCTCCTCCCCCATCAGGCTCGGCGCCATTATCTTATCTTCTCCTCTGTCCATATCAAAGCTTCTCCAGGCTGATTCACCGCTCCCAGAGCTTCTCAGGAGGTACCGTTCCATAGCTGTCTGCTTTAGGTAACCTCCTGTGCTGCTCTCTGTTTGGTGGCTCGTCCGGGGGGTCTGTTTTTAGTCGGTTTCTGTGAGGGGTGGCAGGAGCTTCTCCCCTAAGCTGCCACCTCAGCCAGGACAGGAACAGGAAGCCAAGTCTACCTCCTTTTATAGATCCCCTTACTTTTGCTTGATCTACTCAAGCATGCTAATGATATCAATGACGAGAAATCTAAGGCAGGTTTCAAAGGCTTAATTATCCATTTGGAATGAAATTTGATGATGTCATGTATTGACTTCTACTTGGCCTGCAGCTGTTCATTTATGTTCTATAACCTCTGCCTTCAAGGAACTCTGACCACTTGTTAATACAGCTGGTCCACCTGCACATAAAGTGCTCTGGAGTCTTTTCCAGTGCTTCTGTGCCTAGCTGAAACTCTCTGTTTTTTTGCTTTTCATCTCCATCTGGGGTAGTTATCGTAATAGCAATGCTTCCAGATTTCTTTTTGTACTACAAATGCTATATTTCCATATTTCCAATTTTGCATTTACATGGACTACTGTATGCAGACTTCCATCTTCCTCTAACTCGTGAGTTGTACATGGTTAAATTAGGAGCTTGTGATTTAGATCTAAACATATAAAATGGAATAACCAAGGGAATAGTTAAAATGTGCATATGGTATAAAGTCATTAATGAATATGCATATACATTTATAAAACTTTACAATCAGCTTGTAGTTTACAGTTGCATTAATACACCTGCAACATATGTTTCAGTCATTCTGCTTCATTAGCCAAGCAATATATGCTATTTTTCTAGGGAATTAGTAAGCTACAGTATATAGATTCCTATTTCCTGCAGTAGAACAGAAGCTTATCACAGTTAATCTAGTCCGCCATTGTAAATTACAGTTTGATCCTAATTAGGAAATTTTGTCACAGAGCAGATCATATAACAGATGTTTAAATAAATGTAGTCATAGAAATATATGGTGCAGGTAACAAGCACTCTCTCTATGTACAGTACCGACCAAACGTTTGGACACACCTTCTCATTCAAAGAGTTTCTTTATTTTCATGACTCTGAAAATTGTAGATTCACATTGAAGGCATCAAAACTATGAATTAACACATGTGGAATGAAATACTTAACAAAAAAGTCCTCCTGAGCACTTGTCTTGCGGGGTCTGCAGGGCCTGGGCTTGTCATAAACATCTCCAGTCTAGTCAAATCTTTTTTTTAATTCAATGTACTTGACGCTGAGACACATTAAAGGTGCCAGCCACTTCTGCAGTGGATCTGGTCTTCAGGCTCTTGATAATCAAGGCTTTGGTCCCAGGATGGATTTTTGGAATGTTGTCAGAGGTCAAGTTGCAGTTCAACTGAAGGTCTGGGGTGCTGGGTTTCTTTTTATACACACCCACTAATTAACCAATCATTTAGTGAGCACAGGTGAGGATGTAAACTAGGATTGGGTGCATTATATGACAAGGTGACAAATCTTTTGCCTTGCCAAAATCTGACCTTTCTGTGTTCATTAAATGATCAATATT